>NC_136951.1:20302528-20313936 GCF_949987615.1 Pollachius pollachius
GGTTCCCTACTCCCATGATGCACCACCAAATCTTTGTACAACCGATGTACACTTATGTCCGCGCGCTATCCCAAGATGACTAGCGGTACCGGTTTCTCGTCTGATTCGTCTGATCTAACACGCTTGTTAACGCGACTCATCCACGAGGAGACCATCGTTTACCAGCACATAATGAGTCCGCTCACTCCGCCCTGTTCCCCAGATAGTGTGCCAGGGAATGCGCGACCGTAGACACGATCCCGGACACGGGCCCCCGTCTCTCTTGGATCAGAACCCCCCCCCCCCCCCCGACTCAGACACGAGTCGTGAGCGCGGTGTCGTTCTTTTGACTTTAAATCTGCCGTCCTGACGTCTCCTGGCAGCCGAGCGGAGACGGCCGTGGCTGTAAGGAGGAGTGAGTGATTCACGCTCTCTAAACGGGTTCCTCTGTCCCGCGTTAAAACCCTGTTCATCACGCAGTCTGTCACTTCGTTTGGGGGGGGGGGGGCTTATGTCTTGGTTATGCTTTATGGCCTGGAGGAGTTTAATATCCAAAGATGCGGTAATATATCAAAAGGTCTGGGCTGGCTTAGTGGAGCGAGTTTATCACTAAGCTACTTTATATGCTGCTACCTTTTCCTCGGTTGGCCTTCCTTCCATCGGCGAAAAAACCACCATTTCATATACATATATATATATATATACATATATATATATACACACATATATACATTAGCATTATGATACATTGTTAGATTTACAATTGTACAATTGTATTTACAAGGTCATTTACAATTGTAAATGTAACAATGCAGATCAAGTGGTACAATCTGATATCACGCATTAACATGAAGGTACGGTACTGCTACAAAACAAATTCCCCCTTGGGGACAGCGCAGATTAGGACCCTGAAAGGTTGATCTAAACGCTCTCTAAATCTCACAAAGGGAACATTCTTACAGGGCGTGTTCACCTCCAGTGAACCTGGACTGGTTTCCTGTTAACTCTGCGGTGGTTTTGGGGTTCTTACAGGGCGTGTTCACCTTCAGTGCCATAGAGATGACCCCCCTGACGCTGGGGAATTACGTGTACCCCATGTGGGGTCAGGTGATCGGCTGGTTCATGGCCATGTCCTCCATGGTGCTGGTGCCGGGATACTTCTTCTACATGCTCTTCACCACCAAGGGAGGCCTCAAGCAGGTACACACCTCTCAGCGTCTGAGTGGAGGAGAGGAGAGAGGAGGGGTGGAGGGGAGAGGAGAGGAGAGAGGAGGGAGAGAGGAGAGAGAGGAGAGAGGAGAGGAGGGAGGAGAAGAGGGAGGAGGGAGAGAGGAGAGGAGGGGTGGAGGGGAGAGGAGAGAGGAGAAAGGGGAGGAGGGAGAGAGGGGGGGTGGATGGGAGAGGAGAGAGGAGAGAGGAGAGGAGGGAGAGAGGAGAGGAGGGGTGGAGTGGAGAGGAGAGGGGGGAGAGAGGAGAGAGAGGAGGGAGGAGGGAGAGAGGAGAGAGAGGAGAGAGGAGAGGAGGGAGGAGAGGAGGGGTGGAGGGGAGAGGAGAGAGGAGAAAGGGGAGGAGGGAGAGAGGAGGGGTGGAGGGGAGAGGAGAGAAGGGAGGAGGGAGAGAGGAGAGGGGGGAGGAGAGGAGAGGAGGGAGGAGAAGAGGGAGAGAGGAGAGAGGAGAGGAGGGAGAGAGGGGGAGGAGAAAAGGGAGGAGAGGATGGGTGGAGGAGAAGAGGTGGATAGAAGGAGATTTATCCGCCAGCTTCAAGCATTTTTGTATCTTCAATACATGCCAAGAATTCTGAGATACTGCATGTCAACAGTGACATAATCCAACGTGTAACCTTTTCTACCATGTTGTTGTTCAACCATGTATCCAAAAGTAACCTTTGAGATATTCTGAATCATGTTTTCCCTTTCCGCCTTTAGCGGGACGGTTAGTCATCTTGACCTTGTAGGCCCTTATGCAATCCCCATCGGTAGAGGCTTAAATGGTTGCATTCACACAAACACGTTATCTTTGAGTCAGGGAGCGGGCTACTCTCTTACCCAGAGCTCCTAACAAGAGGCTCGGCAGCATCAGTGTACTCTCACGACTGGAGTAGCTACCAAAGAGTTCTGCATGACCTAGCATAAAAAATAAAGGAAAAAAAAAGGCCAGACTGCAGACTGAGGCCACAAAGGCATCAGGAAGAAAACAAGGTCAGTAAATGTTAAAATTCACGAGAGGAAAAGTGGGTTTCTGCGAATCCCCTCTGCATTCATCCCTCGTCCTCCAGAATAAAGCGGGTCCGAGACTCCTGCCGTCAGTCAGAAACACAATATTTACCTGTCGGTGTGTGTCTCTCTTTTTGTCTCTTCTCTGGGGGAACAGCGCTGGCAGAAGATGACCACTGCCCGGAGGGCTGACAAGCCATCGGTGCATGAAGACCTGACCCATTCGGGCGGGGGGGTGGGGGAGGCTCCTGTCTAGACAGACCCAGGCAGAACCGGACAGAACCAGTCAGGGTCTGCCAAACACTCACACACCCCCTCTTCCCTACCTTGTCCTCAGGCCCACTGGTGGAGTCCATGTTGTTGGTGTTCCTGTTCTTTTCATTTATTGGGAGAGGGGTCCGGTTATGTAACAGCTTTATTCTGTTCTAGCGGGGGAGTTGGTATGTTTTTGAAGAAGCGAGAAGGGTAAAAAGAAACAAGAATTGAGACTTATTTTAAGAAACCACGACTACTTTGCGATGGGTTGACGTATGCAAATCAGTTGTAGCATTACGAGGGTTTGAGCTGAATACTTTAAGTCAAATTTGGGTAATTATGAGAAAATATGAACATAGCATTATTAAATGACGATGATTAAATACAAAAAATTACAGAAATATTTAGGATTATGTGATTGGTTTGATAGTTATTTGTTCACCGCTACCGAGTAACAAATATCTATCAAATATAACTAATGAATACCAGGTTAATATTCATAGGATGATTTGGTGTTAGTCTTTCTGGAAAAGTCTCTCAGGAAAGCATTTGTCCTTTTACTTTTGCGTTTGCAATTCAAAATGCCCCTAATGAGTAAGACTTCACCAATGTTCATTCTGTCAAAGTAGGATTTCCCACAGTCAAATGTGTAGGAATGTATGTCTGTACATCAAATTTAAAGTGATTTCGATTTTTCCCTTAAATTTTTGCCTCTCTTGACCATTGGAGAAAACAATGCATTCATTTGGAAACATGCAGTATATAGAGGCAAGATCACATAATAATTGTCATTACATTAAATGTGTATATGGCTGTGTTTTCCAATTCTGTCAATCCTCTTGTGCCCTTCAGATTATCCCCAAGGAATCCACCAGGGACAACTGTATATGAACGCCTTTTTAATTATACTTTTAAGTGGGACAAAGTACACATTATAATACCGGTATATGTTTAAGAATGGACGACACAATGTTATGTAACGCAACATTAAACACTATTAAAATCCATGTAAGGGAAATGTTGTGAATCAAGGGGAAAGCTTTAATTCTTCTATGAAGCGCTGTACAGTCTGTTTACATTACACCAAGTGTTTGTGAATGACTGCATTAAAGTGTCCCACCTTATGAATTCATACGTAGATATAACTTTGATCAGAATAGTGATGCGCTGTACATATAATTGTGTTTAAATGATGGAAGTATTTTTTATTATTATTCTTAAATTAAACTTTTTGGAATTAAATTAATAAACAGGATTAAAATATGATGTTGAAAAGGAATTTGGCAAAGTATATAAAAGGTATTTAACTTTAATAAAGCAGATAAACAATGAAAAAACAATGTTTTGCTTGTAGGCCTGATTTTGTCCATTTCCAATTATGCTAATTCTGACAAGCTTTGAAATAATGTCGGCCTCATAATATAAACATGTTTCTTGTTAGTGTGTGGAAAATCAAGGTGCAATCAGTGGGTAAGACGTCATTGACATGATATATTCAAGACATTCGAGATAAAAGAACCACGATAAGCCTGGTTTGGTGAATAGACTGAAATAATTCTTTAATAGCATGTTGATATAGTTCTCCAATGACAGGTAGGGGAGCGAGCCAAAGCTAACGAAGGCAGCTAATGGCTGGGAAAGTCTGTCATGTGATTTGTACTTAAACATGAGTTCTGCCCATACATTTCCCTTCCTATGAACACAGTGCAGCTACAAACCCAGGAGAGGCCGCCCAGTGGCATGCGTTGGCTTTACGGAGCCCTTTGGTTCACAGATCCTACGCTCTAGTTCAGCGGTACTGTAGGGCTACTGCGTGGCCACTCTCATCTTCTCATCTTTTGACTCAGTAGAACGTCATCTGGGTATTATTGACGTACTGCTCAAACAAAGCTCTGTCCGTTTTGTTAAGTATTGGAACAGGACAGAGTGCCGTCGAGGAGCAGTCGGCCGGTAGACAGAGAGAAGGGAGAGGACAGACTGCTGTTATCTGCAACGTTGTGTTTACATTTGGAAATGGAAGGTATAAACACACAGGAACAACAGATCACTCGTTCATTTCTCACACACAAAATGCACAATCCCATGACATGAAATCAAATGGATACCCTGGGTCAGAGATGACACTGCGACGCAGGGCGTCCATTTCAATGCGAACTTGAGTTTTTTTTACAAATACTTATCTAAAAGTGTGTTTTATTTGTTAGCACATTGATGTATTTTTTTCCCTCTAAAGTGCAGTGAAAGAATCTCTTTATTTCTTTCAACAACTTACTTCATTCATGGATTTGATTGTAAAACCACCAGCGTGTGCAAGAGAAATGCCTACACTCCCGAAACAAAACAAAACATAATTATTCCCAAGGGCTCAAATGACATAACACCAAATGAAAGAGTGACAGCTGACCTAATTTAACGAAAATAATAAGCTGATGTAGGCTATTAATTAAATGTAATGAAACAGCTGGTAGACAGATTTTCTTTTGTGTTTAAACCAAACTAACAGTCCCAGTGTAACTACAAAGTAAATCTGTTTTCAGCTGGTTTTTTAATCCCCTTTTTTTTTTATAATCAAACTTCTATTTAGGACGGGTTGTTTTTAAATGCTCCTGACCGGAACTCAAGGAAGCGAACTGTCCTGCCTCCCCCCCCCCCCCGAGGGATCTGCTAGTGTCTCTCTGTTCTTTAAACGGGCAAACGAATTCAGTCATGCACAAGAAAAATGAAGTCTCTAGCGAGACTTAGTGGGATCACAGTTAGTTCGTTAGGCCTCGGTTCCCCAGAGCAGGACCATGCACGGGCACACCATCGCATTCTTCTGAATAAAATCAAAACAAGCAAAACACCACGTGTACCGTGGAGCTCACAGCAGCAGTGACGTGGACAACCTTAATCCATCGATCCATCGATCATCTATCAATCGATCGATGTCGTGTTAGCACAACTAGATAGAACCGCCTCTTTGTGAATCAATATTTTATAAACGCTCTTATTAATTATACAAGGTCATTGTGTGTGTGTCCCACACAGACATGCCTGCGCACACATACACACACACGCACAGATGCACACATACACACACACGCGCACACGCAGAGCCTCGATCCTTCCGTTTTGTGGTACAATGCAGAAAGGGGACGGACAGACCATCTAGCGATCAGGGATTAGAAATCAACACATCTGGTTGACAAGAGAGACGGCCGCATTCAGAGATTCAGCCAATCAGGAGGTAGCCCTCTCTCAGAAGGACCCGCCCCCCGCAGCAGGGTCTCCAGTGTACCTGTCTGTCTGACCCCCGCTGGATGTGATATTTACAATCCACTGGGGCTGGGGCAGCAGAGGGCAATAGATCAGATATACCCCCACCTCCCCCCGCATCAAGCCTTCAGCAAGAACACAAGCCATCAGATTTATGGAGAGGCGGCATTTTGACACAGGAGCTTGGTGTGTGTGTTTGTGTGTGTGCATCTCTCAGATCAGAGAAAAGTCTGCACTTTTTCAAAATGTCACATTGAAAGGTTATCCGGGGAACAAAACAAAAAGACATAAAAAGGAGTTGTGGAGACTGGAATCAAATGGTGGTTTATGAATTCAGGATTTTAGCAGATTCAAATGGATACACACAACACTCACACAAACGCAATATTGTGTCAATATGAATCTATGCCAAAAAAAAGAAAAACGAATAAATAAATAAATACATTAATAAATACATACATAAATAAATATACAAATAAATAAATAAATAGATAAAAAAGATAAAAATAATAAATAGATTCTCAACATCTCAATAAGTACAGCTTCTTGGTGATTCTCAGTGGAGCCAAATGGCAAATATTCAGACGTTCCGTTTCCAACACAAACACAAAGGCCTTGGCAGAGGGTCCAGCGACGACAGCAAACAGGAAGCGTACCAGTCAAACAATAACATGGTAACCATAGTGACGAGGTTCATCAGGTGGGCGCTAGGTCGTTTGGGTTTGGCGGTGAAGCCGTATTATCGGTTGCCTTCGCTCTCTGTCTGTGTGTCAGAGAATCCTTGCAGCGGGACAGGCGTTCTGATAGCGGAGGACGATAGAAGGGAAGCACAACAACACAGGAAGCAGCGTGACAGACAAACACCGGGGGTTATTTTCTTCCTAAAAACCGTAGAGGGGAGGAAAATGTTTTTCATCCAAAGTAACACATTAGCAAAAGCGCCGAACAAGGAGCCACGTTTTGAAGTTCCGACAATGTTCTGTGAGACTTCGTCACCATTGTTAATTTATCCTTTTTTTGGGGCCCCTTGTAAAGGAAAAGCGGAAAAAGGTACAATTACTGAAAGCAGCAGAATCATTTTTTTATGTTTTAATTGTTATCCTAGCCCTATCGTAGAGTCCAGTGCATCCCCTCTCTTCTCTCCTGGAGGCTTATATATATTTGACTTGCACGCATTTACAAAAAACTATGCACGCACACACGCGCACACACACACACACACACACACACACACACTGTAGTACTGAGTAGACATGAGGTTAGGGATGATAAAAGTGAAATCAAACGGTCCACAAAGAGATGCAATCCATCACCAATCCATCTAAAAATATTTCTGTTAGTTTTTGGGATCGGACGGTGTACCCAGACTACGAGGAAATCTGCTCGCAACTAACGTGTTTTTTTTTCTTTTTTCGAGCATCAAAGAGTTTAAACTGGCAAAAAAAAGAAGAAAAGTTATAGAAATTTGTTAAAACTACCTAATATTTCAAAATACATAAACGTAAAACGTTATATCAGCAATTCATTGAATTCTCAGCAACTATTTAAAATCTTCATTCTCTTTTGTTTCATTTTTACCTTAAATATATGCATATACATTGTGATTTCATAATCATATTCTTCTATCTTCTGTATGTATATATGTACATAATGTATAATTTGGTAAAAGAAGGTGGGGGGGGGTGTGGTTGGTTAAGCAGGTATCGGCGTACATACTTGCGTTGTGTTTGTGTGCATGTGTGAGCTGTATCACTGTACACTGTGTATGTGTGCGTGTGTGAGCTGTATCACTGTACACTGTGTATGTGTGCGTGTGTGAGCTGTATCACTGTACACTGTGTATGTGTGCGTGTGTGAGCTGTATCACTGTACACTGTGTTTGTGTGCGTGTGTGAGCTGTATCAGTATATATATACATACACACACATATATATATATATATGTGTGTGTATGTATATATGCGTATATATAAATGAGTGAGCAGGTCTTTGCTGGGAGAGGGAATACAGGTCCGGGTCCGGGTCCGGGTCTTTGCTCACAGCATACTCTGTGAGCCGCTGGGGGTCCGGGCCAGGCCCAGGCGGGGGTCCAGGGGGGGGATGTACTGGTGGGGGTGGTTGTAGGGCGGCGGCGGCGGTGGCAGAGGGGGCTGCTGGTCACCGAGGGGCGCGGCGGCGGACTGGCTGAGCTGGTGGAGGCTGTGGTGGTGGTAGGGCTGGAGGTGGTGGAGGTGGTGGAGGTGGTGCGGCTGCAGGCTGTGGTGCTGGTGGTGGTGGGGGTGGGGGTGGGGGTGGGGGTGGTACAGGTGTTGGTGGGGGTGGGGCGTCTGGCTGAGGAAGGCCTCCACGTGGCCGCGCCCCCCGGCTCCCTCCAGCACCAGCACCTTGACGATCTGCTGGCACTGGATGTGGAGCGCCTCGGGGCGCAGGTCGCCCAGGCTGACGGCCGCCGCCAGGGGGGGCTGGAGGGGGTGGAGCTGCTGCTGCTGCAGGTGGAGCTGCTGCTGCAGGTGGAGCTGCTGCTGCAGGTGGAGCTGGTGTTGGTGCAGTTGGTGGAAGTGGTGGTGGGCGGGGGAGCCCGGGGCCGCGCCCGGCGCCACCACCGCGGCCAGCGGCGTGTGATGCTGGGGGGGGTGCACGGGGCCCTGGGGCGGCTCCGGGCTGAAGAGCGGCGCCCCCTGGTGGCTAGGAGGGGCCGCGCTCCCGGGGCTCGGCTCCGTGCTGCAGCTGAGCCGGTACGTCTGAAGCCTGTTTTGGATTGACACCTAGTTTAGAAAACAGCCAAGAGAACAGCATCATGTGTTATAATACTCCTCCTCTACGTCCGTCAAGCCCTCTCAGCTCTGGGGGGTCTACTGGGGGGGGTAGACACTGGCATGCGAGGGGGGCGGGGCTCAGGTACAGAAGAGGAGGTCCTCCATCGTCTGTCCTCCCCCCCGACTCACATGGGGACGGGGACCACTGGAGCTCGGATGCTGGGGAACACAGTGGGAGGGTGCTGACAGAGGGGTGGTGTCGGTGGTGGAGGTGGTGGTCGGGCGGTGCGTCGCCAGAGGCCAACAAACAAAGAAGGCGGTTCCAAAGGCAACACCGAGTGAGGGCCCTCGGGTCGTTCCTTTCCAAACCACTGGGGGGAGCCACCGGCGGGGCAGGCAGGTGCAGAGTGGAGTGGGGGGGGGGGGGGGTGAACGGCACAGACAGGAAGGGAGCCAAACGAAGGACCAAGGACAGGACAGGTGTGCAAGGGGAGAACGAGACACAGTGTTCAAGCCGACACCAATCGTGACACCCACAGGCAAACGTCAACAGAATGAAACCCTCCCTGTGCGCTACAAGGCCGCTAACACCCTAGTTGTAGTTGGAAAGGGAGAGTCTTTGTTTGCTTCTCTGCTTTGTGTAACGTGTCGCTGGTCTTATCTGTGTTCTAGGAAATGCTTGTGTCAATTATCGTTTGTTCCGAGGCATACACTTCTGCTGACGCACACTGCCACTATTCACCTTCCGTTGAAAGCTTTAAATCGGCCTCAAGAACAGGTTGAAGGAATGCGCTGGCATTTTACCCGCCCAAGGACAAATGAAGTGGAAGTTCTGATGTAAACATTTGCTTACATTATGTCTGCCTACCAACAGCTATCCTTGGTAGCTGACTCACGAACGGGATCCGGATCAGTAATGTACTGAACGAGAGGTTATCGAGAGCACTTATACTATAGAGTCCTTCAGATGTCCTTCAAACCTAAATCGAACCGGATGGAGATCAGGAGATCAGGGGTGGAATGGCAGGTTTGTGAACCTGAGATGAGAAAGATTGTAGCCTTCAATCGGGCCAGTATGCACAAATCCCACTCAACGGGAAACTCCTGGTATGTTCCGTTTAACTCAACCAAACAACCTGGCGTAATATGTCTGCTTCCAACATCACAAACAGTCTCTTTTGTGTGACTTCAACACTTGTCAGTGTTTTGCCTTCATTCGGTGCCCTTGTGGATGTTTTCCGTTCCTGCCTACTTGAAACCAGAGTGGCATCGAACAGACCCAAGGTTGTCAGGAGCTAACAGAAGGGTTTCGATCGGAGCGGCCGGCTCCACAACCCCCCCCGCCCACAGCCCTTCGATCGTGCGTTGGACGTCTACCTCGGGATGAGCAACAGGGACTTCATTGTGCTCTGGCGCGGCCATTCACAAATCCCTCCTCCTCGCTTCTGCCTCTACCTGACCAGCGATGCGCGGAGCGGCGAGGGGAGAGGAGATCAGGGCTGATTCTCCACGCCGCGTAGAACCTGATGGACGGGGGCACGCTGACAAATGTGTCACATCGGATGTTGTCAGGAGGGAGTGTGCGGTGGCAGTGCCCTCACACTGTCGTCGCCTGCTCCTCCTCAGAACAGGGTTTACTGAGGGCTGTCGTCACGGAAATGTCAAGGTTTTTAAAGTGCAACCCCCCCCCCGGAGATGTGTATTTATCTTTGGGCTTTGAATTCTTCATCTACACTTTGTGGCTGTGTGTTGAAATGCCTTCATTTGTTTCAACAGTAGGGTTTGTGGTATGTGCCACTTTGCATTTGCAGATCTGACCGAAGAAATACCTTACAACAATTCCTGCAACTCTTGTATAGTAGTGAGATATAATTTCGTTGTACTCTGCTGCTTATTATGTCGGAAATTATAATCTCTTGGAATGGAAAGAACCCAAACCAGATAGAGGCCACAAAATCCCTTCGACTGCGTGTCTAGGAGAGACGTGACTCTTAATAATCTGGACTTTAAATGAGTTTCCATACATGCCATTCAAGTCATTCATAAAAATAAAAAATAAATCTCAGACGCTTTTCTCAAAAGTATCTTCCTATTCATTTATTTTGGTTACACCTCTCCTCAATGAAGAGGTAGGGGGTTAAGGCGTCTACCTGACGAATCCCAACAGGTGGACCCTGTTTGACAATTTCCCCAGATAACCGATCGCTCAACACAACAACATCCTCGCCAATAGTTTAAACAGTTCCTTGGATGCATTTGGGACAGTTGCTGCTAGGCCGTCTTTATGTCCCAGTCTGCTCTCTGCTTACGAGCTTGGCAACGCCACGGTCTCCTCGGCAAGCGAGGGGAGGTGATGAATCTGGGTCAAACGAGCGTTCAATTTAACTGCCTGACTATAAGTATGTTAATTAAGGAGTCGAGCATAAAACACACACAGACACGCACACACTCACTGCGTCCCTTATGTGGGTAAAAGCCGAGTTTTGATTAAGCTTTCACCAATGAGAACTAGTTTACAGCCCACTCCTTTGAAAGGGGCTTGAAGATCCATAAGTACCAAGTCGTAGTCCACGGAGGGGGAATGATTTTGTATTTCGTGATTACGACGGTTTCCTTGAAACACCGTCTTAAATCTTGGAGGAGAAGAGGGGGGCGTTTTTCTTTTCTTGCTTGGCTGAGGATTTTTCATTCCACTCTGGCTGGAACACTCTGGTTCTGTCGAATGGCTAGCAGTAGGCTAACCCTGTAGGCTAACTACGGGGGCTAACAGTAGGCTAAACATGAAGGCTAGCAGTAGGCTAACCGTGTAGGCTAACCATGGGGGCTAACAGTAGGCTAAACATGAAGGCTAACAGAAGACTAACCCTGTCGGCTAACGGCACGCTAACACTGTAAGCTAACTGTGTTGCTGTTATATTCTTACTAGCTAACTGACTAAACTGACAAAATAA
>NC_136951.1:20314136-20324136 GCF_949987615.1 Pollachius pollachius
TCTCTCCCTCCCTCCCTCCCTCCCTCCAACTCTCTCTCTCTCTCCCTCACCCCCTCTCTCTCCCTCCCTCTCTCTTTCTCTCACCCCCTCTCTCTCACCCCCTTTCTCTCGCTCTCTCCCTCCCCCTCCCTCCCTCTCTCTCTCTCTCCCTCCCTCCCCTCCATCTCTCTCTCACCCCCCTCTCTTGCTCTCGCCCTCTTTCCCCCTCTCTCTCTCGCTCTCTCTCTCTCTCCATCTGTCTGTCTCTCTCTCTCTCTCTCTCTCTCTCTCTCACCCCCCCCCCCCCCTCTCTCTCTCTCTCTCTCCATCTGTCTGTCTCTCTCTCTCTATCTCAACCCCGCTCTGCAGAAAAGCAGTCTCCTGTACCGCAGACTTCTGGAGATGCTATAACGACGCTCTCTCATAGGCCTCTCACTGGGTGCCATGACAACGACGACAGGTGAAGCAGCCGGGGGATGCATTGACCAAAAAGGAAGGAACAATGAAAACAAAAAGAAAGCCAAAAAACAAAGAGTGTGTGTGGTAGGGCACCGTGGAAATGCAAATGGACGCCCGTGCTGTAATTTGTGACCAGGATAATTACAGCTCAGGGTCCGATGTTCTGCCAGCAAACAGGGGGAGAGAGGAAAGGGAAAGACAAGGCGCTATTTGTGTGTGTGTCTTTGTTTAATATTGATGATAACGTGACTGTGTGTGTGTGTGTGTGTGTGTTCGCGCTTGTGTGTGTGTGTGTGCAAGAAATGCCCGAAGACATTTCATGCATGTGTTGAGCTCACACTTGCACTGAGAAAACTGTGACTGCCTCATATTATCCACTTCTGCACTATATAACTTATAGAGATTGTATGCATTAGTGTATGTGTGTGTGTTTGTGTGTGTGTGTGCGTGTGCGTGTGTGTGAAGGTCAATGTGCTTCCTCTGTTGCGTGACTTGTTTGTCGATGAGGCCTGTGGTGATGATAGGGAGGCAGGGATATGCAGAGTTTAGATCAGGTGCACTAGCTCCAAGACATACACAAATATCAACACACACGCACACACACACACAACGTTCATAAAGGGAGGGTTAAGGTAGGCCTATTTATGGGTTGCCATGGTTGATTATGTGGTGAATAGGAGAGTGCAAGACTGCAGATGCTGC
The DNA here is from genome assembly GCF_949987615.1 of Pollachius pollachius. Classification (NCBI taxonomy): domain Eukaryota; kingdom Metazoa; phylum Chordata; class Actinopteri; order Gadiformes; family Gadidae; genus Pollachius; species Pollachius pollachius. Next base: position 20,315,277 of record NC_136951.1, read on the forward strand.
TTCTCTCAGAGCGCTGGTACAAAATGAATGAGGTTGTTCCCCAGTGAAACGGCCGAAAGATATTTGCTTTCAGCAAATAAAACAAGCCACCATCCGGGTTGGAAATGTTGATTTCAAACGATCCTCAAAAAAAGGTAGTTCCTTTTTAACATTTTTTCAGCATAAATAAATCAGTGTACAAATACGTGAATAAAACATGAATCAGTCTGTTGTTGTTCTCCTTATGAATAAACAAGATGAAAGCATACTGATGGGAATCCCTGTCTTCTGCAATCAATCGGCACCAGGACCCTATTATGGCCCAGAAGATCAGCAGATACAGGAGACTCTGCTCGCTGTCCCTGCTGCAGTTCAGCAGTGATGGAATACACAGCGCACAATGACCTCTGAGCAGCAGCTGAGTCACACGCAGCGACTGGCGGCTGGCGACTGCGTAGCGACGGAAAGCATCGATCAAGAACCGTACTCTATTTCAAGCTTCCACCTTGAAGAAGAAACAGGCCTTACGATGAAAATAGATGATAATACCCTTTTAAATAGCGCTTTTCAAGACACCCAAAATGCTTAGGCATCACTTTACAATGAGGGTACATTAATGAACCTGTCATTACCGTTAACTAATGCAGTGTTACGCATTGAAATAGAGCATTATGTTAGGGTTTGAGTTAGGGTTAGGGGTTGTGGGTAAGGGTAAGGGTTTGCCCCAACGACAATAAATAATGTATAAATGCATAACTTTTGGTAAATGATAATTAATTAATTGACCGTTAGTTAAAGCTTATTACTGCAATAAAGTGTTACCAGTGCTTTTACTAGGTGATCAAATGTGTGTGTGTGTGTGTGTGTGTGTGTGTGTGTGTGTGTGTGTGTGTGTGTGTGTGTGTGTGTGTGTGTGTGTGTGTGTGTGTGTGTGTGTGGAGGGGATATGACAACTCGTCTACGACCATGAACACTTGTCTTTAATCAACGCTTTGGACGGAACACTTTGGTTGACTCTCTTTTGCACAATGTCGCCAAAAGAGGCAAAGACTCTCTCTCTCTCTCTGTCTGTCTCTCTCTCTCCCCTCTCTCTCACTCTCTTGTCTCTCTCTCTCCCCTCTCTGTCTCTCTCTCTCTGTCTCTCTCTCTCCTCTCTGTGTGTGTGTCTCTCTCTCTCTCTCTCCTCTGTGTGTGTGTCCCTCTCTCTCTCTCTGTCTCTCTCTCTCCCTCCTCTCACTGTGTGTGTCTCTCTCTCTCTTTCTCTCTCTCTCTCTCTCTCTCTCTCTCGTCATAATGGCAGGGAGGTAATTACCTGAACGCCTCGATCAGCCTCTCCACCTTCTGAGCTTCGCCCTGGACCCGGATGTGAGCCTGGAACTTCCGTAGAGCCTCATCCAGCTCCATGCCAGAGAAGTCCATCTCATCCACCACACAGCTGGATCAGAGCCCGAGGGAGGGAGGAGGGGAGGGAGAGGGAGGGAGGGAGGGAGGGAGAGGGGGAGGGAGGGAGGGAGGGAGGGAGAGGGGGAGGGAGGGAGGGAGGGAGAGGGGGAGGGAGAGGGAGGGAGGGAGGGAGGGAGGGAGGGAGAGGGAGGGAGGGACGGAGGGAGAAGGAGAGGGAGAAGGGGGGAGTGAAAGAGTTATAGAAAGTTGGAGAGGACATGGTGAGGATGGAAAATAGTATAAAGAGATAGGGAGGGGAGAAGGAGGGAGAGAGGGATATAGAGAGTGAGAGAAACAAGAGGGAAGGAGAAGGAGAGTGGAGGGAGAGGAAGAGGGAGAGAGACAGGGGGAAGGAGCAAGGGAAGAAGGGAGTGAGGGATAGAAGGAGGAGGGGATGGAGGAGGGGAGAGGGAGGAAGAGGGAGGAAGTAGGAGAGGAATAGAGGATAGAGAATAGGATAAAGACATGGAAGGAGGTTTTCAGTAAGAAAGAAAGAAAGCAAGACAGAGGGAAAAGATACATTTAGAAGAGTATGCATTCAAAGTGATTTACAATAACAAAAAATCATTACTATTTAGGAACCCTGTACATTGACCGATATTATCAGACTCATCATCAGAAATGATGTGTATCAGTATATAATTAAAATGAAAAATATGTCACTTCACATTTTCAGACGCAGAGGCGCATGCACACACAAACAAACACACACACACTCACAAAAGCACGCACACACAGTGCCTTCATGCAGAAACGACTCCAATTAATCGACAACCTCCCCTTAATGACTTCAATAAAAAAAAAGAAGAGAATGATTCACTTAAAAAAGGACTTGGCAGTTTTGAGAGTCGTCTCTCGGCGATAATGAAGCGTCACCTCAGGTCACAAACTGTTTATATATATATACTGTATATGTATATGGGATTAGCGATGCATTTTGCCGCTTCCTTCGTAGAGCAGAGTCCTTTTATATATTGTTCGCTTGCTCCTAGTCTTGGATCCAGCAGTCCTGCTATCTTATAGCAGAGCTTCTGGGGCGAGACGACACAGAAACGAGCTTAGCCTAGCCTAGCCGAGCCTAGTCTAGCCTAGTCTAGCCAAGCCGAGCCGAGCCTAGTCTAGTCTAGCCTAGCCGAGTCGAGCCGAGCCTAGCCTAGCCTAGCCGAGCTGGGCTAGCCGAGCCTAGCCTAGCTTTTTCGTTACAGAAACATTCTACAGAAGAGAAACAAATTTGCTTGTCTTTCAGAAGGGGATTATTATGAGAATTACATTCTCATTTTTTGCAAAATATTGGTGTCTTGGCAGGAGAAAAGAAACTGAAATACAACACGCATATTTATTTTGTTTAATTACAGAGTATGCAGAAACAACCACATTCATGCAGCGCAATGTTATTATGGAAAGTACGACACAAGCAAAGGAAATAAGCGTTAATTCTTTTTTGAAAAAATACGACTTACTCCACCGATGTGTCCTCATATCGTAAAGAGAACGAATAAATAAGTTACGCCCTTCTGTTTCATACTGCTGTTTATTATCAGCAAAATCACAAACATCGCGCGGAGCACGTTAACTGGAACAACGTCCATTCTTAACGTCTCTTTATATCTCGCTGCAGAATCGGAGTCCAAGAAAACCCCAAGTTATACCGGAGGTCCCGTTATATCGCCGTTATGGCGAAGGTAAAGCGTCTATCGTTCCAATCCTCCATGAGCAGGAAACAACAAAGCCCTTGGCCTCCACTGTTGGCTGCTACCTCGACTCTGAACACTGTTTCTTTATTAAAACAACATTCTGAGTACGCTGTCTCACAGCCAGTATTGTCTCACTGTGTATTGGCGTTGGCTTCGGTATTAAGACAGGCTTTTACTGCCTCTTGTTACCAGCAGACCCACCGTTGAACACAGTTGGTTGTGTCTACACTAAGAGCCGCCCCTTAACTCAGCACAACGGTGAGCTTGGCAGGGGAACAAAGCCATCTGCCAGCGACGCATGGCCGGCAAACAGACAGGTGCGGAACCAACAACCAACAACAAAACAAGAACAAGAATAGAAAAAGGCTGCAGCACAAAAGGATGCCATATTGCGGTAATTACTGGCGGAAAGCAGCCAGTTCATCCCTCTGGTCAAATGGAGTAGGGTTTAAAGGTGCAGTAGGTGAGATTTAAGATGCTTTTGTTTCAGCCATTACGGGTGTAAAACACACTGTTAGAATATCTGTTTCTCGATCACTGCGCCTGCCTCTATATAATAATAATATATAGATAGAATAATCTATATGAGACCATTTAGGTTTTAGTCCGCTCCCGGCCCTTTTCTGCCCAATCAGGTCATCTCTTTCCGGATTGGTTCAAGAAATCCATGTTAACACTTTGAATCCCATTCTCCAAACAGAGTTATCATATAAATGGCGGAGATACGTAGGGAGGGAGAGAGAAGAGAGGGAGGGGGCAGTTTTTGGGTTGTTTCTTTTCAAAATTTTGCTCTCTTCTGCTGTATCTGGATCTTACCTACAGTAGCTCTAAGCCCTGGTACAGTCGTTTATTGCCCTGGTACAGTAGTTTATTGCCCTGGTAAAGTAGCTTTATTGCCCTGGTACAGTAGCTCTAAGCCCTGGTAAAGTAGCTCTAAGCCCTGGTACAGTAGCTTTATTGCCCTGGTACAGTAGCTCTAAGCCATGGTACAGTAGCTTTATTGCCCTGGTACAGTAGGTTTAATGCCCTGGTACAGTAGGTTTAATGCCCTGGTACAGTAGCTTTAATGCCCTGGTACAGTAGCTCTAAGCCCTGGTACGGTAGCTCTAAACCCTGGTACAGTAGCTCTAAGCCCTGGTACGGTAGCTCTAAGCCCTGGTACAGTAGCTCTAAGCCCTGGTACGGTAGCTCTAAGCCCTGGTACGGTAGCTCTAAGCCCTGGTACGGTAACTCTAAGCCCTTGTACAGTAGCTCTAAGCCCTGGTACGGTAGCTCTAAGCCCTGGTACGGTAGCTCTAAGCCCTGGTACGGTAGCTTTATTGCCCTGGTACAGTAGCTCTAAGCCCTGGTACGGTAGCTCTAAGCCCTGGTACGGTCGCTCTAAGCCCGGGTCTTTCAGCAGTGTGAGGCGCAGCTGACCCATAGTGTTTTAACGTGCGTTATTTATGCTGGAGATTGATGCTTTGTAGAGTGGATTTAGAAGAAGAGCAAGGTCACATAGTCAACACACGGCCCGCGCACACACACCCACAGACACACATGCACAGGCACGCACAAACAGAAACACCCACACAGAAAATGGTCAAACACACACTCACAGACACGCATGCACACCCACACACATTCATACACACAGACAAACATGCATGCTCACACACGCAGACACACACATACACCCCATGTACACATTCACAAACACACACAGTGTTTTCCATCATCTCTCCTGTGACTACACCGTGTTTGAGTGCACCTGTGCTGCGTCTATCTGTTATTTATTTCCTATGCTCCCACATCACTGTCACTACAATGGCTTAGGCTATTTCTGTTGCTAATACGCTTTAGAAATATTGAGGGGGAATTTTTTTACATTTATATATATATACAGCGTGCCTGTAGTGAATAATCCAAATAGGAGAGTGCAGCGTGACCATCTTAAAAGCATATTCCTGTTCCACTGTCTGTATCGAGAGAGAGAGAGAGAGAGAGAGAGAGAGAGAGAGAGAGAGAGAGAGACAGAGAGACAGAGAGGGGGAGGGAGAGGGAGAGAGAGAGAGAGAGACAGAGAGGGGGAGGGAGAGGGAGAGAGAGAGAGAGAGAGAGAGAGAGGGGGGGGGAGGCAGAGGGAGAGAGAGAGTGAGAGAGGGAGAGAGAGGGGGTGGGTGAGGGAGAGAGAGAGCGGGGGGGGGGAGAGAGAGAGAGAGAGAGAGAGAGAGAGAGAGAGAGAGAGGGGAGAGAGAGAGAGTGAGGTGGGGGGAGAGAGAGAGAGAGAGAGAGGGGGGAGAGAGAGAGAGAGAGGGGGGGGAGAGAGAGAGAGAGAGAGAGAGGAAGTGTGCTGCTGTGTGTTTGTGTGTGGGGGGGGTGACCTTGCGAGGACTTTTCTCTTCAGAAAGATAACATATCTATTTCTAATTACAAAGACTAAATGAATGTATATTTTATACAAATGAATACCAATAGATTAAAGCCTATTCTAAAGCAGGTAGTGATGAGCAGAGGGTAGTAACGTTTAAAAGTACCGATACAGATGTTTAAAGAAAACAACCATGAAATTTAAAGGAAAACACAAAAGATAGACGCAAAGAATGATGGAAATGAAAAAAAACATTTAATAATAAACGAGCAAGAGAACACCCATTCTGGACCAAATGATTGAAGAAATGTTTGGTACAACACGCACATGTTTTTATTATTTGATCCTGTTGAAGAACACTCGGACAAAGTAATTGAGAAGAAGTATTTTTATCAATCTCTGAGCTCAAAATCACAGCTTGTAAAGCATTGGTCAGCGTTTTTTTCCCAAAATAGATTCGAACTACATAAAGCAAAAGTTCTTCTGAAGTTATTTTGTAGAAATGTGCTTGTCTGTGCGTGTGTGCGGTCGTGCTTGTGTGTGTGTGTGTGTGTGCGTGTGTGTGTGTTCATGCATGCATGTGTGAGTATGTGAGTTTGTGATAGTGTGTGTGTATGTGCGTGTGTGTGTGTGTGTGCGTGCGCGCGCTTGTTTGTGTGTATTAATAACCCTCGGCGCAGGTGTGTGCTGTGAATCAGTTCTCCTAAGAGAGATTGCGGCTTTAGTTAAAAACTTTCTGGCGGTCTTCTCAATAAAAGCCCTGAGTTAGCCCACAGTTTAAATGCCAATGCTTTTATTCTCCTAACGTCATCTCATAAAGGGCTAACTGACCCCAGAATCAGTTGGTAAATACGACCAGGAAGACATCTTTGCTGTAGTGTCCCCTTATATTACAATTGGGTCCTTCACTAGAGTTTATGCAATGGATCCTCCATTCCTAGTTTTTCTTCGCAAACTTAAACCCCCAACATTTCCCCAAAGCCTCGAAGACATTTGAGCTAGCTGGTTGGTGGTGTGCACCAGATCTAATTAAAAGATGGCCGCATAGGACTCAAACCGCAGAGAAATGCCCGAGGTTACGGTGCTTGCTGCTCCGCAGGGCTGGCCAGCAGCCTATGCTACACTAGCGACAGCATGGGAATCCAAACCGGGGACAACATGTCTGAAAGACGCATTTTTTAAGGTTGGTTTCAGTTCAATTCTCTTCTACGGTTTGGTTCAGGGTGCGTGACGGCACAAACAGGCAGAAGGAGAGAGAGGAGGGTTCCAGGTTGGCATTCTAAATCTACACTTGACAGGAAATCGCAAAAAGTTCAAAATGAGCTCCGACAACCAATATATTTTTGGTTCAGATTGTTATTGAATATTATAATGGTAATGATGATAGTGACAGCATTGACTCTTGCTGTCACCATTAATTGGTACGACAAAGATATTGTTGTTGGCTCAGAGTTTTTTTACGTAAAGCGAATGTATATCTTTATAAAAGGATGGATATGCACTTGCTTTATACATTAGCAATACACTTCATCATGAACATCGGCCAGTCAATTTGAACCATAAATGTTTTTTACATGGTTCAACCCTCACTCCACTGTAACGCTGAACATAGTTCAGATCTTTCAACCAACATGGGGTCATTAACAGTCTGGACGACTCACTACAGGTCATTAACAGTCTGGACTACTCACTACAGGTCATTAACAGTCTGGACGACTCACTGCAGGTCATTAACAGTCTAGACTACTCACTACAGGTCATTAACGGTCTGGACTACTCACTACAGGTCATTAACAGTCTGGACTACTCACTACAGGTCATTAACAGTCTGGATTACTCACTACAGGTCATTAACGGTCTGGACTACTCACTACAGGTCATTAACAGTCTGGACTACTCACTACAGGTCATTAACAGTCTGGACTACTAACTACAGGTCATTAACAGTCTGGACCACTCACTACAGGTCATTAACAGTCTGGACTACTCACTACAGGTCATTAACGGTCTGGACTACTCACTACAGGTCATTAACAGTCTGGACTACTCACTACAGGTCATAAACAGTCTGGACTACTCACTACAGGTCATTAACAGTCTGGACTACTCACTACAGGTCATTAACAGCCTGGACTACTCACTAAAGGTCAGTAACAGTCTGGACTACTCACTGCAGGTCATTAACGGTCTGGACTACTCACTACAGGTCATTAACAGTCTGGACTACTCACTCCAGGACGTCTCTGTTGAACGGCTTCTTGCTGTTGCCGAGGAACTCTCCGATCATCTGCCGGCTCAGCCCCTTCCTCTGCAACAGGAAGTGAGCAACGCCTATGGGCGTGTCCGGTATGAACCCCCGAGATATCAGGAACTGAAGGCCCTTGTCTGGGTTCCTGAGGACAGAGAGGAGAAGAAGAACGAGACCCAATGAGACATTACCAATACAATAGTTGTGTTGTGACATTATCCGAGAATCTCAAGTAAATTCATGATCGAAAAGTACCAAGCTTTCAGCTTGGAAGGTGCTTTTGGAACTTCTGTTAGCATGACAGAAAGCCTTATGAACCACCAGTCATTGCATATAAAAAGCCAGGCTATGGGATCTAAATGCTAGTTGGTTTTTCAGAACCCCAAGATGGCCGCTATGAGAATAAGGCCCATAAACTGCTGTCTGAAAGGATGTGAAGAATCCAGGGTCATATGTTTGGTCCTTAAAATGCTTAACCACAATTAGCAGTCGGCGCTAAGTCCATTTGTTCTAGGGCCCAGGTGCCGAGGGCCCCAGTTCTGAGGGCCCCTTGCGGAGAGACGAGCGACGCCAGAGAACCACTTTGGGATTCACAGGAACAACTGACGACTTAACCTTTTTTTTCATTGTGGTCATTCAAAGATAAACCGTTAATAGCTTTGAAAGAACGAACAGTTAAAATGATGTAGTGCAGTAATAAGCAGAGGGAGGGAAGCTAGGAGTGTCTGGGGTTATATTAGGAAGTGGAGAGGGAGTTTGTAATATTAGTGAGCTATGTAAGTGGTCCCATCAGTTTTTCATTCGTGGCGGGGGCTGAATCCCAAACACACACGCACGCACACACACACACACACACACACACACACACACACACACACAAGCATAAAGAGCATCCCTCCCACTGTGTGAACACGAGCCCCCACGTTGTGATTCCCCAGAATCACAATTAGACATTTGGAAGTCAGTACAGTGGCGCTGGCGCGCGTCTCAAGGACGCACTTCCCAGCAGCCACTTGGGTCGGGAGGCGTCAAGGAGAGATGCTCTGATCCGACCAAACGACAACGAGCTCTCGCTGTTGTGTTCATTAAAGACGGTGTATCATCAGCAGCGTGCGCGCTGATGATGTACGGCGTAGTTCTCTCTCA
>NC_136951.1:20329136-20347108 GCF_949987615.1 Pollachius pollachius
AACCAAAACACAGGTTTTGGTTAGTAGAACCTGGAGACAACAAAGTAGACGGATAAACTCTTTGAACAAAGTGGGCGAGAAACGGTGATCATTCGTTCATTCATTTCCTTTTGGCCCAGCAGCCATGGAATTGAGGGGCAGTCACCGAAAGCGAAATGTCAACAACCAGTAAATGGAAAGAAGCTATTTCCTGTTAGTGCCTTTGACAGCACCAACAATCAGCCTCTGGCAATAGAAGAAGCCGTTAAAGAGTACTCACACGTTGAAGAGGTTGAGGCCGATGCGGTACAGCCTCTTCCTCATGACGTCGGTGGACAGCGTGGGCGACTTGCAGCTGGCCGGGTTCTCGCACTGGTAGCGCGGCAGGCTGAGGATCATCGCCTGCAGCGCCTCCTTGGACGAGGCCTCGGACGCCGAGCGCGCCTCCGTGGACACGCTGCTGCTGCTGACCTGCTCCGAGCTGCAGTCGGCCGGGTCCGAGCCGCTGCGCCGCGCCTCCAGGGGCGGGGCCTCCAGGGGCGGGGCCTCCAGGGGCGGGGCCTCCAGGGGCGGGGCCGCGGGGGACGCCGTCGCCGTGGGCGGCGGGGGCGGGGGCGGGCTGTGCTGCCGGAGGCCGGCGGCGGAGGCCAGCTCGGCCATCACCACCACCGGGTGGGGGCCGGCCATCCGGTCCAGGGGGGTCAGCGGCGGCTGCTCGTCGTCCTCCACCAGCTCCTCCTCGCTGGGGGGCGGCGCCGGGAAGTCGGCGTACTGGCATTCCTCTTCCTCCGGCTCTGCGTCCGGGGGGGGCGGGGGTTCTCCGGTCGGGTTTACCGGGGACCCTACGGGCGGGGGGTCGGGTTCGTGGGGGGGTGCAGGTGGGACGAAGGCGGGGGCTGAGGCGGCCGTTGCGGCCGTTGTGAGCGCGCAGGGGGGCGGGGCTCCTGCCGGCGGTACACAGTTGCCCAGGGCAACCGAGGCGGAGGACTCCACGACCGAGGAGGAGACGCGGAAGTTCTGGCTGTCGATCTGCACGGTGACGTCCCGGAACGCCATCATCAGCTTGCTGGCGCTCCGGGACAGGTCCCCCGGGTCCAACGGGTTCAGCGTCGTCGCCTCCTTGTTCCCTCCTCGCTCGCCCTCTCCGCCCGCTACCCCCGTCCCGGCCGCCGCCGCCGCCGCGGCGGCGCTGAAGGACTCGGCGGTGAACTGGTAGCCGCCGGCCTCCTGCAGGGAGCACATGGTCTTCAGGCTCCAGTTGCTGAGCGCGTCGTCGATGGACTTGGCCAGCGACTGCACCTGCTCGGTGAAGGAGTCCTCGAGGTCGGTCAGGGACCCGCCCACGGCGGCGGGCAGCGACGGCGAGCGCACCAGCGGCACGCCGGCCAGGCCGCAGCCCTCAGCCAGGGCCCGCTCGGCGGAGAAGCCCTCGGCGTTCTGCACGCGCACCTTCCTCAGCGAGATGCGGCGCGGGAGCCGGCTCTCCAGCAGGGAGTTGCGGATCTTCTCGAAGTTCTTGCTGAGCTGGTACTGGCGGAAGGCCGTCTGGATCTTGCAGGCGGCGCGGCGGGAGATGAGGTGGCCGCCGTACTTGTGCTCTAACATTTCGATCTGCGGCACAAGACGGAGCGGGGGGCAGATGGGGAAAGGACGTTAGGGTGCTGACTGGAAGGGGTGGAACTTCAAAATAAGAGTTATGGAGTATTTATTCTTTCTTAATTTAACAAAACACACTTTTTACTCTTTTAAATGCATCCTTGGAGGAAAGTTTTCCTGAAGGAACATGTGTGATAAACCAATAGAAAGACAATATTTTTAATTACAATTGCTTGGATTGATTGGTTGGAGAATAAATAATGAAATTATTCAAATGTTTGTCTATTCTATAAATAGATGCTCATCAGAAGAACAGAATAATCTACCAGCATGATTATTATGCAAGCTTAAATATAAAATGTCATGTAGCCGATCAACGTCATTACTGAAATCATTAAGAAAGAAAAAATATATTGCTCTTATTTGACAGTAACGTTCGTGAAAACGTTCATCGTAACAGCTTGTAGCCTATAGGAGCGTTTCATGTGATCCAAGTACTAAAGCACTAGGGCCTTTTTCACCTTGTGGAAGGTCTTGGTTCTAAACGCGAGCTGTTTCCCCAACCTGGAGAGTTTCCAGAACCAAGATAAAACCAAGAGGGCCATTCATTGTTTGGTAAGAAGTACCAAAATGGTGGCTTGGAATGTGCTTTTAGAACTTCTGATCACATGATTGAAACCCTCCTATAGCGTATCAGGATTAACTCTACTTTGTAGTGTTTTCGCCATCCTTGGATCACTTTAGGTGATAAGATGGGCTGGAGAAAGAAGCCGATGATCTCTTGGGGATATGAATGTAAGAAAAAGGGTGAAAACATAAGTGATGAATGACATTGAGGTTGTGAGAAGAAAAAAGATAGGACAGACAGTGAAATGACAGCTGGAATTGGATTTGAATTGATTGGTTTTTGGAATTTATTACAACATCACTCAAGTCATGATATTTCCCTTGTTCACTATTTCCACGTAAGCTTTTCTGATGTATTCCAGTTCGGTCTGAGCCTTTAAAAGGTTACAATCAAGTGTTAGCTGACAGTAAACGGCTGACCTTTGAGCTCGCTTCTTATTTTGAAACACTGTTTAATGGAACACTAGTCTCTAAGAAACAAGATTTAGTTGTATTTTTTCTATAATAAATATACTAGACAAATCAAGGCTAAAGTATACATTATGAAGCTATATTAAAAGGATCTGCTATAAGATCAAGCGCTAGATTCGACTTTATTTTCCGATCTTCCCAGAAGAGGGATAATCACCCTGTGAAAGTGCAGCGTCGTCGGAGCGCCGCCCCCTCCCTTCTTCCGTCTCCCGGCACAATCGGGAAATCTTTCAAATACTTTCATCTGAGACGGAGCGACTCACTCTGCTCTCCCTTCAGAACTTCCTGAAGGCCACTGAGCCTCAGGAGAGGCTCTGAGGGACAGCGTTCTGTGGGGCTGTGATAGGGGAAGGTGTATGTACTGTGTATAGACTGCAAAGGCTGTGATTCATGATACACCCCTCCCTCCTTCTCTGTGTAGGCCCTTCGTCCTTCTATTTAATAACGTCCTGAGAGGCAAAGTCATCGCCTGCTCTGACTTTTGGAAAGAAGCGCTGATACCTGCTCTAAAGATTTGGCAGGTTTTCATAAGTGTGATTGCCTTCCTTTTTCCCATCGCAGTGTGAATGACAGACTCCCACAGGAAAGATCTTGAGAGAGGCAAAATGACACTGAATGATCCATCTTATCTACTCCCCCTTTGAAATTGTCCTGAAGAGAACCATATAACAAAGGCGTGACGCACTGAGAATAGCAAAGCGGATGCATGAATAGGAATCAGCATTTCACTCCCAGCTCGTCCGACGGTGAGTTCCTCAGCGCGGCGGAACGTCCGGCTCTCGCCTGCCGCAGACCGGTCCGACGGGCCTTGCATATTCATGAGTCTCTAATGAGCCTTCTCCTCCGATCGCCCGCTGATATAACACGGCTGCCCTTATCAATTCGTCTGCTCTCCCCGAGATGGACGCGGCACAAGACGAGCGAGAAATGAGCCTGACCTCATCACTCCGACGGGGTTGAAATAACATTCTACAGGGAGCGCAGTGGAACGGCGTGGACTTTGGAGCGAGGTCGGAGCCGTAAGGAGCGTCGTTGAGGCGTTCCGAGGGTCTGATCGGATGAGATCGGCCGGGCTGAATGTTGTGTTTACTGCCGTCTCTCTTCTGCTGCACTGGGCTCCAGATCCTGAGAGAAGTATTTAGGTCACGTTGTTTATTTTTATTTTTTTCACTTAATGTGTGTCTGATACGTGTTGCCATGTCAACAGGCTCGCTGACCAACCCGCAGAGCAGGAGAGAGGATGAGGAGACAGGAAACAGGAGACAGGGCTGGAGTGCAAGGGAAATGGCGGCGATGTGGATTGAAAGGAGGACGCTGTTCGTTTGGGGGGGAGAAGCTCGGTAGCTTAGTGGACGGTTGTGAATCTTTTATGAGGCAAGAACCAGGGCAAATAAAAATAAACAACAACAATCCAGGCATGAAAAGGGACGGATAGGCCAGGAGAAAAGTTGTAGGACGGAGCTCTAAGTGGAAAAGTTGAGCAATCAATTGATCCGACCTCGAATAACCGCGTGAGAGAAATGTCCCTGATCACTTTATCCGACATCAATAAGGAGCAATTATTCCAGAGACTTCATTAAATGGACCAAATGATAATGTCACTGTGTTCAAACATCCGATCTGGTTTCACAGCATCCCGCTTGCTTTAGCTCTAAATTGGATTTTCTTGCCTTTTTCCAACGAGGGTGGAGGGGTTATAGTTTATAATATTGAAAAAAAAGTTATTAATATGTAGAAAGCCAGTGATGATTGCAGAAGCTTTCTAACAAAAAGGAGAATCGTTATTAATTGCAGCGTAGAATGGATAATATATTGTTGTATAGTATAGTGAAAATATATATTCTTAAATAAGAGAACTGGGTCTTATACTCGCCAAACCTAAAATAATATTTTGGTCACTATTGGGTTTGCATTTGCATCGAATCTGCTGTGTCACAGGGGACATTCCAACATACAAAGACATGAGTATCAAATAGAAAGATTATCTAATTTCCATCTCAAACAGAATTCTACAGCATCTGATATACAAACTTCACTGCAATGAACGTTAAACAAATAGTATGCTTATTTAAAATTCCTACTGAAATTCCTGCTGTTGTTAATTATTAGTTATGTATTAATTAACGACTCCCCAAAAGGTCGATGGTTACATGATGGCAGATATATTATTCTGGATTTGACTTTGACCTTTTCTTGTGAGGATGATCTGACATTGCAACAGACAGAGGAAGTTCAAATCAAAATGCTAAAGTTTGGTTTGATAATCTTTTCACCCCAGAGTCGGTCCTTATATAAGCCCTCTAAAGAGACATTTAGTCGACGTCATCTTTAAAAGAAAAAACTTTGTTTCAGGAAGATTTTTCGTTTGTGACAGAGGGATATTCCACTGGTAGGAGAAGGGTTCTCCATTATTGATACCACAACCTTGCTTGGCTTCTATAAAGAAAAGCCTATAAGATACACAATATATTTTTTGGGGGGATAGGGTTTTGGGTACGTCAATTGCTTTGTTTTGTTTTTCTTTCAATAAATCTTTCCATTTTGCCGTAGGGCTTAGCTCAGGAGGATTGACTTGTAATTGGAAGGTTGCTATTTCCTTCGCTGGTTCCTCCTAGCTTAGTGTCCATGAGCAAGACACCTTACCCTAACTGGGTCCTATGCACCGTTGTTGGTTGCTTTGGATAAAAGTGTCTGCAAAGTATAAATGTCAACGTCCTTATTGTATGTGTGTACTCTGTGTGCTGTGGCACTATCCTATCATTTGAATTTAACATTAGAGCACATAAGGCCATAATTGTAGAAGGTGACACAAAAGTTTGGCTAGCATTTGGAAACCATTTCAAATGAGCCAAAGAAGTCAAATGCAAACTGTGTCAACAGCAGCTGTCGTATCATTCCATTGGTGCTAGTGAAAGTTCTCCTCACTGTCAGTCTCCGTGCTTTACTGCTGTTCAGCTAGACTGAATGATGCCACATTTGTTCTGTACACTGAAATGGATCAATCACACGCATTTACATTTTGAATCCGACAAAAGCCTCTTCTCTTCGTTGATGGGAGTTTGTCATGAACGGATGAGAATTCAGTGGCTGATCAGACAGAATGGAGCTCTACATTTCCACACAGAACGGCCATTGTTTGATATTCTAGATCTGTATTGTATTATTTACGGTATATCACAACAGTTAGTTTGTTCCAAGTGCTGAGTATAACAGCACTGGGACGTTTAACTCTACATTTATCACTCTGCTTTACAGGTGTTTCTAATAACCTGAATAACATAAGCTTGGTAAGTTGCTAACCAATCAGAACCACACATGCCACCAAAGCAGACACTTATTTCACTGTTTGGAGAATACATGGAAACATTCAGATACTGGTTCATGATACAAAGTAGCTGCCGTATCCTAACTATAATCCACGTCCTTCTGTAAGTCTTCCTGAGGGGCTGATGCGTCAGAAGGATCCCCACTCTGGGTGTGGACCAGGTGGCGGGTGGTTTGATCAGGAGGGACCGTTGGATCCCCGGCGGAACCCCCAGAAACGTTGTTTGGGGGGATGTCTGCGCGGGCAGAAGATCGATTTCACCGTGTGATGGAGGGGTTTGTCGCATCGCTGACAGAGAGAGATGCTAGCAAAGTGAGAGAGGAGAGAGGCCTTCTGACACTGTGACGCCGGGGGAGTGTGTGTGACGGGGTAGAGGGCTGAGCGGGGAAGTGTGTGTGTGTGTGTGCGCATGTGTGTGTGTGTGTGAGGGGGAAGAGGGCTTAGCCGGGGAGTTGAGGTCAAAGTAACGAGCGAGGGACGGAACACGGGAGGGAATTGCGGCTGGTGAAATACTAATACGATTTTTTAATGCGTTTAATGTAATCTAGCCCTTGGCAATGAAACTAGTTTCTTTGCATGGAAACTGGCAGTGTCACCCGATGTGGCCGTGTGCAAACCCTTCAACGGATCGTATACAGTGTATTTCTACAATAAGATTATCATCGTCAACACGCAACCGCACAGGAGATTTAAACATTGCTTAACAAGTTCCCCCCGGTGGAAATTGAACACCGTGAAATTAAAAAAGTTGGTGCAAATCATAATAACTCAGTTTGAGTCGCATTCGCTGGGCTAACGAAAGCACAATTAAGGTCAAACATAAAGTAGAGGTATATTTTGTAGAGCTAGCTTAGCCTTTCATATGACACGTGCAGGCCATCGTCTTCTGAATTGAATCCCACTTTTCTCTTGTTGTTCTTGAATATAAACGGAACCCAACGTGACGCACGGAGCACCTCCGGCTGTGAACACCTGCTGCGAACACCTGCTGCTTATCCATTAGCAGGAGGATGACCAGAGAGGAGTCAGAATGCTACACAGGGGATAGCAGAGCTACATATGGAACAAGGACAACAACGTTTTGTTTCCATCTGACTACCTCCCGCAGGGTTTAGAGGACCCCAAATGAACCGGATGGTGGTTCAGGTGGACGACCTTACCTGGTCGGAGAGCTGTGTGCTGGAGGGTGAAGGCTGGATGGAGGGGGGTGGATGGAGCACAGGGGATGGGGATGGAGGGGGTGGACCTTGAGAGATGGACCTTGAAAAGGAGAATGCAGGAAAGATATGATGAAGATGCACATGGTCTCAATGGAACAGAATGACAAGGAAGGGACATGCATGTATATACGGACATACATAGAAGCAGAGAGTTTGCTTTTACATCGCTACGTGTATGTTATTAGAAACAAATAAAAGACATATTGGCCTTCATCTTCCTCAGGGTGCCTATAGGACAATAACATGGAAATCAAGCATCCATTCGACTATTGACATAACAATAAACTGAATCAAAATGACATGAAATAAGTCCGTGAAAATATATACACAATTTTGTCTACATGTCTCTCTACATGTGGTGCGTGTTTGTGAGTGTGTGAGTGTTTCAAGGAGAGACGCACACAAAATACATTTTCTTCACGCACTTTCTTCCCTCACACAATAGGATCGATTCTAACAGATCAGTAAACCACAACGGATCCATAGGAGCGAGGGTTTGGGGGGGGACTGTGGGGGAGACCAAACTAGCCTTTATTCCTGTCGGGGGAGGGAGGGACCAACTCAGGATGTTGTGACGACACATAAATGATAAAGATGGAAAATACGGCGAAGATGAAGATGGAGAAAAGGAGGAACACCGCTAACCTCCACGAGCCAAAGACCCCCAGGCTCCAAAGGACCCCCTCCCCGCTCTGACCCAGGTCTCCGATCCGACCGCGGCCCGTACACGCTCAGAACAGACGGAACAGACGGAACCCCGGCGGGCCCCGCCGACCCTGACGGACCCTGCCAGCCACGCCCAGACCCTCCGTCGCCGCGGGTCACAACAGGACGACAGCTCGGACAACATGGCGCCACTCACACCACAGCGACGACCACAGGACGCACAGCACACAAAGCCCTCCCCCGCCACACACAGCCCTACCTGCTTGTTTTTGAGGTCGAGTGACAGCTCATACTCGGAGGTGGCTGAGTGGGGACCCCCCCTCAGGGGGGAGGCAGAGTGGTGCAGGCTGGCCCGCCGCCCCGCCCTGCCTCCTTTCACTCCTCCCCCCTCCTCCTCCTCCTCCTCATTTTCCTGCTCCTTTTCTCCCCCTTCCTCCTCCGCCGCCCCGCGCTCCTCCTCCTCCTCCGGCCCGGCGTCTGGCCGCGCCTCCTCTTCCTGCTCCTCCCCGCCGGGCCCGGGGACGTCCCCGCCGGGCCCGGGGACGTCCCCGCCGGGCCCGGGGACGTCCGCCGCGGCGGGCTGGGCACTGGGCAGGAGCTCCGCCTCCGCCTCTGGTTCCTGTACTGGTTCCTGTTCCTGTTCTGGTTCCTGTTCTGGCTCCTGTTCTGCCACTGGTTCTGCCACTGGTTCTGCCACTGGTTCTGGCTCCTGTTCTGCCACTGGTTCTGGCTCCTGTTCTGCCACTGGTTCTGGCTCCTGTTCTGCCACTGGTTCTGGCTCCTGTTCTGCCACTGGTTCTGGTTCTGGCTCTTGCTGGGGCTGAGTGGGAGAGTGTTGCTGGGGCTGCAGGTGGGGCTGCAGGTGGGGCTGCAGGTGGGGCTGCAGGTGGGGCTGCAGGTGGGGCTGCAGGTGGGGCTGCAGGTGGGGCTGCAGGTGGGGCTGCAGGTGGGGCTGCAGGTGGGGCTGCAGGTGGGGCTGCAGGTGGGGCTGCAGGTGGGGCTCAGGCTGCCCCTGATGCAGGTGCTCCTCACACTGAGGCGGGGGCCGCGGCTCCCCCTCTCCTCCCTTCCCATTGTCCCCCAAAGACGCGTCTACAGGAGGGTCATCGCTGCAGAAAGGAGGAGAAAACTCAAAGTGAGGCTGCTGACCTCTGACCTTCCGTCTCCGTCTGCTGTTGGCTGTGGAGCGGAAGCCCGTCTCTCTCTCTCTCTCTCTCTCTCTCTCTCTCTCTCTCTCTCTCTCTCTCTCTCTCTCTCTCTCTCTCTCTCTCTCTCTCTCTCTCTCTCTCTCTCTCTCTCTCTCTCTCTCTCTTGCTGTTGGGGGTGTGGGGGTGGGTGTGTGTGTGGGGGGGGCGCTGGCTGATTTCTGTGTTAAGCGGCTGCGTGCTACCACCAAGTCTCTCTCTCTCTCTCTCTCTCTCTCTCTCTCTCTCTCTTCTCTCTCTCTCACTCTCTCTCTCTCTCTCTCTCTCTCTCTCTCTCTCTCTCTCTCCTCTCTCTCTCTCTCTCTCTCGTCTCTCTCTCTCTCTCTCTCTCTCTCTCTCTCTCTCTCTCTCTCTCTGTATGTCTCTCTGTCTGGCTAGAAGGACACACAACTGACACACAATGAAAAGGAAAGGAACAGATTTGTGAGAGTTTAAGAGGTTTACAGCAAGGCAGCGCTGACCGAAGCACAGCGCACGGCAGGAGAGAAAGAAAGAGGAAAGAAAGAAGGGATGAAATGAAGATAAAGAAGCATGTACAGACTTCTGAAGGAAAGTCCACAAGAGGGAATGTGAAGAGACGAGAAAAAAAAGAAACTAGGACAGCCAAAAAAGTTTGACGAATGCAAGACACATACACACACTCACGTACGCACACACACACAAACACACATACACAAACACACACGCACACACACATACGCACACAGACAGACAAAGGGAATAGTTGGGCAGCTGACAAAGTCTGAAACTGGTGTGTCTGCACTTACAGATTGTAGAAGTGTTAGAGTGTATGGATTTCAAGCAACAATCTTTTTTTTTAACACTCACATATATAAATATATAATGCACGTTCATCTCAATCTCAGTCCTAATCCTCTTGTTCATGTATTACATTAGCCTCATAGTGAATGCCTTATATTCAAGCCATGGTTGGAGCAGCAGCACTTTCAATTATTTGAAAGTGCTGCAACTGTGGCTGGAAATCACATTAACCAAGATTTAGATAAGAGAGGAAAAAGAGTTTCCCGTCTTGCTTATTGGATGCGGCGAGCCGACAAAAAGGAGAATATGGACATTTGGGCTGGCAGACACAGAAGGACTAGAGAAGAACGAGGGGGGGCAGCGTCCGTAGAGTGGAATCTAACTTCCTGTCTCTCGTTACACACAGGAATTGTTTTAGCCATTTGAAAAACACTCGGAAGTTGGAGAGGTTGACCTGCGTCATCATTTCAAAGTGTGTGTGCACATTACACATTCATGCGTCTCTTTGTGAGTGTGTGTGTATGTGTGTTTGTGTTTGCACGTGTGTTTGTGTGTGCGAACGCACAACATTGACCTGTGGATGGCCTCTTCCATTACCTCCCCGGTCGTTTGTGCGATCGTCTGTTTTATCTTGACATGCGCCCTGGAAAGCAGTGACGGCCTAAGACGATGTTAACAGGACGCTACAAGCCTCCAGATCCTCCGACGCCGCAGCGTGCGCGTGCTACGTGTGCTAACTCGTGCGCGTGCTACCTCGTGGCCGACACACTGTCTTAATCACACACAGCAGCAGAGTTGAGAGGGAGTGTGTTTCTTCACTGGGGATCGAGCTCAGCACACAGCACCCTACAGAGAGCTGCTGGTTCTTCTGCAAAATAAAGGGGATACCCTCTGGGACCACACGAGGTCACCTGCCTTTAGCCACAGAAGAAACATAATCATAATAATAATAACGCCCTTCTCCCATTCCGAAGAAGTGCAGAATTTCATGGGTTTGCTGCATGAACGCACTGCACTTTGTTTAATCTGCACTTAGTTTACCATCTGCGTTTAGCAGCCTCACCTCTTCACGTGATGAACGTCCAATCAAAAGGCTCCATGTACAAAGTTTTTTTTGGCACATATAAGCTTGAACACAGGTACACACACACACAGACACACATACACACACGTCGCACATCGATGTGTGTGCACATCCTATGGTGCTAATGGGATTAGTTAGTTAGTATGAGATAATAGACATGGTTTGAGAACGTGTGTGTGTGTGTGTGTGTGTGTGTGTGTGTGTGTGTGTGTGTGTGTGTGTGTGTGTGTGTGTGTGTGTGTGTGTGTGTGTGTGTGTGTGTGTGTGTGTGTGTGTGTGTGCGCGCGCGTGTGCGTCCACGTGACGCCATTCAATAGCATTTAAAGCTCACCACTCCACCTGTCCTCTAAATCCGTCAATCTCCCGCTCTGCATACCTAATCCCCCCCCCCCACATCGTTCATCCACCTTCCCCGTACCACCTCCAGCTAATCCCTGCCCTCTACCCCCCCCTCTGCCCCTGTTTCCCCCCTGTCACTCCCTCCTTCTCCCTCCATCAGGTGTGAGCGCGCGGGGACGCTCTGATGTGTGTCTGAGACCGCTCTGTCTCGCTGGCCGCTCCGTCTCTCTGGCTGAGGGAGAGGACTCACACCGCAACGACCGGGGGGGGGCGGGCGGGAAGAGCGAGAACATGACCTGAAGGACAGCAAGAGTTTGACGAACGATATCCGAGACATGGAAGGGAAACGGGGACCCCTGCATCGGAAGTCCCACCCTCGTCTCGCGCCACTCAGAGCAATGTAACGGAAACTCTGGCCAATGGCACTCGTTTGGAACGACCCGGTTCCAGAAGTGCCGTCGTGACATGCCTCCCTACTGCCTCCCTTTATCTCCCTTCTGTCCCTCCTTCTCCCTTCTCTCCCTCTATCTCCCCCCCTCTCTCCCTCTCTCTTCCTCTCTCTCTTTCTTTCTCTCACATCTTTTGCATGTGTCAGTGTTAGAGACAGATGAGTGCAGTGGCCAGTGCTCTGAGCCAGAATGTAATTACAGCCCCAGCCCCCCCCCCAGCCATGAATGCTAATGGTCCCGGCTGATGGCCGAGGGTTGGTCAGCTCAGTCGGAGCCTCTGTTGGGCTCAGAACGGCTGTCGGCGCTAACAGCTGAATTATTGAGCACCTCGTCCCAAACCCGAAGCGCGTGTTTGTCAATCGTAAAGTTGCTGCAAACCGTATCTTGATGCAGTGGTCAGCCACTAGGGGGCCCTGGGGCCCCCACTACTGGCCTCCACGTGGCCTACAGCCGCCATGAGACGCAGGCCCTGTAACATCTTTGTAGCTTGCTAGAACGGTGCATCCCCCCCCCCCAGCTTACAGGTGACAGCTCGGTCCGCAAGGGGAGCCTGCTCTGACCCTGCCGCCTCCCACTGCCCCCCGTCGGCTTTAGTCCCGTACTCTGACCGTTCTGCACTAGCCGACCTGTGTTGTACCACAGCTTTTAAATACTGAGTCATTATAATTAGTCAATCATGTTCCGGCGGTCAAAGACAACATCAACCAAAACTATTTGCTCGAAGCACCAAGGAAGAGTATTCCGATTCCAGTGGGTTAAAAGGGATAAAGTGAGAATAACGTTATGGATGAAGGTGATCCACTGTGGAGTAGGAAGGATGTCTTGGTTTATTCCTCACGGAGACAGCTCCGTCCAAGTGTTATCCACACCCAGTAGCTGTGGCTGGTGGGGGGTTGGTGGTTGGGATCCCACAGAGTGCCTGTGGTGTTGCTGTACACTGGGACACGCTGTTGGTGGAGCACACGTAATGGGCCGGACGGGGGAACGCTAATGTGCAGCCGTTATATGCACCAGGTCCTCTTTACCGCTGGGGGGATTCTGTTCACATCAGGAATATGGTGTGTGTGTGTGTGTGTGTGTGTGTGTGTGTGTGTGTGTGTGTGTGTGTGTGTGTGTGTGTGTGTGTGTGTGTGTGTGTGTGTGTGTGTGTGTGTGTGTGTGTGTGTGTGTGCGTGCGTGCGTGCGTGCGTGTGTGTGTGTGCGTGCGTGCGTGCATGCGTGTGTGTATCTATTTAATGTCCCATGTTAAATCCTATTACCCTGGTTTTGGTTACACTTGTAAGTGACCCTCATAAAAGACAGTGTGTGTTCTGTTGCATCACCGCTGCAAAGCGGTTAAAGGAATCCTTACGTTTCATTCCTGCTTGGCTCCGCAGCCGGGACCAAACTTTGATTGATTTTCTCTCTTAAAAAAATGCGCACACAAGCAATCGATCGAATCGTGAATGATTGCATTAATCAGGGGTGTAACAGGACACGTATCAGTGCGGCACCGCTTTGGAACAGATGTTCGGTACGGTACAGATGTGCACCGATCCAAATGCAAACTGTAGGTTTGTTCTGTGTGCGGAACAGAGGCTACTTCCTATCCCAGTGAAGAGGCCGACCGAAGCATACTACAAACACACACACACACGTACACACACACACACACACACACACACACACAAACACACACACAGCACGCTTAGTGGTAAGACCGTCATGGCAGAGGAAAATGCTAATGCATTGAAGTGTCTCCGTTAACGTTAAGGTCTCCTGTCTTGGAAAACTTTGAGACAAGTAGACAAGACGAGAGCCGCGGGCCGGGTATAGTTTAGACGTTTCTGGAAACTCAACCAAACAGGTAAAGTCATTTGACACAGCACCACACAAACGTGAATTTTGACACTGCTAGACATGGTCAAAATTGTTTAGACATTAAAAGGGACAGATGTGTACACTTGATGAGCTTGTAGCCCACATTTCTTTCTTAACCAAAAGGCAGCTTGCATTGTTTTTAAATCACTAGCAGGCGGGGAGACCTCATCAACACTGAATGCAAATTCAGAAGGTGAGCTGTGGGTGATTTAGTTTTTTTAAGCTCTAATTTGTTTGACATTGGAAAGAATTTCCGTTCTGCGGTGCCACTGCTACTACCGGTATTACAGTGTCCTCAATGTGTTTTTATAAGTTGATTTTGTTCTCCAAGGGCAAAGGGAAAAGTAAGACAATACCTTATCAGGCCAACAAGCTTGAACTGCTGCACCTAAGGCAATGTGGAAAGTTAAGTTGTTTAAAAAATATAGTTTGTTTGAATAATTTGAGAATCTTATATTTTTATAAAAATTATAAACGTTGATGTTTACAAACACTTATAATAAACAACAAGAAAATTAATGTTTTGCGTAGTTTTTCCCCCTAACCTTCAAAAAAGCGAAGAATAAAAATTACGTGAATTCCAAAAACCGGGTACCTGCCCAACCGTGACCTCTGTGTAACCCCCCTGGCATTCATGATGCACTCAAAAACGTTCGGATTGTCGGCTAACGTAAAGGATTGCTTCTTAGGTAATACTTTATTGCCAAATTGATGTTCTCCGTCGAGCTGGCTGCATGGAGTCGTCAGACCAGGTTCTCGCTGCATTTGCTGCTCGCTTGGCGTCAATACTAATTACCGACATGCCGCCATCGCTCAAACGGATCCATGGCTGCACTGCGACAGGACCGGGCGTCCGTTCTGACTGTCAGAGCGGACGGTAGCTCCCCACGTTAGCGTTTACACCCCTTATCCCCCCAACGATGTCGTCGCTACTCACTGAATCAGAAAAGAGTGAGGGAAGGTGTGCAGAATCCTTTAGGACAACGACAGCAGAGGACCGGGCAGGGGGGGGGGGGCACGATCAGCCGGTTCCTTAATCAATCCCTCCCTGTCGGACGCTTGTTTCATCGTGTTGCCCTGCCCCTCTTTAATTCCAGAAACCTTCCCCGTCATGCACATGGACCTCAGCATGTTTCTCCCCAAACCTTGCAGCGTCTCCTGCTACTCCTCATCCCCCTGTACACGAGGGCCACGAAGCAAACATGGCCCCCGAACCGTCCTGTCACACTAAGTCATCGTCCCCTTCGCATCCCGACCTCTCTCACACTCACCCTCACCCTCCTCCTCCTCCTTCTCCTCCCTCACCCTCACCCTCACCCTCCCCCTCCCCCTCCCCCTCCTCCTCCTCCTCCTCCCATCCTCCCTCACCTCCTCCACCCCTCATGGGGGACGGTTCAGTCCATCAGGCAGAACACCGGGCTGACTGGTGAGCAGATTATTCTGCATTAATCAGCGTTCCCCTCCCTCCTCCCCCCCTCCGGTGCACAGGGGGAGTCATGTGTGTGTGTGGGGGGGGGGGGGGCGTGTTTGAAATTCACCAGATCCTTTCACGGGGGGAGGGAAAGCGAGACTTAGTGACACCTTGTCTCCAGGGATTCCAAACTAGAGGAGACATGCATCGGTAATGCAGCTATCAGTTTGTAAACGCCACTGTTTAAAAATAGCGCCCGCTGTAGCTGCACACACAGGAATGATCTTTGTGTACGTGTGTGTGTGTGTGTGTGTGTGTTTGTGTGACTGTATGCATCCTTATCTCATGAAGCGTGTCTTTGTATGCGTGACTAATGTTTCATGCAGTGGAAACATTACACACACTATTCACTAACAAATAACGCCATCTAGAAAATAAACTAATCCTTCCTCAGTATCAAATAAAGGTCGCACCAGTGAATGTTTGAGAAATGAAAACATGAGGAATGCATAAAACAGGGTTTATGTCCATAAATCTAGAGTTGGCACTTTCTAGGTTCTTGTTCTATTTTGTTATGTTGTTTTATGTTGTGTTGTTGTTTCGATTTTTGGTGTAAATTGTTTTGTCATTGCTGAAGAATCGACCATGTAAAGTTCCCATCGCATTTCGCCATTCACTGTGGGAACGTAATGGCCTTTTTTGACAAAATAGAAATAAATACTGCCACTATATAGACGTAACCTGCCATGTGCAAAACCCATTTGCTGGCACAGCTGGTGGCGTCCTGGGTTTTCTTTTCTTTTGGGCGTTAAGACAACAACGCTTGGCAGGTGAAGATGAGAGCGGTAGCATAACTTGGAGAGGGAAAGCTGTCTGCCAAAGTACAGCTGTAGTTAAGAGTGCGGAAGTAAAACGGGTTTTACATGTTTGAGGGAATATGTGGGGAAAAGTGTGTCAAGATAGTGAAATGAAAGTGGGGAGAAGTTGTTAAATTCTTCGGCATTCCTAACTTCCCGCTAAAGCTAGTTTTTATTTGTGTCTGACAAATACCTACCCTGCGTTTATCATGATAACCATTATGATATCATGACTTTTGTCAGCCCCCTCCAAGACTGCAACAGATTTACAAGCAGCTGGCTAGCGTGACTTAGACTTTAGAATGATCAAATGTAAATCTTCATCAATTCAAATCACATTGCACAGGCTTAAATTTCGTGTGGAAATATGCAAGTAAGTAAATCTCTAATATAATTGTTTTTCAGAACCTTTTCCAGTATAGTTTAATTATTTTTCTGTTGAGGTTATCTAATCTCTGTTTCAATAGATTAATTCTAATGCTCTGCCAAGATCACATTTGAAGGCACTGTTTAAAAATGGAATTTGCATACAAATATAGTATATGGCAGACGGTATTTCAACGCATGGTAGTGTAAAAATACTTACCTACTTGCAGTGCATGCATATTTAAGATAAAATAACTACATAAACATTCTCCCATGTTTAGTCATGTGGGAGTATATCTACACACATTTGTTTAAGATAAATAAGCTTAACGTTTTAACTAAAGTAAGGATTCATTTATTATTTTGAGCGAGTGAGATAGACTGCGTAAGCTTGAAGAGTCAGCATGGCAAGTGAGAAGTGAGCGAGAAACGAAGAGGGCACGAAAGAAAGAGGGGAGAAAAAATGGAGAGATGAAAGCAAAAGATGACGGAAAAAAGGTTTTGAATATAGGCTGAAGATGGATGGCGATGGCAAGCTGCCAGGGACAAAAGCTGCATCAATCCAAGTCAAAGCCTCGGATTGAATTAGCTGCTTATTAAGAAGCAGCAGCAGTACGCATAAACATTCGGGGCGCCATAAGCAAACACATTGCTGGAGCTCATTTACCACAAATTCTATCATCAAGACATATACACAAACACACAGAAACACTGACCAGCACGCATGCATGCACAGATACGCACACACATGCACAAACACACTCACACACACAACCACACATGCGCAGACACACAAATACACACACACACACACACACACACATAGGTACACACACACAACTATGTAATCAAAATCTGTCGTAAATCACACTTTATCACCCATGCATCGTGACTGTGACCTTCATTTGTCCTGTGTCTTTTGTTCACAGATCCCATCCCCTGTAGCAACAGCAGCCCAACCAAAGCTGCTGTTTGTTGTTTTTTTTCAAAACAACAAACAAACGAAAGGCCCATTGGACGTTGCCGTCATGTGAGCAGCCAATGGGATGCCGGAGGTACGTGATGAATGCCGTGCGGAGCAGATCTCCAGCAGGAGAAACATATGAGCAAACAGACATCTTTAAACCATGAAGTCAAGGGGAGGGGGAGAGGGTGATTTTCTTCCTAGTTCCCTGAATCGAATGAGCATCGTCCAGCAGCCAGTTGGGCTCGGCCCACTAGGTGGGGGTGGGGGGACTGAATGCGGAACGCTGCATTCAGTCCCCCACCCAGCTAGCAGTTAGAACCAACAAGGAACTGAGATGGCTGATGGGTGAGGAAGGCTCATTTCCTGTTCCAGCAGAGGAACCCGTTAACCAACCCAACACTTGATGAAGGAAATGGACTGTCAACTTCTTTGAGAGACCTATGCATTTGTTAAGCTCAAATTCCACCGAGTGCAAAACCTAAATGTTGACAACTCCATAAGCTTGTCCAAGTGAAACATCTGAACGATATGCTTGTTCAACAAATCCCAACAGACATCAAACGGTCATGGAGGAAACCCAGTCTGGGGCCTTTCTGTTGAGCTCAGCAGATCAATTGGTGAACGATCCATAAGTTCCAGAGATGCCGTTCACAGTGGGCGGACCAATGACAGCGATGATAAATAATACTCATACAGGGGTCAAAGGGGAAGCTACTGTGAATCGACTTGCGGAAGGTCGGGGTCGGTCTTTAATCATTTCCTATGGTAATGCACCATCCATACACGAT
>NC_136951.1:20347308-20357308 GCF_949987615.1 Pollachius pollachius
AGAGAGAGAAGGGGGGGGGAGAGAGAGAGAGGGGGGAGGACAAAGAGATGGGGAGAGAGCGATAAATCCCGTGTTGTTTGCTCGACCCGCCTGCGCCGTGTGTCTTGAGGATTATCCCCAACAGTCAGACACAGTCTCTGATCACAGCACGCCACCGGTGCACGCAGCCACCGGTTAGTGTTCAGGTCCCGACACTTCGACAACCTCCTGGAGCAACACGCGTGTGAAGCTCTGACACGCACACGCAGGCCTGCACACGGGCCCCCACCCCGGCAGTGTTTAACGGACAGAGTAATCCGCCGGCTGTGTCTAGCACAACGCCTTGCACGTGGATTAGACTCTGTGTTATCGGACCCACATCTCCAGAGTTAGATCTTCTCGCCGTTTGTTCTCTCCTGTTTGAGTTTGGAGTTCATTCGTGGTCAATAGCACGTCATCCGGCTCGGTTCAGGGTGAGGGAATGGCAGTTTGCAGGTATACAGAGGAGAACAGAGGAGAGAAACGGAGAGGTTTTTGGGAGGTAGTAGAGATGGTTTAGCATTCCATGTGACATTTCCTAGACAAACATGAATAAATCATCAGAGTATTAGCTCTACAGCGATGTTTGGGCTCAGTAATACAGCATAATGCAGTATATATGAACATGTCCAGGGGCGTGCAACCAGAACGCAAACTAACTGTGACCTTGAAGGAAGTAAACAGAGGCGTCTCTGAAGGGATGGGGGGAGGTTTCCAACAGGCTGTTTTGTCTTTTGTCTTTCTATTGCTGTTTAATTTGGTCCAGTGTTGTGATTAATGTTGCATCTTTGAAAAGTTTTTTTCTTTTTACACTGAGTGGGATAATAAGTGGGACAAACAACGCTATTGTGTCACCCACCAGTATTCACTTTCGTCCTCTTTTAAGTCGAACGCATAAAGAATGTCACAGTGTAAATCGTTCTCCGCTCTGATTGATGAGTGACATTGTAAACGCTCTTCCTGGAGTAACAAAAGAGATGAATAACCCGTTTACAGACACTGTTCCTCATGAGGCCGTTGGATTGGGGTTTATGTGTGCGTGCTCCATGGCCCATCTGCTGTGTCCCCCCCGCCGGCTCCATAAAGCGTTCTTCCATCACTCCGACGAGGCTGTTAGAGTCTGGTCTGGGGGTCAGCGCATCACGCTGTCTAGTAGCTGTAGCGCGCCACTGGTAGGTGGTCAGACATCAGCCGGGAGACCTTCTAATGAGGAGAACGCTTTGTGTTCTGAGTCACGATGACGGCAGACACGCACACTACGGAGGCCGTTTATTAAACACGTTGGTGTCGATGCCTTTTTCAAAAGGAGGCGTGACCTGCTGAAAGACTGACGCGGAGGTCGATCCGCCGACCCGATGAGGACTTCCAGTGTCTAAAGACTTGAGAGATGATTGAGCACGATTTAATGACAAAAGCCATTCAGTCACACAAAACCGTAAAATACAGCATCAAATATTAGACAATAATGCGGCACTCACTCACGATGCAAAGGGACGTTAAGGAATGAAGAGATGGAACATTTGAGGAGACAAAAGGATAAAAGTTAAGCATAAAAGATGCTCATTCACGAAATGTACAATCTACAACTCCCATAATCACCCACTCATGATTAATTTAAACATAATCTTTCCCGTTTCACTCTTAACTCAAATTGCTTTCAAATGGTTCACTTTTCCCTTTGTGATGCGTTCCGTGTCGCACACACACAATCCCATTCATGCGAGATGAATGAGCCTGGCGCACTGGCATCGTGGACCTGAGGGTGTCATCATACGAGCAGTAGTGGGGGGGGGTGCGATGTAACGGGGGCAGACATTGGGCAAGGCAAGGAAGTGTTCCAGGATTGACAGAAGATCAACCCATTGGGCGGTCATTTGCAGCAGCAGTGTGAGGTAATGTGATGCATCAAGCATTCCATACGTAATACATAATAAACTCTGGTTGGTTTTGAAAGTAAAACCAACCAATTGAATTGATCATCTTCAGAGGCGGGTAGGTGAGTTGTTGGGTGAGTGAGTGCCTGAGTGAGTCAGTGTGCGTGAATCGTGAGGTGAGAAATAACAGGACAGAAACACAACCATGAGGGTCAGTGAGAGAGAGAGAGAGTGTGTGTGTGTGTGTGTGTGTGTGTGTGTGTGTGTGAGAGAGCGAGGATTCAAATGTGTTGAGAAGACCACAAAGTCCCCTGGACATGACATGTCTGCTCCAATCGCGCGCGAGGAGCACTGCAGCCCAAGGTAGATGGACGTAAACATGACTCTGGGTCCTCAATTTAACAACACCTGACATCTCCCCAGGAGTCTGCATGTGGAGGGTTTGTGTGTGTGTGTGTGTGTGTGTGTGTGTGTGTGTGTGTGTCTGTGTCTCTGTCTGTGTACATCCCGGCATTTGTGCGTGTGTGTTTGTGTGTGTGTGTGTGTGTGTGTGTGTGTGTGTGTGTGTGTGTGTGTGTGTGTGTGTTTGTATTTCTGTTTGTATATCTGTGTGTGTGTGTGTGTGTGTGTGTGTGTGTGTGTGTGTGTGTGTGTGTGTGTGTGTGTGGACACACTTTAGAAAACATGCAGTAACTCAAGTCCTTCTTCACGAGCGGAATGTCAGATTATATGAGATAATGAGCACAGATGGGCTTTGCATGCTGGGTAATATTTGAGAAACCCTTCGTCTAACCCTTCGTGGATGAAATAATAAACTTCATCGTCTACTTATTTGGGACCCAGACGCAGCATTAAAAGTTGGGCCCCACAGTATGATGACTGCAATAATAGAGGAAGGGTAATTTCATTTCACTTTAAACTGTGGTTATTAAGCGGCGCGCCCTGCTAATATATATGCAATCAGAGTGACTGATGCCGGATGAGGATATTGTTCGCATTTGCATTTGCAACTGCAACCCTGAAATATTTAAACTGCACGCTGATGATATATACACCCACACAAACACACACACACACACACCCACACACACACACACACACACACACACACCCACACACACACACACACACACAAACAACGCACACACACGTACACAAACACACTCCAGTGATTTCCCATTAGGTGCACCGCTGTTCTTTTGCACGCAAAAAATGGGACACTTTAATTGGACGCGTGAATAATTTACGGGGGGAGGGGGGGGGGGGGGGGGGAGCTAGAGTCACGTGACCCATGAGGAAAGGGAAGGGGGGGCGAGGCCGGGCGGGCTGGAGTCACATGACCCGTAAAGTAAAGGGTTTGTTTCTGCTGAACTCCGGCGTCGTCCAGAAGCGACCGCCGCCGTTACCGCCCCGACACTCGCACGGTCGTGGTCGGACACATCCGACGGTTGCCGGGACGACCGCGGCACGTCCTTCTTTTCGACGAGTCATCGGCTGCCGTCGCCCGCCGACGTGCAGGTGACAGCGCACGTGTCACGAAGAGAGACAGGGCCGCCGGCCCACGCCGCCGCGCTGGTGATGGAGTGCGACCTCCGAGAGGACAGGACGGACAGGACGGGCGTAACTCAGAGCTCTGTGGCGCATGGCCGCGTGGCGTTCGGTTCCTCCGATGTCACCGCCGTTACTCTGACAGACCGACAGCGGCCGCTGAATGTGGATCAGTTCAACCTGAATCAGCGAGTGAACAAGACTTTAAGTTGTCTTTAAATTGTATTCATACTAATTGTACAGTCATTAAAGTGCTCCTTCGGATCACCTCAAACAGGGTAGAATACATTTAACAACAGGACCGATTTTAGAAGACATCATCATCATTGAGTTTGGACTTAAGGACCCATAATTGTTTGACTGAGTATTTCGGTAGACCCTTTCTTAAATGTACCCTGTGCATTTAAGACAGGGTCTACTGAAATACTCTAGACCCTGTCTTAAAACGCTACCCTCTTGCCTCTTTCTAGAATGGATAACGCCCCTTTAAGATCGAGAAAGAACAGAGGTTCCCGACTGATTATCATTGGTGGACGTCAGGTTATACCAAAGGCCTACTTATAACAGCTCCGACCCAGTCTGCCCGGCCCAGTCCCAATCCATATCCCTGTCCTTAAGTGATTCCACACACAACCGCGCACGGACACATGCACTCACACAAACACACAATTTTAACAGTGTCTAAAAATTGCCAGAAACGAACACGAATATCCAAATCCTATCGGCTTTGCACAGATACACAAACACACAAACACACACACCATCACCACAAAGAAGCGCTCTCATGCCGTTGGGCTGCGTAGCCCTGGGATCGAGTCTCACACTGCGGCGCTCAGCGCGGCGAGGAAACAGACAGTTTGTTCTGCAGCGGCCATGGGAATCAGCCGCTAGCCACCAGCGGTTTAAAAACACTCACACAGAACCCAGGATATTCATGATTTGGTTCATGATTTCATGGAGCTGAGTCACTCTCTGTCGTAACAAGGCAAGCCTGGCTCACAGCCCGGCCCCAATGCCCGGCCCCAATGCCCGGCCCCAATGCCCGGGCCCAATGCCCGGCTTACAGCCCGGCCCCAATGCCCGGCCCCAATGCCCGGCCCCAATGCCCGGCTTACAGCCCGGCCCCAATGCCCGGCCCCAATGCCCGGCCCCAATGCCCGGCTTACAGCCCGGCCCCAATGCCCGGCCCCAATGCCCGGCCCCAATGCCCGGCCCCAATGCCCGGCCCCAATGCCCGGCCCCAATGCCCAGTCCCGGCTCAGAGAGATAAAGAGCAAACCGAGGAGATAGGGAATAGGAAACGACGGTCTGAGCTTCCTCCTTGGGAGCGGTGCAGAGGTCAGGGAAGAGGGAAGAGGGGGAGGAGTTTATTTGTGTGTGTGTGTGTGTGTGTGTGTGTGTGTGTGTGTGTGTGTGTGTGTGTGTGTGTGTGTGTGTGTGTGTGTGTGTGTGTGTGTGTGTGTGTGTGTGTGTGTGTGTGAAATTAGCGCTATGATGCTAGCCGTGTCTTATCTGCCGATATGATTGACCATCTCTGTTGATAATTGACCTGTAGTGGTGGCCATCTTGATCAACAGCTCCCACCACCCGCCAGTTTTCAGAGAACAAAGATGGTAGATCAGTGAACAAGGCCCATGCTCTCTCACTCCTGGTGCCTTTTGAGAAGCCAACATTTTAAAAGCCAAATTAAAACAGCCTTTAATTAGTTTCATATGTTAAACGCAAAGGGATGGAAATGAACGTCTGGAGACTTTAGTCCACATAAAATAAAGAATACAACAACAATACCATGAGATCTAGTGCAGCTTTTATCAAAGTTAATCTCATATTCAGGGTAGAATGTAAGCGACACGTTTTTGCATCGAGTCAATGGAGGTCGACTCGTGTTTATTGCAAAAAAATAGGCAGTCTAGGTCAGAATTTCTAGCAGTGCTCGGACACGCTAGTCCGAAAATAGGATTATAGTTCCAGTTTTACCGTAGTGAGATCAAAGCGAGAGCACCTCTATATGGAAGGCAGGAGCTGTGGCTACGCAGGCAAATCCTTCCCTCTATTGATCTGCTGGTTGCTACTGTGTGTGTGTGTGTGTGTGTGTGTGTGTGTGTGTGTGTGTGTGTGTGTGTGTGTGTGTGTGTGTGTGTGTGTGTGTGTGTGTGTGTGTGTGTGTGTGTGTGTGTGTGTGTGTGTGTGTGTGTGGCTGATTGCTATATGCTCTCCCCACTTCACTGTGAGGAAGTCTGGTGCTGGCAGGACATGTAAGAGGGCATGTAGAAGGGTTGGTGCAACGCCAGCTGAGAAAGAGATAGGCAGAGAGAGAGCGAGAGAGAGGGAGAGAGGGAGAGAGAGGGAGAGAGGGAGAGAGAGAGAGAGAGAGCGAGAGAGAGAGAGAGATAGAGAGAGAGAACTCTCTGTGGCCATAGGGTAGGGGGTAAGGGGGGAGGAAGAGAGGGAGGACTGTGTGTTCTCTGTGCTAATGCGGTGCATTAGCATGCGTTTCCTGGGCTATATATAGCAAGCTGCATAAGGAACTGCACAGCTCTTCAGATACCCGATCCAGATGCATAAATAAAGCCATCGTCTTAAGGGCCCAGCTACCTAGCTCCCTAAGCATCAGCATGAGGCTTCAGCTCACATCTGCTAGGCGTCTGACAGCAATGACGTGTGCGCATGTGCTTGCATCGCTGTGCGCATGTGCATGTGTGTGCGTATCTGTGAGGGTAGCAGAAAAACACCAGGAGACATTGGAGAACTCTGGGCTACCCTTTTCAGGCATAGCACAAAGTTCTGGCTGACTAACACACACACATACGCATGCATGCGCACGCCAACACACACAACACATACTTAGCATGCACAAACACTCAATACAAATACATAATGCCCTCTCTGGTTTAAGGTAAACTAAAGATCAAATGCAAATGCATTTTGGATGTCACATTGGGTCAATCTGAGAGGGAGGAGGGAGAGAGGGAGGGAGAGAGGGAGGGAGAGAGGGAGAGGGAGGAGGGAGAGAGAGAGGAAGAGAGGGAGGGAGGGAGAGAGGGAGGGGGAGGAGGGGGAGAGGGAGGGGGAGGAGGGAGAGAGGAAGAGGGAGGAGGGAGAGAGGTAGGGGTAGGAGAGGTATTAGTAACTGATGGATGGACGGCCTGGACCTGAATGCTGATCCCCTATGCAGAGAGAGAGAGAGAGAGAGAGAGAGAGAGAGAGAGAGAGAGAGAGAGAGAGAGCAATGGGTAAAAAGGACTAGAAAGGAGATCAGACAAGATAGTACAAAAAGGCTCAGTTGTGGAGAAAGACGATGCTGCAGATGAAAATAAAAGAGGTATGAAGATGTATGTTTGGCAGAGAGAGAGAGCAAGAGAGAGAGAGAGAGAGAGAGAGAGAGAGAGAGAGAGAGAGAGAGAGAGAGAGAGAGAGAGAGAGAGGGAGAGGGAGAGGGAGAGAGGGAGAGGGAATGAAAGAGACATAACGAGAGGGAGGAAAAGGGCTATGGTTTGGTAGCTGGGAGAACGGGAGTGTGTGGCTGTTGAGGCGTTCTCTGACAGAGAGAGAAGCATGAACCAGGATAGAGTAGGGCCAGGCAGCAGGAACACAGCGCTGTCTAATCCTGATCATATGGAGGACTTGTGAGGCTCACACAGTACGAGACATGGAGAAAACGCTTTTAGTTCTCAATACGGGAAGACTGATTGCAGAGCAGAGGTCTCCGAGATGTTTTTCATATCTTGAGCGAGCTAGATTCGCTTCCTCTCAGATTTCGTTCAGAATCAAAGCCCAAATCAATAAAGGAAATGGTGCATGATCCAAATGGCTCAGGGAAGAACTGGGAGTGCAAAAGCATTAGCATGAATTTGACTCACTCTTTCACTCTTTCAACCTTTCACTCATTTTACTCATATTGTCTTCATTTCAATATTGATCAGGGTCCAAAATGAACACCTGCCACTGGCCAATGGCGGAATGATTTGACCATTTGGCAGGTAATAAATCAGGGTTACATCTTAAAGGGGACACATCATACCACCAGGTGCGAGTGTGATTAGCCATTACATCTAGGTCATACTAGGTCCATCTAGGTGGACACGCTCACCTGTGATGTCAGAAGCTGCATATTTTCAAAATGGCTTGTAATGGCTTATCACACTCACACCTGGTGGTATAATCTGTGCCCTTTAAAACAATTGGTCGGTAGATTATTATAGGTAAAACGATAAAATATGACAAGTGCATTTTGGACCATGTGTGTAATGTGCCAGCATTGTCATCATGGCTATGAAGATCGGAAATTAATTATATTAAATAATTATTGCTCCACACACACACACACACACACACACACACACACACACACACACACACACACACACACACACACACACACACACACACACACACACACACACAAACACCTAAACACACAAACACACACATGCACACTTGCTTTTTCGCTATTGTGCAGATTCCTAATGACAAACACAAACTATAAAGAAAGACAGCCACACGCAGGCGCACCTTGTTGAATCCCTATTCTGCAAACTCCTAATTATGAATAGTTAAAACACACACACACACACAAACACACACAAACCCCTAACTACACACACACAAAAACAGTGCATAACAAACCCAGATTTTCGTCCATTACTAGATTAAGGCATGGATCTGTGCAGCCACACTGGTAATAGAAATGTATGGTCCTGTAGCACTGACAGCAGCCAGACAGTACACAAACAGAAACACAAGCCCTCACACACACACACACACACACACACACACAAAGAAATGCACACTGTCTTGATTGGCCAGGATCGATGCTCTAAGTGGACATTACAATGCAACCCCCCCCCCCCCCCCCACACTCCCTTTCTGCCATTTCATGCCTCAACTCTTAGTCATCTGTGTCATTAGCGGTGAGATGTACAGTAACCTATCTCCCTCCCTCTCTCTCTCTCTCTCCCTCCCTCTCTCTCTCTCTCTCTCTCTCTCTCTCTCTCGCTCTCTCTCTCGCGCTCTCGCTCTCTCCCTCTCTCCCTCGCTCTCTCCCTATCTCTCTCCCTCTCTCTCTCTCGCTCTCTTCCTCTCTCTCTCCCTCTCTCTCTCCCTCCCTCTCTCTCTCTCTCTCTCTCTCCCTCTCCCTCTCTCAATATATATATACATATCTTTATGTTGTCTCAACTAAACTCCCCTTCTCTCCCATTCTTGTGCTCAAGGATCAGGAAGCGATGTGTGGTTTTGGTTGTTGGCCGACATTGGAATCAATGCTCTATCTACTATTTTTTACTTTGAGCAGTTCATAATGAGCGTGTGGGTGTGTGTGTGTGTGTGTGTGTGTGTGTCGGCCTATCCGTCTTGCCTCCTGTGGAACTGACGGGCCAGTTGGTGGCGTGTATGGGAAAGGTCACTTTTGTTTGCGTAGAGTTTGTACTATTCCAGCGGTGTGTCTGCTCTTGGCGGGAGCTACGGTACGCTACGTCTTAATGGCATGATGAATCAGTCTGGATTAAAAAGACAATGCAACCGCAGCGGCACGGAACAGATGGGAGAGAGCGCTGTTACTCTCTGTCTCTCTCTCTCTCTCTCTCCGCTATAACTCTCTGTCTCTCTCTCTCTCTCCGCTATAACTCTCTGTCTCTCTCTCTCTCTCCGCTATAACTCTCTGTCTCTCTCTCTCTCTCCGCTATAACTCTCTGTCTCTCTCTCTCTCCGCTATAACTCTCTGTCTCTCTCTCTCTCCGCTATAACTCTCTGTCTCTCTCTCTCTCTCCGCTATAACTCTCTGTCTCTCTCTCTCTCCAGCTCTTCTCTCTCTCTGCCTCTCTGGTCATCCGACTGAATGAGGTATGGTGTGTTTGGAGGAAAACGAAAAACTGTTGTGTGTGTGCTTACTTCAATTAAGTAGATCTATGTCCTGGTTAGAGAGAGAGAGGGGAAGAGGGGGAGCGAGCGAGCGAGCGAGAGAGAGAGAGAGAGAGACAGAGCTTCACAACATGTCACAATTGTTAAGACTCCAACTCTGAACAAGATGACCCACAGACACAAACACAGTGCTGCCTGCAGCGAGGCCACCGTCCCATTACTCTAAAGAGAAGGAGCTCCAAAATATTTTAAATTAACGCTTTTGTCATCTTATACTGCGCCACAGGAGATGGATTCTGGCAGTGAGCTATAATAGACAACGCTTACTATACTGTGTCAGTTCTGTTTTATACCGTTTGAGAAAGGTTAGGCTAGAAAAAGGTTACCGCTCTAATGTAGGTGCTGATGGGTAATACCGTAGCAATACCGGATGGCTCTGACAAGGCATTGAACCGCATGATGATTTAAAAACAATGCAACCATTAAAAACAAAACGATGGTCACAATCATTTCAAAATATTCATCCAAAGATATAGTGGAGGTTGTGAAAAATAGAAGGGCTAACAACCCCTCACTGAAGATGTATATTCAGTGTTAATGAGCATTGCCAATGTCAACAGGACAGAGTACTAATCAACATGCCAGTCCTCCTCATGGGAGATTCCCCGTGATGACAAGGGGTCTTTACTTTCCCACTTCCTAGT
>NC_136951.1:20359808-20434808 GCF_949987615.1 Pollachius pollachius
TGTCCTGGAATGGGCGCTCTGAGAGAAAGTTACCCATTGTAGATTTTGGCTGCCTATTTATTTTCCCTCTCACAATGTTCAGTGGACTGTGAACGGCAGGTCTACGTCGTTGGATGTATACGCGGATATAGAAGGCCCAAACAAGGAATCACATGCAGTGCTGCAATTGACCTCTTTCTAGTTTGAAGAGAAGTCAAACTTGTGGCTTCTGTCGTCCGTCAGAAAATAGCCAGACTGGTCACGACTGAGCCGGGAGCAGTCTAAGATCTAAATGGTCTCATACAGAGGCAGGCGCACTGCAGCAGAACAGATATCTTAACAGAGCGCTTCATTCACTCATAGCTGACGACTGGCTTTGGCATGTCTAAAAAATGAGACTCAAAGGATAGCTCTTAAACCTCCGATTTAATATACAGTCTCGAACGTTTCCATGTAAACAAATGTCTATGAAGTCACAGTCTATTACCAAATTATGCAACACATTGGTATGGCCCACAGGAAAGCCCTTCGCAGTCAAATGAATTAAGAACTGAGGGTTGGTGCTGACACTGCCTATCGCTGGGGGAAATGACCGCTTACAGACAAAGTTTTCGCCAAAGACAACAAAACGGAAATCTTTGAGGTTAACACTTTAACACCATTTCTATAATGTGAGAGTGTGAAACACAGGGGATTTCAGGCAGGCTGCTCTCGGTTAAATTAATTATCTTCCTGCATTTGACACAGAGGATGACATTTTCATTACAGCTCAATCTACAGTCAATTTGAATGGCAACCAATGCTCGACATCATGGATAAATGATTGCTCATCAGTGTGAACCTCGGTAATGAAGTGTTTCAAATTAAACAATCAGTGCAAGTATGCCATAAATTATAGGAAAACAAATAATAATATTATTTGAAAATAATATTAAAAGAAGAATCATACTACGGAAAAATAAACCTTAAAGTTTTTATGACAGTGGTTAAAAACATTACTGAGAGACCAGAAAATATCAATATAAATATATGTACATTCTGCGTGAATTGAGATGTTTAAATACGAGGACCTGATTGATGCACCCAAGCAGATGCAGCTGGGACTCACTTCCATACGGCTGCCTTTCAAGCTTCATCAAGTGAAAAATCCTCCACACATTAAATCAATCGTGCTAGCTTATAAAAAACTAATAGAGTGCCTTTTTAGTTCTCTGGGTTACTTGAAAGGTGTGTAATATGAGCTGTGTGTTATATGATGGCTGTAGAATCACCAGCATTTAGGTCCTAAATTAAGAATTACGTACCTTCATAATGATACTTGTATAGACCTAAACCTGCTTAGTTAAAAATCTTACATGGGGCATCAGTTCGGTTCAGTCAGGCTTTATTTGATTAAAAAGTGTACAAAGGTTGTCATATTTCATTTCCTAGCTTCAGCTACAACGTTTTAACCTCTTAGCCCTGTCCAAATCTAGCACCTTTTACTCTGGAAGATTCTACTTCATACAAAATACAATATACATACAGACATTCTATCAGAGAAATGTTTTTATAACCTTTGGGCTTATCATGGTTGAATGAATGAGTCGGATATTAAACCTATAATTCCATGGCATGCTGAAAGGCTAAGAAACAGAAGTAGTTCACCAAGATAGTTTCCCAACACCCTTATTTTCTATTTAATTCTATTGTATTTATTTAAGTATAGTTACAGTAGATTCATCCAAGGTTCTGAACTGAACTGAGAGAAATTCAGTTAACATAACGAAAACTGTTGTTTTACAAAACAAATTAACTGAATGTATTGACCGATTGAGTGTTGGGTTCGCTTGGAAATATGAAAATACAACTATTGACAGACTTTTGACTGTGACTGAGCACAATATTATTTTCCAAGCAAACAATCTGGAGTTTTGGCCAACTGTGGTCTTGGGTGGTTGCGTTGAACATGTAGCGTTTTCTTGGTGAAGGCAAAAGGTCCAATAAGCAGAGTTAATAATGTATTATTAAGACTTCAGGGAGACTAGCTGCACAGAATGCTTTGCTGAGTCGATGTCTCTCTCTCTCTCTCTCTCTCTCTCTCTCTCTCTCTCTCTCTCTCTCTCTCTCTCTCTCTGTTGTGATGCAGTGGGGCCCCTCCATTGGCTCTGGCGTGGCGTTGCTATGGAAACGCCCCACTGGGCTGTACACGGTTGTCACACCCTATGAAACAATACTTAAAATACTATTCTTCTATAGTCTTTATCACTTATCATAAATTTGGTGTTAGTGTCTACATGAAAAAAACAATAAATAAAAACATTCAGTGCAGTTCTGCTGGAGTGAAATCAATACTAGAATAAAACAATACAAAATAAACCTTGTTACAATGAATAAAACGGTATTTGATGATGAAGGACCCATTTTCCTTCTACATGCCTATAGCCTGATTTAAAAAGAAGGAAGGATGTTTGAACAACGCATCTCGTTGACCTCGTCAAACACCAATAACGATCGGCTTCCCCTCTAACTTTCTATTGGCTCAGGGGCAACCAATAGAAGTACACAGCTGCCCTACTGTAGACTAACTCAGACCACGAGAGGTGACGGCTGGGAAGTGCAGACCGTGCATTTTATTGGGATGATTAATGCAAAATTCGATTAATCAATTAAAGTGTTTGAGGGTGAATGTGATTGACTTCCACTTGACTTTAGGCTTTACCGATTATTACGCATTCGGGACATGATGCCCTTTCATAAATGGGGGAGGAATTGCACACTCCTTAACCTTACACATTCACCGCACATTTCCCTCCACATTTAAATGTCCTCGAGTCAGATCCATTCTTAATCATATCATTAAAGTATTTGCTATTTTGTTATTGGGCAAACGCATTGGTCCAGATCAACTTTACTTC
This sequence comes from Pollachius pollachius, assembly GCF_949987615.1. Lineage (NCBI taxonomy): Eukaryota > Metazoa > Chordata > Actinopteri > Gadiformes > Gadidae > Pollachius > Pollachius pollachius. The sequence continues at coordinate 20,362,685 of NC_136951.1, forward strand.
TGTGAATTCAGGTTCATGTCATTGTAGGTCAGGTAGGGGCAGTTCATCTGGCTCAAGGAGGCCTGCAAGCAGGCTGCAGATGATGGGGATCTAACAGAGTTGAGCACCCTAGCAGCCATTATCGGGCCCTGTACTGAGCCGAAATCATTTCAGCGAATGGATTGATAAACAGGCTGCCTCAAGGTATGGTGGGGATTATGTTGCCTTGATTAACGCCGACCCCCATGCCGTCAAGAGCACAGAGACCAATCACAGGACTGCATCTACCATCAGCAGTAATGAATAATATGTATTCAGGCCTGCAGGAGGTGGGGCTGTACACTGTGCATCTGTAAACCTTGGGGCGAGCGTGTCTCATCTCTGGGGTGGGCAAGACAGCCAAGCAATGTGGAGCAAAGTCAATAGTACATTAAGGCTTATATTAATATTGTATAGCTCAATTCAGGGAGCCTATGGATATTACTTCAGCTCCGGCACTGATCAAATCATACTGTATCTCCGAGAGTAAGAGATCAAATCATACCGTATCTCCTAGAGTGAGAGAAAAAATCATACCGTATCTCCTAGAGTGAGAGATCAAATCATACCATATCTCCGAGAGTAAGAGATCCAATCATACCGTATCTCTGAGAGTAAGAGATCAAATCATACCGTATCTCTGAGAGTAAGAGATCAAATCATACCGTATCTCAGAGAGTAAGAGATCAAATCATACTGTATCTCTGAGAGTAAGAGATCAAATCATACTGTATCTCTGAGAGTAAGAGATCAAATCATACTGTATCTCTGAGAGTAAGAGATCAAATCATACCGTATCTCTGAGTAAGAGATCAAATCATACCGTATCTCTGAGAGTAAGAGATCAAATCATACCGTATCTCAGAGAGTAAGAGATCAAATCATACTGCTTCTTCGAGAGTAAGAGATCAAATTATACCGTATCTCTGAGAGTAAGAGATCAAATCATACCGTATCTCCGAGAGTAAGAGATCAAATCATACCGTATCTCCGAGAGTAAGAGATCAAATCATACTGTATCTTCGAGAGTAAGAGATCAAATCATTCCGTATCTCTGAGAGTAAGAAATCAAATCATACCATATCTCCGAGAGTAAGAGATCAAATCATACCGTATCTCCGAGAGTAAGAGATCAAATCATACTGTATCTTCGAGAGTAAGAGATCAAATCATACTGTATCTCTGAGAGTAAGAGATCAAATCATACCGTATCTCCGAGTAAGAGATCAAATCATACTGTATCTCTGAGAGTAAGAGATCAAATCATACCGTATCTCTGAGAGTAAGAGATCAAATCATACTGCATCTTCAAGAGTAAGAGATCAAATCATACCGTATCTCTGAGAGTAAGAGATCAAATCATACCGTATCTCTGAGAGTAAGAGATCAAATCATACTGCATCTTCGAGAGTAAGAGATCAAATCATACTGTATCTCTGAGAGTAAGAGATCAAATCATACCGTATCTCTGAGAGTAAGAGATCAAATCATACTGCATCTTCGAGAGTAAGAGATCAAATCATACCGTATCTCTGAGAGTAAGAGATCAAATCATACCGTATCTCTGAGAGTAAGAGATCAAATCATACTGCATCTCTGAGAGTAAGAGATCAAATCATACTGCATCTTCGAGAGTAAGAGATTTGTTTCCAGCAGGTTTTAAGGGAAGACTGGAATCGACCCTAAACAATAGAGCACACACAGACACATGCACACACAGACACATGCACACACAGACACGTGCATGTATGCATGCATACACACACCTGCACACATGCACTCCCAGCCACACACACACTTAGGTAAACTTTATTTTGGGACTGTCCCATCCAAGATTTTTTATCTTTTACTCTTTAATCATGTTTCGACAACCATGTTTACACCATCTACCTCCCAGTAAAATAATCAAACAGCTGTCAACAGTGACAGATGAGGGCTTTAACCAACGGCAGTGAATCAGGTTATGCTGGTAAGATAGCATTGGTCAGACGCCAGACTGATGCATGCTGGGATTGTGTGACGTCATTCACCTGCTCTAAATATAAATGTTATTTTATAACACTGTTCTTAAGTGGGACAAACACATACAGACACACACACACACACACCGTTAGATAAGCCCCGTGTCTTATAAGAGATTGGAACTTCTTGAGGTCTTGATATTGGGAAGGATAATGGGTGGTGCTCTCAAGGTTTATAGCCCTGATGGAAGTTATACAGCTAGGCAGACTGCACTGACGGTCCAATCACCTGCAGACATATCTTAAATGTGTTTCCGACATGAATGCTTTAAACAGATTGTATTTAATTTTCTTGTTTCAAATGCAATTGAAATTTAATTGCAAATGAAATCCACTCCTTGCTTGTTATCCACACTGACTTTAAGCCAGCATCATGATTCTCGCTCATATCATAATGCTGCCTTTTCTATTCAACTCTTCATTACCCTAACGAGATGAAGGACGTGCCCTGGTTCCCATAATAACATTATAATGCTGATTGCTAAACGGTGCATTAACATTAGGGAAGGCCTTTCTGAATTTGTTGACGCACTTTCCTGATGATGCGATAACTGTTGAAATGCAACATCTTATTTTTAATGTATCTAATAATTCATTTATCTTGATGATGTCTGTGTTGCCCGAACTGCGTTTACAATAATAATTTCAAATAATAATAATTTCTTACATTTTTAACTTAACTCACGATTAAGCAAGCTGCTCTTTTTGGTACCAGTTATTTCCAGTCTGACATTTGTCTGCCTGTTGATCTGAGCCAGTTTGTGCTTTGTGTTGAATGCTGTGCAACAAATATGCAACCCCTTCCCTCGGACACACAGAGGCATAGCAACGCGCACGCACACACACACGCACACATACCACACACAGACTGTCGCTGATGAAACAGCCAATAAATGTTGCAGCACAGACAGGTGCCTTGTCACAGGACTCACACACACAGAACTCCACATACACAAACCCTCCCACACAGAAATACACACACACAAACACGCACACACAAACACACACACACACAGAAATACACATGCACAAACACAGACACACACAGAAATACACACAAACACACACTGTGTGTTGTCACTAGATTAGACTGCTACCTGTGCCCTGGTACATAAGAATATTTGAACCACAAAGAGTGTTTTGGGTAACATCTCTTAACGTCAGTGCCCTGTTTTAATTAAACATGCCACATAAATTCATCTCAAGTTTGCAGTTTCACAGTACCTGAGCTCCAGTCAGTCGTTGACACCGGTGGATGTAAAACAACGAATGCACAGGAAAACGCTGACTGGACCAAGACAATGAAACGATGACCTGCGTGTCTCCGGCCAGACGTCGTCGTTAGACGTAATGTGGGGTTAAGTGCTCGTCAGTGAACCATCACCCTCTCCAAGCGGGGGTCAATTGGATGGAGAGTGAATCAGAAGTTTGTCTCATTTGTTTGCTGTCATCTCGTCCACCGCTTCCACCGCCTGTTTCCCTGAGCTGAGGAAGACGTGTTCCCCGCCTTCACAATCCAATTAACATTTGCTCTGTGAAGCAAGTGTGTGTGGCCTTGTGTGAGTTGGTGTGTGGGTGTGTGTGTGTGTGTGTTTCACCAATGGTGATGTAATGCTTTATTAAAGACTCAAGGACATTTTAATGAAGAATAAAGACGACTGCCATGTGGGCCAGATATATATAGAATATATATAAATGAATATATATATATATATATGGATATATAAAAATGGCCATAGTATATTAGTACATTAATACCCACTATCTGTCAATCAATCAGTCTATCTATGTGCTCATCTGTCTGTCTCTTCACCTATCCACTTCTGTCTATCTATCTGTCTGTGTGTCTGACCATCTTTTAACCTCTATCGGTCTAATTAATCATTTGATTTATGTCCCTCTGCATGTTTTTCTTTCTAGTTGTCCGCCATTCTGTCCTTCTATCTCTATCCATCTGTCTGTGTGTCTGTCAATCTATTCACCTTTATCTGTCTGTATGTCCATCTATCCATTTATTCTGTCTGTCTGTCTGTCTGTCTGTCTGTCTGTCTGTCTGTCTGTCTGTCTGTCTGTCTGTCTGTCTGTCTGTCTGTCTGTCTGTCTGTCTAGCTGGCTGTTTGTATATTCGTCTGTGCCTATGTGTCCATCTGTCCGTCTCCTCTCTCTGAATCAGACGGACAGACGGCCCAGACGGACAGACCCGGAGGGCCCAGGTAATGGTTTTGTTGTGGAGCTTCACCTTGTGTCCCCTGGGAGGCGCTCTCACCTCAGATCAACCTGAGAGGAGGAAGAACGGGGGGGGGGCAGGCGTCGCAAACAGGGAGAGATTAAAGTGAGAACCAAGTGGGACAACCTGTCAGGAAGGATCAGAGGACGTGATGGATGGTTCCAGACAGAAAGAGAGAAAAAATGGAGAGGGAGAGAGGGGGTGAGTAAACAGAAAGAGATGGACAGAGAGATGGAGAGAGAGAGAGAGAGAGCATGATGGGTAAACAGAGAGAGATGGAGAGAGAGAGAGAGAGGGAGGGAGAGAGGGAGGGAGTGGGGAGAGAGAGAGAGCGAGAGAGAGAGCATGATGGGTAAACAAAGGAACAGAGAGAGATGGAGAGAGAGAGAGAGAGCATGATGGGTAAACAGAGAGAGAGACGGAGAGAGAATGAAGAGAACTCAAAGGAAGCATACAAGCTAGTTAGCCAGCTCTTCTTTCTCTATTCTCTCCTCGATGTAGGTACAGTAGGTAGATGGGTAGTTCTGTAGTTAGGTAGGTAAAGTAGGTAGGTAGGTAGAGCACAGTTAGTAGGTAGATACAGTAGTAGGTAGGTAGAGTTCAGTTAGTAGGTAGATACAGGAGGCAGGTAGTTACAGGAGGCAGATAAGTAGACGTATGTTAGTAGGTAGGTACAGTAAGCAGGTAGGTAGGTAGGTAGTTCTGTAGTTAGGTAGGTAGTTCTGTAGTTGGGTAGGTACAGTAAGCAGGTAGGTAGATAGTTCTGCAGTTAGGTAGGTACAGTAAGCAGGTAGGTAGGTAGGTAGTTCTGTAGGTAGGTAGGTAGTTCTGTAGTTGGGTAGGTAGTTCTGTAGTTGGGTAGCTAGGTACAGTAGGTCATTGGGTTGAGATTTCTTTAGGTATGTAGGTAGGACGTTCTCGTTTTATGTCGGTAGGTTAAGTAGGTTGGTAGACAGCTCGGTAGGTGTTTTTTAGGAAGGCAGGCAACTTGTTATTGAGGTCTAAGGGACTGGTATATTGTTTCCATGTATGTTTTCATTTTCATAGGTTGAACAATATTCCACATTTTGTGACTGCCATCAAATGGCTACTGATAAGTACTGCAGTCAGAATACTGTACAACACACTGACCGTACCACATGTTATATTTGACCAATTATGTTAATTAACTCTGGGTGTATTTTGAGTTCATTAGTATGTATAAAAGTTAGTCTACGATTATAACACACTGATAACAGGCTGAGGAGTCCGTCAGGGGTATTTATAGGCCCAATTCACCTGGTATGAACCTCAACCTCCACAACACACATTAGCATCAGGCAAGGTCGGACGAGGGGGAACATGAGAACACAGCTAATATTATAAATATAACCACTAAAAGGAATACTACTCTTTAATAGAGTAGTATTCCTATACACCCAGCGTTAATTAACATAATAATACATTGGTTAGTGAGGCTGTAAAGCGTCTTTGAGTGTCTAGAAAAGCACTATATAAATTAAATCCATTATTATTATTATTATTATTAGACGGCGAGAGTTTAAAACATGAGATCACTGTACTGGGTTCTCCATTGTCTGCTGAAAGACAGAGCCCTGATAAAACATTGTGATGTCAACTGTCTGCACCCCACCCCCCAACCCAGCCCTCATCCACCCATCTCTGTCCTAGGATCAGGACCCCCAGGCTCTAGACCTTCCAGACCTCCACCCCTACTCATGTTCCAGGCAGCCTTGAGCTATTGTTGGCCTTGTGGGCATTGCATCCATGCTTTAAATGACAAAGTGTGGGTGACAACCTCCTGTCAACCCTCTGATATGCAAACACACAAATACATACACACACACACACACAAACACACACATAGATACACACATGCAAACACACAAATACACACACACACACACAAACATACACATAGATACACACATGCAAACACACACACATGCAAACACACACACAAACAGATGCAAGCATGCAAACACACACACACACGCAAACACACACACACACACAGATACACGCATGCAAACACACACACAAACAGATGCAAGCATGCATACACACACACACAGACACATGTACACACAAAGTTATACCAATGCACAAAAACAATCCTCACACACATACTCCTCTGACACACACACACACACACACACACACACACACACACATTCAGGGCAACAATGCCGGTGGCTTTTCCCATCACCACTGAGAGGTCAGGAGTTATGATATCATAAGAGCACCGCTTAAAATACTGGGGGTGTGTCCCCAACCTGCTGCTGAGCCCAGGCTGGCCCTCATCTTCTGCAGACAGACGTACTATTAACGTGATCCTACAATAATAGGGACCTTTCAAAATGTCTCATTACATACTTGCAAAGACAACTCAATGTCATACCATGGCAGTGTGTATAAATAGGGTAGATAAAAAGGGGACAGTGTTCTAAAGTTGTGATGAACCATGGAGCAGTAAAAAGGATTGATTCAAAAACACGAATTGACCACAGGAAGCGATGGACGGTGTTTGAAGATGTATTCACCAATCAGCTCAGAGAATGAATAAAACCACATTGAACACCCTCCTCCATTTAAGAAGGCCACAATGTTCTAAAGTTCTAATAAAACATTTGTTTCCAAATCTACTCAATTTGAAGAACAGGGAACGGTCTGTTGTGCTCTCTGCTGCGCTATATTTAGATAGAAGGGGGGGGGGGGGGGGATAGCACCTGTTGTAGCCCCTCCCCTCATTTATTTTGACCTATCATCAGGTGAACTGATCAACCAATGGAGTAAGACTTAAAGACAACAAAATTTCTGTTTTTTCACCTTGTTAGCAGATCCTTCCTCCTGTACATCTATTCTTCTCCCCTGCTGGGAGATAGTTTTTGTTAGTAGTTGGTAGGCTTGCCATTTTAACTAATATCACACATTTCCATTCTGTTCCCCGTAAAGTCTGTAATAGCCTTATGTAGCATCCTGACAGATGAAATCACATTTTTTGTGTCCCAAAAAGTCCTCATCAACGTTTTTTACTTATTAAAGTTATTCAATATTTCCGAAAGTAAGATACACATTTCACATAGACTTTAACAGAGACACACTCTGGTATAAACAAAGTCACAACTGAAAGCAGATAACTTTTGTTTATTTCTATTTACTTCCTTCCTTCAGATGCACTAACTACCCACACAATAATTCTGGAGATAAATAAAAAACGAGCAACTAAAGGGGGGTCGGGTTGGGGGGGCACTCCTGGATTTCATTCCCTTCGGGTTTTCACAGAAAATGGCCGTCAACGCGATAAAAGCAGGGTTAACTGTCGAGTAACCAATCACCTTATTTATTTTCTTTACACTTTTTACCGAATTTTTCAAAGCTTTCAATTGTATCTGGTTCCTGGATCCGCGGCCGCTCACTGTCCGCCGCCGGCCGCATCAAACATCTTCTTACGCCCCTCCATCCCGGACATGGCCTCCACGTTCTTACGCCAGTCGCTCACCTCAGACGTGAGCACCTGAAGAACCCGGCGCGGAACATCAGTCGAACAGAGGTCACAAACACATTGTGAAGAACACTGTTTCGTGCGGTGACTGTGAGGAATTTTTCATTTCAGTACAGGTTATTTTAAACTAGACGCTTCAATGTGTTTTTTAACATGCTTTCTTTTGTTATAAACGTTAATCAAACCAATTAAGGTATGATAATACTTTATACCCAGATGGGAAACTCAGGAAAGGTCACTTCTACGGTCGTAAATAAGCGCTCCTCATGGTAAGTTTGAGACGAGGCTCGGTGGGAAGGCCTTGTCTGTTTGTGTACCTTGTCTGTTTTGACGTCCTCCTTCTTCACAGACTTCAGATTGGCCCTGAGGTCCATGGAGCCCTTGTGTTTGGAGCCTAGGAGGGCCCTCATCATCTCGTCTGCCGACACCCTCACCTTCCTCAGGGCCGGTTTCTTAAACTTCCCTCCCAGGTCCTGGACCTTCATCTTCAGTTCGCTGATCTGAAACCGGCAAGAATCTCATGGTTTTAATCTTTGTAATGATCTTTTAGCTTCAAAGAAACATTGATTTGAGATTTTAGCTCAACTATGAAGCAAACGTTGGGATGGGAACAAACGATTGAAGTGTCAATACGGTTGATCACCGATTCTGTCACTTACATCTTTGTTGTGTTTGATCACTTTATGTTCGCAGTCGTATCGCTCCTCATCCGCAAGGTCAATTTTTGAATGGAGCTCTTTGCATAGATTCTGGAAAAGAATAAATATATTAATGTTAGGAAAGCAAAAAAAGTCTTTAAACCTATCTCCATGTCTTATATGAGTAAAACTTGTGTGTTTTCGTATAACTTGTTTATTTTCTGTTGTCTTCTGTCTCACTGTTCGCTACTGAAAAACCTGATTACCTTTGGGATGAATAAAGGTATCTTTCTATCCATCATTCATCCATCCATCCATTCATCCTCCATCCATCCATCCATCCATAGACGGATGGATGATTTAAGTAATTAAAGAATGGAGGGTATAACGGTTTTAATTTGTAGTGCCCTAGTTAAGCTCCACGTTAACTTTTCCTATCATTCTGTTACCCAGCCCTAAGACGTCTTGTTCTACAGCCGTGTTTGTTAGTTTCCTCCACTTTGTGGTGTCTCTCTCCCCCCCGTGATGAGCTGCTCCACCAGCCTCGTGGTGGTCCAGCTCACCGCCCCCCCCCACCCGTGGTGTGGGTTAGGATCCCGGCCACTCACTTGTAATTCCTCCATCTTCAGCCCTGACAGCTGCAGGGGGGGCAGCTTCTCCCCCAGGTAGCGCTCCTTCTCCTCCTCACGGTCCTGCCGCTCACACTCCAAGGCCTCACAGGCTCTGGTGAGGAGCAGGATCTGGGGGGGGGGTGAGAATGGGAGTGGAGGAGGAGTGGGAGGGAGGGATGAGGAGGAAGGAAGGGAAGAGTGAGAGGAAGGAGGGAGGAGGAGGAGGGGGTGGGAGGAGAAGGAGGTGCAGGGACATTTAGAGCAGAACAGAAACAATTGAGAAACAGGAAAGCCTTGTTAAGTCCAACTAATCATGGGACTAATGCAGCAGAGCTCTGGGGGAATGAATCTGCACATCTTTTGCGAAAAAGCACTTGAGGGACTTTTACCAGACAGAAGACGAATGCAGTGAATTCAGAAACAATGCCGGCTAATGAATAGAGAGAGGAGAAGTCACTTACTTTGAGGGAGAGCTTGCGAGACGCTGAGATCTTCGACTTAGGCTGGAGACCAAGAAACCATAGATCAATGAATCACTGCCGTTTTTAGTCTTGCAAGAGTTAACTGTACGCATAAGTTGGTCAACTCAGATAATATAAACACATATGTTTTACTTTTTTCTATTTTACATATACGTAAAGGCGCAATATACTGCTTTCAGCGTGTGTAAATTCATTATAATTAATGTTGTACGAACCATTTCTAACACGTTACACATTACTAACATTTGTGATTGGTCTGAGACCTCTAAGAGCACCTGTGGAGGTCGTTCATGAACATATTGATATTTTTTAGGTTGAAGTTCACGACCACTTGCTATAACCGCTTGGCATATTAATAATGATAAGATAGGACTTTATTAATAGCATTGCGTCAAGTGGAAAGCAGGCTGCCATGTCAGGGCCTGGCTGATAACAACAGATTACTTTGAGTGCCAGGCCCCTCACTCTCTCTGTCTCTCCCTCCCTGTCTCCCTGGATGTCTCTCTCTCACTCTGTCTCTCTCTCTAACAGATAGAGTGCCAGGTCTCACTCTCTCTCACTCTGTCTCTCTCTCTAACAGATAGAGTGCCAGGTCTCACTCTCGCTCACTCTCTGTATCTAGCCCTCTCTCCCTCTGTCTCTCTGCCAAGCAACAATGGCAGGCCACACTGCCACTCTATCTTTCTCTTTGTCTCTTTCTGTCTCTGTCTCTCTTGCCACCTATTTCTCTGTATATATCTGTGTATCTATCTCTGTCTCTATTGATCTGCGTCTGTCTGTCTGTCTGTCTGTCTGTCTGTCTGTCTCTGTCTCTCTCTCTCTCTCTCTCTCTCTCTCTCTGTCTTTGTCTCTCTGCCATGTCCCCGGCCTGGTTTCCATTCTGATGAGCCATGCATGGTCAGGGTGTGCTGGTCTTAATGTGGGTTGGATTAGCATGGGGCCAAACGTTGGCCGCTCACCTTAACCACCAGCTTTGGATTCATTGTTCCGGTTGGCGGGGTGTCACTCTACGCCACATGGAGACACACACACACACACACACACACACACACACACACACACACACACACACACACACACACACACACACACACACACACACACACACACACACACACACACGCACACACACACACACGCAGACACACCTTCACCAAATGGCAAGTCTATTCTGTGCTTCAGTTGGATTACTAGGCAGCAATCACGTGTGATCATTACATTCAATAAATAACATCACAGATGAACTACGATAACATCACACAACCTCACAATGTCTTTCGAAACGAATTAGCGAATTAGCTACGATTAGCATCACTGCAGTTCTGGGACTACTATTAACTTATTCCAACAAACATCATGAATACAAACACATGATGTGGGCCAAACACACTCACTCCTTTCTTACCTCACTGTAAGTCCACCGTTCAGACCAAAGACGTATGAGGGGAGAAGGGAAACAGAAAGAGGTGCATTAGTGCCTTTTGAAATAAGAAATATTTTTCCATCCCATAATTGTGCATCAATGTAACATGATCAAGTGGTGTACCCTCGGACGTCGTTTAACAGAGGGCTTAGAACAAGGACGCAGGACTCGCTCCACCTCTATGGAGGCTGCCCTCCATAGAGAACGAGAACGAGTCGGTTAAACACTCAAATACAATAATAAATACAGAAATGTCTTCCTAAAACTGCGATGTCATCGAGTCCCATGGAGCAGGATGCATTAACAGCATCCTGCATCAACCAGCGTCGTCGTCAACGTCCTCAACGTTAACCAGATAACAAATCCTCGAAACCAATAAACGTCTGAAACTGGAAACACGAAAAGGCCAATTTCTTTCAATTATTAGACACAAAATCAGTCAAACATTAAAGGCTATCGAAAACCAAATCAACTATGAGCATTTTCTGTCACTCATTTCGATGTTATACATTTAACATTCAGTTACCTGTATTGGTCGGGTGTGAGTTGTCTAGTGAGTGGCCAAACAAAGGAGCAGACAGACAATGAGGGGTCTTATAGGGGGAGCCTGGGGGGGGTGATGGGTGGTCAGTGGTGGGTGAGTGTGTGTGGAGGGGGTCAGCGTTGCATATATAGAGCCTGGCAGGAGGAATGTGGTGGCAGGAAGCCCAGCTGGAAAGAGCATGTCCCCAGACACTGCTGGGACAACAGTGAGCCACATTGTAATAGGGTAATAATAAATCGGTGGGGGCATTACTTAAATGGTATTGCCCCGTGTATCAGCTTCTGTTGCCATAGATAATCATATTGTCTCCACCCCCCCCCCCTCCCAATTCCCTCTCTCCCTCTCATCACCTCTCCTTTCTCTGCCTCTCCTCTTCCTCCCCCCCCATCTCCTCTCTCTCTCTCTGGCCCTCCGTAACCCCTCTTTCTCTCCCCTTTATCTCTCCCTATCTGTCCCCGCTCCCTTCCCAACCACCGACCCTGGTGGCTGCGTGGATTATGAGTGACATCCGAGTCCCGACCATCGACCTATACACCCGATATTGTTCAGTGTGTCTTGATAACTCAACTTCTTAAGGATTTTCTGAGGCTCAGCCACTTATCCACAAATGCAGCCCGTTTCAATCTATGGAAATTGATATAGAGATATAACAGCGCCACATTGGCCCTGTGAAATAGGGAAAGTAGTAGTAGTAAAGTGATCGAAATCGCCCTGGAGATATTCCTTTCCCAGTACATGTAGAGAAGCGCAGAGGACCGGGCGGCCTGCCCTGGGCACCGCACCAGGACACCGGCCAGGCATTCTGCTGACGGTGGGTACTGCTGCTGCAATTTCACGGTTTCTCAATTCACATTTAGTCCCATCATCATGTTCTCAAGCAAATACATATATACCCGCCAAATTACTACCGTGTTAACATTCAATCAAATAAATAATTGTAACTTCAATCTTTGAATGTAGGGTGTTTTGGGTGCATCTTATAGCCTACTAAACATCCGACACATTAACATGTGACATAGGTAGTTTTCAATCCAAAGGGTTTGGAAAGACGAATTCTTACATTCATTCATAAATGTATTAAAAAGATAGCCATGTTCAATACACATTATTTAGTGTCACAAGATCTATCTGTTGACACTGCGTCGCCATCATGCGGTTAGTTTTGTGTCCTTCATCAGTGTCCGCCAAACTCCATTGACGGCAAACCAATATCAGCGCTTTCCATCCGTTTCCTTTACCCTGGAGCACGTTTAAACACAATCAAAAAAATATTTGAATATGTGTGTCGCATTCACCGTTACCATCAGCAACCACAACGACGAACCCATCAGCATCGCCGTTCACCCGGTCAGCAGATCCGTTGAATTCAATTCACCAAACGGCCAGATAGGCGCAGCATTGCACCGCATTTGCGGCGGATCTCGGCGGGAATCGAGCTGCAGGCTGCAGGCTTTCAGCAGCACAAAAGAAGCACTTTGTCTGAGAGAGGGAGGGTTGAGTCGGGGGAGGGGGTGTTGGGGAAGAGGCGGAGGAGGAGGAGGAGGAGAGAGTCTTAATATATTATGCCCAATATACTTGCACGGCCCCCCAACATCCAGGAGCACAAATAAAGTGGAGTGGCGAGGAGTGATTGGTGGACTGGATGAGCGGTGTGTTTCCGACGGCCGCAAAGAAAGCCACCCTTTTCGTATCCGGATTTGCATCGGGATGCTTAAACAGGGGCTGGGCGGTGTGCAATAGGCGCAGACCGAGATTTGTAAGATTGCAGTTGCGGTGGTGATGGTGGCGGCGAGGTGTTGATGCAGGCAGAAATTGCGAATGCACACCCAGAAAAGGGAAGTGGTGACACGAGCAGCAGCCATCTCATCCATGGTGGAGGAGCGGGACCCGTAATCATTCAAAAGGACGGACGAGAGCTACCGAGGATAAGCTGGGCAGGGGTATCCGATGTTTTTGGCGATCTGGGCTTGCGGGAACATACCATTCATAGCGCTCTCCCTTCTCCGTGATGATAATGGATGCCGTATACATTCCTTAACTATCAGCACCGGTGCATCCCAGGAGAGAAAAATACAGCCTTGGAATTCAATTTAGCAATATCAACCGTTATTTTGTCACTTGATGGTGACTTTAATCCCTGCCTGTTTGACGTGGGGGAGGAGGAAGACGCACGCCATGTCAGTACGATGCTACCGGAGCAAACTCTCGGTGTGGGCCGCCCTGTGTGTGCTGGTGCTCTGCTGGTTCTACGTGTTCCCGGTATACCGACTGCCAAGCTACGAGGAGATCGTGGACGAGGTGTCGAGAAAGGGTCACGTATGGCAGAAGAATGACACGGGGATCCACGTGTACAGGTAGGGCACGAAGAGGACTCTCAGGGTTACGCACTGGTTTATTGGGCTACGCGTAACCCTAGGGGTACTCTGGAGGCAAGGAGTATCGGGGATATGGGGGGGGGGGGGGGGGCTGGTTGTTGTTGTCATATTGGTTATGGACAATTATAGCAAAGATGGTTACATTTGTATTAGTGTTAGTTGAATTGAAGTTCGGTTGACAAATCACATAAGTAAAGCACCAGCCCATGTTTCTCTTGAAACTATTGTATTTGCACTAACCATTTAATGTCATGTGAACACCAGAAAACATGTATACTCATGATGTAGTAAAATATTTGCCCCCGGCCCAAATATTTTTTCGCGTATAATTTGCATAAGCCAACTCGTGTGTGCAATATCCCCTGAGCATGTCGACATGCTCAGGGGATCGTCAGCAGCAGCACGCCAAGGTTCAGCCGACTTGTGGTCTATCGATTAATGGGGGGCTGATCGTTGGGTTTGATCGCGAGTTATAGCGCCCCCTATCGCCAAAGATCTGTTTTACTTTTGGAGACCTGCTCACGGGCGGTTTCTATGCGTGTACCAACTTCGACCACACACACACACACACACACACACACACACACACACACACACACACACACACACACCCACTCCCCTGGGGGCAGGTCTCTGTCGGTAACCCTCCCATCCTCTCTTTATTTTTCCCTTGAAGGAAGCTGCTGAAGGAATGCTGCGACCCGTTGCGGATGTTCGCGGTGACCAAGGAGAACTCGCCCATGGGGAAGGTGCTGTGGTACGACGGTGAGCTGTACCACTCGCACACGGTCAGCAACGAGACCTACCCGCTGTTTGTGCAGGTAGGCAGCCCTTGGCGTTACGTTGGTGTGAGGCCGTGAGGATCCTCTTGCTCTGTCCGGTCGATAACATTTGAAGCTCTGAAGGTGCTTTGAATAACTGACCCAACCCCCAAGCCAAGACCACCCACTCAAACTCACACTTATCTACAGCTTTATCCCCTTAGTCAGCAGAATGTGACTCTGTTATGGCTGCTAAGGGGTTTGGACAGGCGGGGGGGGGGGGTAGGTTTATATGTGTGTATGCTTGTTTATGTATAAGTGAATCAGACATTAATGATCAGAGCAGATTACTTGCGCAGCCGTCTAAATGTTTGTGTGTGTGTGTGATTCTTTTGTGTTGGGCGTACGCTCTCATTGGTCAGGTCATTACGATTACAAATGACTTCCCCAAAGTCATTGCGTTGGTTTGAGTTGGAGTGTATTCGTTTTGAGTGTCTCCAACTGCTGCGTGTCCGCCTTGGTTGAATGAGCTTGTGTGGCAGTTAGACGTACAGTTGAACATCCCCCTCAATCCTGGTGGCAATGTTCGAACAGTATGTCTTTGTTCCTGCGGGTGTGTTTGTAATGTGTGTGTTTGTGATGTGTGCGTTCGTGATGTGTGTGTTTGCGATGTGCTTCTAGTTTCCCCATAATGTCTTTGTGTTACTTCCTGGAAATTACTTTCTGTTGCTCTCTGGAGACACACTCATTATTCAGGACTGTTACTCCCAGACCAATTACTAGCAGGACCAAAATAATTAGCATTAATACCACCATCTATCTATAATAATATTATCTTATAATGCAGATAGAAAGAGACAGGCAGACATAAATTGGATGGATGGACAGAGATAAATAGAGACATACGTATTAGATGGGTGTTTTTGTACTTTTTTCACATAATCTGGCCAATATGTTTGTATGTGTGTGGGTGTGTCGGTGTGTGTTTTCTTTTGTGGGGGAATTCGATCGGAGCAGATTATTTAAGCACCCGTCCATATGTTTGACTTGTGTGATTCTTTTGTTTTGGACGTAGGCTGTCATTGGTCAGAGAATGTTTAAAACTTGTTAAATACTCTGGCGCTAATGACAGCTTAGGTTTTGCCTGTATCTCAAATCGCTCAGCCAAATAAATGGGTTATCGTTGATGAACCTATGGATTACCAATGGCTTACATCAACGGAATCATTAGCTTGACAGTGTCACTATTTCCTGTGTGCTCTTGTTAGCCCAGTGGTTTCCCCTAGGTTGAATATGAGGTGGTGCAGTCTGTAGTTGGTAGGTACAGTTGGAGGGAGGTACAGTCCCCCTCATTCGTGGTAGCGAATGTGCTATGTCTTTGTGGTATGAAAGGAAGTGCTTGTCGTTGGCCCAAGACATCTTAGTGTTACTACCTCAACAACAATCTCTAAGGCCTCAAATAACCTGAAGCAAGACCGAAACATGGCTGTGTTTCTCAATGGATGGATAGAGATAATGAGATAATTAGACATATGCAACAGATAGGTCTATGTACTTTTTTAACATAATCCGGCCGATATTATATAAATTTATAAACTGTGTACATCATCTGGCCAGACAAATTGTTCTACAACATAATGTGCTTTAATGTCTTTGGTGAAGCATTACATTACAATAAGAACAAAAAGACACCGATGATGTGATGTCTGGAAATACCTCAACCCGTTGGCTGGTATAGCTGGTCCCTTCCTCTGGCCGCTGTCTATCTCTGCCCAGTGCTGACCTTAGCTCGTGTCCTTCCTGCTGCGTTACTCAGCGTTGTGAAATGGGGCCGGATATCAGGCTGTTGGACACGGCATGTCCTGTGCAGGAGCACAGACCTCCGGGAGACAGAGAGGGCATCCTTCCTTTGGAAACGGTTTCGTAATTGCACCTTTGCATGCGTTAGAATGCAAAGGTGCAATTACGAAACAAGGGGAGAATGTCCAACGACAGGGTCTCTGACCAGTACGGATGTCCGGAAGGCTACAGGAAATCAAACAAATTTTAAGTGTTAAGTTGCTACCTACTTACCCTGCATGCAAGGGGCCCCTGGGTTGAGTTGACCCCATAACTCCTTCTGTGAAACCCCCCTCGTAGCCCACCTGTTCTCTGATGTGACGGGCGTCCTGAGAGGAACACTAAGACCTCCACCTTCTCTGCAGGAGCCCCCTCTGCGTCTGCCCCTGAGGAGGTGTGCGGTGGTGGGGAACGGAGGCGTCCTCAGACACAGCAGCTGTGGACCAGAGATCGACGACGCTGACTTTGTCATGCGGTAAGGCACAGGAAAAGCTTTTTACTTCAACCTAGCCCCATTGTCAGAAGTCAGTGACCCATTGGTTTAGCCGCGACCGTTTTGAGGCTGTCGTACTTTATTGCAACAACTCATTGATATTAAACCCTTTATTACTTTTGAATGAAATAAAACAGTCAAACAGGACCTCTCAAAATAAAATATGGATGAAACCTAGCCACTAAGATCCTAACCCAACAAGGAAAATATGCATTGGTTTAGTATCACAATTATTAAATGAGGTTACTTACCAGTTGAATGAGAATAGTGCAGGCTCAAACCAACCCCTGAGAGAGAGAGAGAGAGAGAGAGAGAGAGAGAGAGAGAGAGAGAGAGAGAGAGAGAGAGAGAGAGAGAGAGAGAGAGCGAGAGAGAGCGAGAGAGAGAGAGAGAGAGAGAGAGAGAGCGAGAGAGAGAGAGAGAGAGCGAGAGAGAGAGAGAGAGAGAGGGGCCTGCTGAACCCGCTCTGACCCTGTTACAGTATACAGTAAGATGGGCCTGCTGAACCCGCTCTGACCCTGTTACAGTATACAGTAAGAGGGGCCTGCTGAACCCGCTCTGACCCTGTTACAGTATACAGTAAGAGGGGCCTGATGAACCCGCTCTGACCCTGTTACAGTATACAGTAAGAGGGGCCTGATGAACCCGCTCTGACCCTGTTACAGTATACAGTAAGAGGGGCCTGCTGAACCCGCTCTGACCCTGTTACAGTATACAGTAAGAGGGGCCTGCTGAACCCGCTCTGACCCTGTTACAGTATACAGTAAGAGGGGCCTGCTGAACCCGCTCTGACCCTGTTACAGTATACAGTAAGAGGGGCCTGCTGAACCCGCTCTGACCCTGTTACAGTATACAGTAAGAGGGGCCTGCTGAACCCGCTCTGACCCTGTTACAGTATACAGTAAGAGGGGCCTGCTGAACCCGCTCTGACCCTGTTACAGTATACAGTAAGAGGGGCCTGCTGAACCCGCTCTGACCCTGTTACAGTATACAGTAAGAGGGGCCTGCTGAACCCGCTCTGACCCTGTTACAGTATACAGTAAGAGGGGCCTGCTGAACCCGCTCTGACCCTGTTACAGTATACAGTAAGAGGGGCCTGCTGAACCCGCTCTGACCCTTTTACAGTATACAGTAAGAGGGGCCTGCTGAACCCGCTCTGACCCTGTTACAGTATACAGTAAGAGGGGCCTGCTGAACCCGCTCTGACCCTGTTACAGTATACAGTAAGAGGGGCCTGCTGAACCCGCTCTGACCCTGTTACAGTATACAGTAAGAGGGGCCTGCTGAACCCGCTCTGACCCTGTTACAGTATACAGTATACAGCAGGCCTATTCAACTAGCGGCCCGTGGGCCAAATACGGCCCCTCTTAATTTTTTTTTTCTTGCCCGCAAGAGGTTGCATGCAAAAAATAAATAAAATAAAGGACAAAAATAGTTGCATGCAAATCAGGTTTCTGGTGGTACTAGCCAGTATCAGTTCCCCACAATCAGGAACTGGCATCACTTATTCTGACAATGTTTGGCTCAACCGATACGTGTCAGTCTAGCTTTTCTCATCTGAATGCCATCAGAACAGGGGCGCGTTGCTCCATGACCTATGAGAAGCTGAGTGTCTCAGGATGAGCCAAACTAGGCAAACAAGGCAGTGCAATCTCTCTCACTGACTGGCTCAAAATGTCTCATATGTACAGTAGTTCTGTTTTGTGATGATTCAAACAACATTGTTGAATTCTAAATACGTGTCCAAAATATGTGAGAACAAAATCTTTTATAATGATACGATTAAAAGTGAAGAAGGAAGGAATGCGTCCAACAAGTTTATTCCATGTAGTAGTACTATATATATTAAGTTAACACTACTTTAAGTCATTGACGTAGTTTTACTCTATGTGTGGCCCATGAACCCCCAGTGGTTCTCCTTTTTGGCCCACTTGTTAAGGAGATTGAATAGCCCTGGTGTACGGTATACAGGAAGAGAGGCCTGCTGAACCCGCTCTGACCCTGTTACTGTATTCATTCTATATGTTTACCTGTACTGCAGCTGTAACCTCCAACCTGTTACTGTATTCAGTCTATATGTTTACCTGTACTGCAGCTGTAACCTCCAACCTGTTACTGTATTCAGTCTATATGTTTACCTGTACTGCAGGTGTAACCCCCAACCTGTTACTGTATTCAGTCTATATGTTTACCTGTACTGCAGGTGTAACCCCCAACCTGTTACTGTATTCAGTCTATATGTTTACCTGTACTGCAGGTGTAACCTCCCTCCACTCTCTAAGAAGTACACGGAGGACGTGGGCACTCGAACACACCTGGTCACCGCCAACCCCAGCATCATAGAGAAAAGGTAAGACAGAAATACATTCATGTATAAATACGCACAGGTCCTTATGTCATCATAGCCTGTCTATTCCCAACCCAACGAGCGTCGAGGAAAGTTAAACAGACCCTCTAGCTAAATCCTGCACACTACTGTCATCTGTCTGGCTGTCTCTACATCGCTCTCACCCTCCCCCTTCTTCCCTCCCTCTCTCACCCCCATCCCCTTTGTCTCCCCTCTCCCCCATCTCTCTCTCTCTCTCCCTCCCCCTCTCCCTCATCTCTCTCTCTCTGCCCCCCCCCCCCCCAGGTTCCAGGGGCTGCAGTGGTCGCGGCGTGCCTTCGTAGACAGCATGCGGGCGTACGGCTCCAGCTACGTCTACATGCCGGCCTTCTCCATGCGGCCGGGCACGGAGCCCTCGCTGAGGGCCTACCACGCACTGGCCGACGCCTCCTCCAACCTCACCATGCTCTTCGCCAACCCCGACTTCCTGCGCAGCGTGGGCGCCTTCTGGAAGGGACGGGGCGTCCACGCCCGGCGCCTCTCCACGGGGCTGTTCCTGGTCAGCCTGGCGCTGGGCGTGTGCGAGGAGGTGACGACCTACGGCTTCTGGCCCTTCGACACGGCGCCGGGGCCCGCCCCCCGCCCCGTCAGCCACCACTACTACGACAACATCCTGCCCTACAAGTGGTTCCATGCCATGCCCGAGGAGTTCCTGCAGCTGTGGCGCCTGCACACCAGCGGCACGCTGCGCATGCACGTGGGGCAGTGTCCGCCGCGGGAGGGGGGCCGCGGGCCGGGCGGGTAGCGGGGCGGGGGCGCGGACACACACTGGCTCTCCCACACGTGCATGATCGTGTTAAGAAACATACGCACTCACACACACACAAGAAATCGGCTTCAATGCATTCAAAGGCATAGACATACACATGCACAGTAAAAGAACACGTGGTGTGAACCTGCCCCACTCTTAGTGGCTGATGAAATGCACAAATGCGACTTCAACGCACACGTATGTTGGGTTACTGACTGACTTTTTGTGTCCATACCGTATATGTGTATTTGTACGACAATATACGACATGAATTGTATGTGTGTGTGTGTGTGTGTGTGTGTGTGTGTGTGTGTGTGAATGTTAGTGTGCGCATGTGTATGTGTCAGTGGGTGTATGTTGGCTAATGTGTTGAGGCTCTAAAAGGTATGGGGGAGGGGGGTTTCTGTTTGAATGAGTGGGGGAGGGGAATGAATATGTGGTGCGTACAGAAATGACTGCTAAATAGGACACCCCTCCCCCCCCCCCTTCAAACCAATAATCTTCCAGTGAAAGGAACAGGGTGGGACCCAGCCCCTTGATAAAACCCTGTAGTACCCATATAGGGGGACATGCTGGAAATCGAGATAAGAGATTAAGCGCCTTTGTTCTATAGACGGTTAGACGGCCACACGTACATTTACAGTCAGAAGCATGCACAGAGCCACAGTGACTTACCGCCGTTCCATGTATTGATCCAACTCCGGGACATCTCATCCCCAGCCGCCATACCGATTCTCTTTTAACTGTACGACTAACAAAGACACTCAGTTTAGAAGTTCCCCAAAGCAGGGAGCCCGTAGCGGTTCACTCGGGTTGGGGAGGGATGGTTGTGGCGACGGAAGTGTTCCTTTGTTAAATTGAACTACCTTTACCAAGTGCCAAGGCGAGCGTAACCGGGACCTCTTTGATACAATACTGCCCCCCGCGGCCCTGGGGTGGGCAGACATCAGCATGAAGACTGCTGGGAAAGAAGAGAACCCAGGACAGCAGAAACAAGAAAAACATGTGTAATGATAATGGAAGGACTCTTTGGATCCAGTGGCGTCAGTTCTCCTCTTTTTTAACCGAGTAGCCGTGGAAGTCTTTCTGCTGAAGGTGCTGGACACCGACGAAGACTGTCGTCGTCCTGAGACTTATTTTTTCCTGAGCCTCGATGCAGAGCCCGTTCTGTGTCTCCTTTCGCTGCTTCGTCTCCTCACCGCCGGGATCTGGGGACATCGTTGGGATCTTTGGAGCATTGGGAGGTCTTGGTGTTTTCTCTACCGACCGGTGTCCACCGTTAGAGAGCTTACTCTCTGGGATGTTTAGCTAGGACCACGGCAGAAGTGGGGGCTGAATGTGACGGTGCCATGTTCTTAAAGCCCACTGCACTGAGCGGATTGAGTGCCAACACGCATGGTCGTATACAGGACCCCACCGTAGGTTCCAGACATGTTAAAAGGTCATTTGGCTGATTATACCTATTTTCTCTCTGTCTCTCTTTAAAAATAAGGGTTTGTGCCTTTATGAAAGCAGGCAAAAGAGAGCAATATAAAAGTGTTGGTAAAATAAATCTTTTACCAACACTGTAGCTGAATGTGTGCAGCTTACTTAAAGGAGTAGTTTAAGGCTCAGCCCGAACCTCCACCTGACAAAAGCTCTGTGTACAGTACAGTGAAGAGTAACCAGGACCAATGACCACTTTACCTACCTAGTATTTTGGTACTCAGCATTTCCTTTGCACTTTTTACTTCTTCTACCCCTTTTTTTTTATCTGTTATAAATGCATAAATAAATGCATGTTATATTTTAAGAAGCTATGATTTAATTGAAAGATGCTAAACGCCTCCCGCGTCCACTGGCTCAGGCGTATCTGCTGATCAGCGCACGTCCTGATCTCATTTCAAACCAGTCTGTATTCTTCATCACGATATCAGAGGAAGCCAGCAGTTGATATTGATATTGATGATTTTTTTAATCCACTTCATTCTCAGAGTGCCCATATTTTTTTTGTTAAGATTCTGTTATTTAAACGATGAATTAAAGTGTGACCTTTTTGACCTTTCGTTTTTAACTAACATTTGAGCAACCAAAGTTCTGTTCCCGTACAGGAATGTTAAACGGGATTAAAAACATATTCTGAGTTAATGTAAATAATATCCCATGCATTTGCAGAAATCATTTTGAAATGCCAAATGGCATTATCAACATCAGCTTACGGCTATAGTAAGGAAAGCATATCCTCTCTGAAAATAGTCGTGGTATATAAATAAAAAAAAATTGGTCTAATTACGGCACAAACTCAATATTCCCAACTAATTTTTCCTTCAAAAAAGTATAATCATAAACGATAAATACAGCAGACTCAAACTGATCAGTGGTGGCCATCAAGGATAAACTTTGTAGCCTATGTCTTTTTAAACAAAAAAATAGGAAGTCTTTGGTTACAGCCTGCCTTCTAGTTTCAAATGACAGATTTGTGTTTGTAGGTCTCACTTGCCTTGTTTTATTAGGTACTCAGAGTATCTGTGGATATACCTATTGTTGGTGTGAGGTTTATTTTCTCTCTTACCCTGACAACTATTAATAGAAATGGTTAAAAGGCGCTCGAGTGTAAAGATTTTCAGTATTTTGTTTGGTTGCGACGAGAGCGACCATGTCCGAGCATGTCCATGAGCAGAAAAGTACACAAGGTCGAGGGAAAAAAGGGAATTTTGCATTTAAATCCGTCTGTTTCATGTGGCTTCTGCATAAACTGTTCATGTGAAAGAATAACAAAACAAAACGAAAAATCAACCGTATCTGTATTACAAGCAAAGTATCAGTATTAAAATGTTAACCCATTTATAACACATCCTGAGTGAGTTTTCTTTCCGGACGGCTGGTTACTGATGATTGTACACTAGACCTCCCTATTGCCTCCTGATATTTATCACCTCTGGTATTACTATAGGGCTTGGAGATCAGAATGCACCATGGGACGTTTTGTTGGCAATACTCCATAGTGAGGACTCAAGAGTGAGAGTGAGAGAGACTACTGTAAAATGTTTAATTCACCTAAATAAACCGTAACCTTAGCTAATAAAAACAGCCTGCCGAGAGTGCAGTTTAGTATCCATAAACTACACAACAGATGGTTTACGACATCAGTTAGATGTTGATGATTGACTGTGATGATTGATTGTGGTTATAACTTATTGGTCTCGCTCTCTCTCATCCCAAACATACACAATCACACAAGAAAAAATGTAGTCACTTCAAGGCCTCATAAAGTAGCCTCACATCTTTTGCTGATCTTGGTACTATGTAGGTCCTTCAAACAAAACATTTTCCTTCTCCAAACACAAACATTGAGGTGGGTAAGACAGCGATAGATGAAGAAAGAGAGAGGCAGATGGAGTGAGATATAGAGAGAGGTGGAGGGAGAGAGATACGGAGAGAGATGTCGATGGAGGGAGATAGAGAGAGATGGAAGGAGAGAGAGGTCAATGGAGGGAGATAGAGAGAGAGATGGAGGGAGAGAGGTCGATGGAGGGAGACAGAGAGAGAGATGGAGGGAGAGAGGTCGATGGAGGGAGATAGAGAGAGAGAGATGGAGGGAGAGAGCTAGGCAGATGGAGGCATTGAGGGAGTGTTCCATCGACTGCTGCTGATCTGAAACCCAACTGGTGGATCTGTTCATGAGGTCTGATTGTATTGTTCGAGTGGGAGAACATTTAACTCCTACGTGTCGAGCAGTAGAGCAGCGTAGAGCAGCCGTGCTTCAGGAGGGCTGTACCAGCCCTCCTGCTAGCATGACGGATTATCGCATGGGCAGAGTGGGCACATGTCCAGGGCCCTGGCCAATGGGGGGGGGGCCTTGATATATATATATATATATTTTTTTATTATTATTTAAAAAGAATAAAAATTCATTCTTTGGTCATAAAAGAATTTGACTGTTTTTGATTTGCAAAATAAATATCACATTTTTTAAAAAAAATTAACGTGACGGAACGTTAATGTCGTAGTGCTTGGTCAACGGTCAATTTACTGAAAGTGAAAATGGAGAAACGTGTGCTAAGCGGGTCAAATACCGTCCATCTCAACATTTTGACTCGTTAATTCGTTAGAGAAAGTCAGTAGGTGCTTTTAAAGTCATGAAATTAACCTGACAGACTCCATGTTCTGTCGCTAAGACGAGCGGCTGGCACTATTCTCTCTCTCTCTCTCTCTCTCTCTCTCTCTCTCTCTCTCTCTCTCTCTCTCTCTCTCTCTCTCTCTCTCTCTCTCTCTCTCTCTCTCTCTCTCTCTCTCTCTCTCTCTCTCTCTCTCTCTCTCTCTCTCTCTCTCTCTCTCTCTCTCTCTCTCTCTCTCTCTCCCGGCTGCGCGCTGCATTATAATGTGTGTGATTTTGGATTGCATGCGTTATATGCGACCAAATTCGGTGTGCTAGTGCGTGTATTTGCGCGTTGGTAGGGGTCCGTGACTGGTTTATGTCCAGCGCCCGTGGTCATGTTAATCCGTCCCTGCCTGCTAGGGCTCTTTACGTTCACGCAACGCAAGGGGGTTATACATTACCGATTCATCCACCGCTCGCACAGCGCTTCCTCTGCGGACCAAACGTGTGGCGGAGGGGGTCGTTATGATGCTCAGGGGACCTTTGAAGCCGGGCCAAACGACGGGATTGTGTCGCTGTAGACGCCGGCTGGATAGGCTAAACATTGTTATGGTACAGGACAGGAGCGCCATGTAATCCTCTAACCATGATGAAGGTGGACCGCTGGTCGTTTAGAGGAGACAGAGAGCTGCGTTACTCGATCTGTGTCGAACTCTGGTGTACTCCTTTATCTGTTGCGGACGTGGCTCAGCTCCCACAGCTGGCGCTAATCAACACAATACGCACTGGGTTTTTTTCAGGCTTTTTTGTTGTTGACTGTGCAATGGCCTGATATCGTCCATTAATGAACATACAATGTGAGTCCATAGGTGGAGCCAGACTTTGTGTACATCCGGGGCTTAGCCCAGAGGGGGGTCTGGGGGTCCTCCACCAGAAAAATTTGAATTTCTAAAATGCGATTTCCTGCATTCTAGTCCAGTTTAGGGTGACCTGGTGGACATATCAGTGTATTATCATTATCAATTTTATTTTATTTTAATTTAAAATAATGATGATAATGCACTGAAGTATTATACATATGCACACAAATAAGTACTACATTGTTTTAGGGGTTTGTCCGCATCTATCACTCTGGTAGAACTCATTTAAAAAGGGGTCAAAGTTCAATGAACGTGGATATGGACGCAAGCTGAAAGTCAACAAGACAGTCTAGCACCAGCCACACATCGGTAACATGTTGGCTGCTGGTCGAACAGCGAATGCAGCAACGCGATATCTGTACATTTCTTATCTAAATCGTTAATAAAGTTAGAGTTTAAAATAACCGATAAGTCAGACATGGATATGTTTTACCTCTTCATGATATTCAGTGGACCTCAACATTTAATTTAAGGTAACATTTGGTAACACACAACACTGTACAATATTGGTTGAGACAGAATCGCAATCAGAGAAACGGATTTCTGACATTTTAAACAACGCTGGTAATCTATTTTGCGTGAAAGGAGTAATTATCATAGCAGCCTAGCTAGCCGAGGCAGGCTAGTTAGCACTAGCACCAGCACATCAAGGTAATCTCACTGAGCTGAAACATTTGACAGGTCATTGGCAGGGGCTGCTGCTGCTACGGTATCACTGGACGTTGGTTTAGAACAATAATTTGTAATGTCCATGGTAATGTGTGTTCCACACCCTGAGGCTACTTTAACAAGACTGCTGAGAGACGGGGATGGTTAGAAAACGTCACGTTGTCCTGGCAACCGTTCTAAACAACCGAACGAGAGATGGCATTTAATGTTGCTTACATGTGTTGTTGCTTTCAAAATGAAAATAAATCAATTTCAAGAGGTGAAAATCACTACCAGTCGAAACATGAGGGAACATGTCAGGGTTGTCATGAGTTCAAAAGCTTAAAAAAAGATCCGGGGCTTTTGACCTGAGATTCGGGGCTTCAGTCCCGAAAGCCACCCCCAAGCTCCGCGCATGTGTGAGGGTAATATAAAGATTTGTACACACACACACACACACACACACACACACACACACACACACACACACACACACACACACACACACACCTTTAATGATTAAGCCATTCCCCACATTATGATAACGACACGCACACACATTGTCACACTTTACCATAGACGCATGAGATAGCCTCCTGTTCAAGGCAGATGGTCTTATTTTCCTCCTTTGGAAGACATCAAAAAATTTGGAAGCGGATAACAATGGAACACTACGGGTACCTTGGAGGGACATTCACTGGCTCTTGGTCCTAAGGGTTAGGGTTAGTAGTGTCAGCAACAATGCAACACCGTTGGAGCTTAGAGGCATTCTGTGTGTCTTGTTCAAGGTGTACTACTTAACGGGGCAGGTTTGCTTTGTGGGTAGTGTGTGAATTTAGAGACATCAGGTTTATCACCTATAGGGTCAACTACATTAGCCTCATGAGACCATCCAGACATTCAACATAAGCATTAGTCTGGCCTTGGCTTGGAAGCAATTGAGGTCCACGAAGGGCCGCTGCCTTACATCCAAAGTCCTCAGATGAAACAACTAAGAGACCCTCATGCCCTGTTCATGCGTACCTATTTAATGATTCATCCAGGAAAAGCCATTCCCCACAATATGATAATGACACGCATACACATTGTCACACTTTACTGTGAACACATGAGATAGTTTCCTGTTCAAGGAAGTCTATATTGTATTCACCAGTCGCAGTTGGCCACTTCACTAAGCTCCTGGCTCACTCCCATCCTAAACCTGGAGCCCGTTCAGAATGTTCAGCAACTCCTTTAATAATGGCGTTTTATTTTTGTCTTCAGCGTTTTGCGAATCATTTCCATTGTATTCATTGAGTTTGTTTTGGCCGATGATAGCCTTCACATTGTGCCTCATTGCTCAAAATTGACCATCTACATGTTTTATTATATTTTATACATGAAAAACAAACAGAAGCAGAACACCTGTATACCACATCAGTGATATCCATCTAGGAAATACACAAGGGAAGCTTTTTCAATCAAGGAGATCTATTGCAATGCCGTTCAAAAAACACTTGTTTATTACGTCTATCTACAATCACACAAACAATGAGCTACCTAGTGCTCTTATTATGCTCTCTCTCTCGCCTCTAAGCTAACAGACACAGCAGACCAACACATAATTGCTCTTCAACCATAGTGCTCTTATTATAGTGCTCTGCTATCTATCTTCTTCTCTCTCTCCCTCTCCCCCCCTCTCTCTCTCTCCCTCCCTCCCTCCCTCTCTCTCTCCCTCCCTCTCGCTCTCTCTCTCTCTCCGTCCCTCCCCCTCTCTCTCTCCGTCCCTCCCCCTCTCTCTCTCGCTCTCTCCCTCCCTCCCTCCCTCTCTCCCTCCCTCCCTCTCTCTCTCTCTCTCTCTCTCTGTCACGTTGAGGCAGATGTGTGCAAATGCTAATTGTAAATTAAGTTGGGTACAAGAGCACAGTGGCTGCTGGGGAAAAACAAAAACATGTTTACCCACAGGCCCCCATGCTCTCGCAAATTAGGAGGAGGATAGAAGGATAGGAGGGGAGAGGGAGAAAGGAAGAAAGGAGAAGATGAAGGGCAGGAGAGAGAAATAGGAGGAGAGGGGAAGCAGGGAAGAGGGCGGGCAGAGAGGAACAAAGAGTCTAGGACCATTGCTGTGTTCCAATATCCATACTATCCGTACTTACTATACTTAGTTTAAGTACGCAGGGCGTTCCAATGAAGATCGGGGCGAAAATAAGTGTACTGAAAGGACCCAGATGGTGTACTCAAAACGGTCAAACCGCGAAGTGTGGATCGATGTACACTTTTCATACTCAACGGCAGCCATCTTAGCTACGTAGCGGAAGAGGCGGAGCCAGGCTGAGCCAATGTCGGCCCATTTTCCACATAGTCTGCATTTATTTATCATTTTGTAGTTTTTATAGCTTTTATAGCTGCTAGGCGTAAAGAGTTCACCGTTCAATGCGGGAAGTTTAA
This sequence comes from Pollachius pollachius, assembly GCF_949987615.1. NCBI lineage: Eukaryota > Metazoa > Chordata > Actinopteri > Gadiformes > Gadidae > Pollachius > Pollachius pollachius. Next base: position 20,390,832 of record NC_136951.1, read on the forward strand.
TGCGGGGTCGGGATCATTATTTATAATTGTTTGGAACAACACTGACATCTGAAAATCAGAGTGCTTAGTGAGTGCGGATAGTGTACTAGGTTTAAGCGTACTCATGGAAGTATGGATATTGGAACACAGCACATGTTTACCCGGAAACCGTCCAAGTCATCCTAGTGAGAGTCTTAAGTGCTAATGCTGAGCTAGACACCGAAATAGGGAAAAGGAGGAAGAGGAGGAGGAAGAGGAGAGAGAGTGAGACAGGGAGCAGAAGGGGGAGAGGAGATTGGCAGGTCTAAGTGGATTGTGGTCTGACCTTTCCTGGGATAAAAATCTATCTAGTTAAAAGCATTTGTAAAAAGCAGATGGATGCAAACCTGCTGCTTCGGAATTTCCAATGAGGAACCTGTCTCTGTAATGTTTAATCAATGTACCGCTAATCTAATGACATCTGTTTCGGAGGGTAGAGAGAGAAAATGTTGTGGCAAAAGACAGGGAAAGGGAGATAAATGGAGAGAGAGTGTCATGGTCTGTCTGTTTCCTTTTCTTGTTTTGGTGTGTTTCCCTGTGTTTCATGTTGTACTTTGGTATCTCTGTCTTGTTTCTCCCCATTTCCTGTCAAGTTTCCCTCCTGTGTGATTACTGCTTCTTCCCCTGATGTGTTGCAGCTGTTACTCGTTGCATGTCCTGTGTTTGGTATTTAACCCCTTGTCTTTCCTTCGTTCCTTGTGGGATCATTGTGGTTGGTGGTGAGTTGTGTCCTGTGTGTTACCGGTGTTCTCTGTGTTACCCGCGTCACCTGTGTTACCCGCGTCACCTGTGTTCTCGGTGTTCCTTGCCTTTTTGCGTTAATAATTTACCCTTTACCTGAACTGTCTGCTATTGGGTCCTTCCTGCCTGCCTGCCACCCGCTAACCGTGACAGAGAGGGGGGCATGTGGAGAAGAAAACCATAAAATCAATTTGAATTCAGATTGATACAATTATTTTCATTAGGAAAATAATGATATGGATGTGTACTGTATGCATGTCCAACGTTATATGACGATATATGCAAATTATTTATATTAATTATAATATAATTATGTATATTTATATATAAGTATTTATTTATTTACTAGCTTGTAATGTCGTTGTAATTGTACATGGAAAATGTTAAAACAAGAACGAAAACAGTGTCAGGTAAAATAAAGGTTTATTCAAAGAAATGCTGTTGTGAGCAAAATCTATATGGGGTGAGTTGGCGGCGGCCTCCATGCCCTAGAACAGGCTGATCCTCTCCAATGTTCCACCAACATTTTCCATCCAACACTTACCTTTCAAAAAGCCACCTTAGCACCTTCTGTTTTGTAGTGTAGATAACTAACCTTCAATATTTATCCTGCATGGTCTCTTTTCACCGTTTGATTTTATTTTATTTACATTTTAATTAATTAAATAAAATAATTATTACCAATTAAGTAAGGGATAATCACGGAGCGGCAGGGCAATAAACAGTTTGATATGCCCGGCTCGTGGACGGCTTACTGGTAACCTTCCACGAGCCGGGCATATCAAACTGTTTAATGCCTAGCCTCTCGGTGATTATCCCGTTTATTCTACTTCTTGCTTGACAACATAATAAAACAATTCAAATACTTTAATAATTAGGGGAGAGTGGGATAAGTAGTGCCAATTTTTACTTAAAGTGCCCTTAAAGCAAGGGGATAACAGTAATGCCTCCAACTAAGATATCTACATATAGTTTAGGATGTTGTGCATCCCTGGGAGCAATTACTTTGGATCTTAAGCAAACAGTTTGAGAAACACAGCTTTAGAAAAACCACAAAAACAGATAATTTTAACATCACAAAGGATAATTCTATATAAAAGCAAGACAGATTCAATACAAATTACTTGTTTAACTTTTATTTAAAGTTATAACAACATCAAAGGCCACTTTTCTATTACAAGGCCTATACCGTGACACCTAATTGAGTCTTACACTTCACAGATCCAGCCTACTGGGCTTACAACTTAACATCCTACTTGTCAATGCAGCAGGGAATGATGAACTTCTGCTCCTTTCTGGCTGTACCACCAAGTTTTGCGGTATGGGTGGTTTACATAAAAATAGTTTACCACATCAAAGGCCAATTTGCTTAAAAAAGGCCTAGCGCCACATGAATACATAGGCTACTCAGAACAAAATGAGCACTTAATCATCTGCATCTGAATCTTTTCCCAGATTCAGCCTACTACTGAAAATCCCACGTGTCAATGCTGCAGGGGAATGTAAATGTATGCTCCCTTCTGGCTGTACCACCAAGTTTTTGTGGTGTGGGTAGTTTCTTGAGCACATCACCTCTAGGGATTACTCCTTCATCATTCTCTCTAAATGTGAAGATGGGCTTTCCATCAACAGACCTCTTACAACTTTGCTTCAGAAAGTTTGCACTGATCTCGTCAACTTCAACATTCTCCACCAATCCAACATTGTTATAGGATTTGGATTTTTTACCTGCAAACTTCACAATGACAAAATCACCAGCAGACAGATCCTTGTCATCATCATCTTCATCACTCTCAATCAATCTGAACTCTCATAATCAGTGGCATCACTAAGTGGAATCGGAAAGTCACTCTCTTCTGAGCTACTGGAGAGCACTTTCTTTTTGGGTTTGGTTGGTTTTGACCCTTTCAGGCCCCCCTTCTTATTTCCACTCCTTTTCAGCCTGTTTCTTTTCTCTGCTGTGCGTCTTCTCCAGGCCATCTTCTGCCTCATCATTGGTGGTGAAGTTTTCTTCTGAGTTACTGTACACGTTGTTTTCTTATTGGTTTTGTTTTGATTTGCAGCTTTCATAGCCCTTTTCTTCTCTCTTTCATTCTTTTTGTTTTCCTGTTCAGCCTTTTTATCTTATTTTTCTTTGTGAGCCTTCTCCAACTCCATCTTCTCAGGTGTGTCGGTCATGATTCTAGTTTTTCACTTTCTTTTTTACAATTCTGTTCTTTCTTTCTGTTGCTTTTGGCAAGGGAAGAATGACTTCTGGAGACACATAACCCAAGTGAGCAGAATCATCACACATCTTTTTATGGTCATCCTGCAGATCTTCATCTCCTTTCCAACCTGGCGCATGGCCTTCCCCTCTTGTACCTCTTTCACTGCTCTTTCCAACTCCTCAAGAGGAGTTGAAACCCTGTTTGTCTTCCGTTTGTATTTGCGTGGCATGATGGTCTAAGAATATCACAGTTTTAGTGATCAAATGTAAGAATACAATGTACAATAACAATAAAATACAATAAATTAATATAGAGCAAAAAAATCACAAGTTGGGGTAAGTTGTGCCACTGGCACAACTTAACCCAGGCCCTTTGGCACAAATTACCCCAGACCCACCATTTTGAAAAAAATGCATCCCCCAGCTGTTTTGAGCAAGCATCATGCTAACTGTATGGACTCATGCTGTAGCTTACTAAAGCACTAAAACATGTGTGAACTGTTTTCAAAGTTGTCTATAATCAAAAAACCTTAATCATTGAAATTTTACTTTTGAGGGCAAAGAAATGTTTTTTGAACTTAAATGTGCTTACCTCTCAAGCCATGTGTCTCCCATCTTTGCAGGATGAGTAAAATGGATGCCCCTTCAAAAATATGTGGCCAGATGACCAACTTCTTCTATGGTTTTCTAGAAAACAGGGGTGGCACTACTTGCCCCTTGGCACAAATTACCCCAATCTCCCCTATGCTTTTTCTTATTCATATTGCATGCTTATTAAATGTATACTCTGTTTGAGTTCGTCTCCATCAAAAAGTAGACCCCTTTAATTACGACTGATCAAACAAGCTTTCCTCCTCATCTGTCAGGAGGGGAACGTGTGCCCCGGACCTTATCTTTTGCTTTTGTCATTCCGTCGTCCTCGTCGCTCTTTAACCAGTCCTCAAATGTCATCCCTACTCCAAATACACTAAAATTGACAATGAATTCATCCATTTTTTAAACACTATAATGTTTAGAACTACAGTGAATAGCGTTAGCTCAGCCGTAGCTAATTACTTTCTATAGCACACAAGGCTGCATCTGATCACTAGTTTAATAACGTAGTGGCTACATTGTTTCTCGCTTGCGAAACTATGCATCGACTGACCCTCGGATAGATTTTCGTAAAATTTTAGAAACAAAGGTTCATTTTTACAAATTTATGTGATGGAAAAAATACAAGTGGCGTATTGATCTACTATCTGATGACGCTGTGCTCAGTCAGCAGCAATTGCAACCGACAAGTCGGGCGACCTGTCGGTTTGGTTCCCTCCTCCCAGCCAATTACTTTTTGGTTTGACTTGTCTGTCCCTGTTTCTATGTATGTTTTACCCACTTATAAGAGTTTTTGATTTTCTCTGTCCTTGTGAATTGGCAACCTATCAGAACCAAACATGTTGAGACAGGCTCAAACCCAGACATAGAACAGCGCTAAATCCAACCCCATGATGCTGTGTATGGGATCTTATATGGTATAATATCACACTGCTGCCCTGCCTGTAGTTTCTCAAAAGCAGAACCATGGGTAATTATGGGTGGGCCGCTGTTTCTGTTAGCTTACACAGAGAGAGAGAGAGAGAGAGAGAGAGAGAGAGAGAGAGGTAAAAGAAAGGTGTGTCCTAGGTACACTCGGCCCAATCGACACAGAGATGTCGATTGGGCCGAGAGAGAGAGAGTCCCAGGTGCTTCGCTTCACCCGAGAGACCGGAGAGAACAACCTCAGACTAAATCTTTATTAGCAAACTGGAAAACAAAACTAAAAGTAAAAAAACAAGAGCGTCCCAGGGAATACAGCAAGGAACACAGTGACGTAAAGAGGATTAGCCTGCGCCAAAACAACCAGAGTAAAGGACAACATCTCTCTTTCTTCCTCCACTCACACACACACACACACACACACACACACACGCACACACAAACAGGCACACATACACACACACACACACACACACACACACACACACACACACACACACACACGCACACACACGCACACACGCATATCAGGATCTCCAAATGTGCCTGTATCTGTACAGCATCGGATTTGGGAGTAGGAAATCTAAACATGGAGGAAGCCCAGAATAAGAAATAAAAACGTGCTACTCTGCACAGCCAGACAGGAAGGCCCTAACCCACCGTGCAAACCGTGCAGTATGCAGTTATGCGTAGGCCCTGCCAGGAAACGGGAATGAGCCTGTAAAATGGAGCTCCTACAGGCGGCTGCACGGCAGGGGATCGTGACAATGTTTATTTATTAATGGAATGTATTTGGGTTTTGAGTAGCTGTGAGTCACAACCACAGTAGCTGTTCATCGTCTCCTTGATTCATCTTTCTACTCCTTCTCCTTTTTCTACTCCTTCCCGTTCTTCTGCTTGTTTTTCCCCTTCTTCTTCTTCCTCTTCTTCTGACCCTCCTACTTCTTCTCTCCTGCAACTGTCTGCCCTCCCACTGTGGCGATTACATAGTCCTTCAATCCTGCCCTCTGGCTCAGATTATAAGGATCGACTCTGACCCCCATAGAACCAGCGGCGTCTTAATGCTTCCGGCAGGAAACAAGGACATTTAAGGGATATGAACAGGGTAAGTGGGTTGAAATTCAGAGGGGAGGTGAAGAAGACACGAGTCCCATGATGACACAGCATGAGCCTAAGCTGTGATTTTTCTAACCTTTCTTCCGTTCTCTTCCTCTTTTTCTCTCACTTCTTCTGTGAATCCTCGCTACTTCCAATATGTTGCAATGAGAAGGAAAATTGTTGGGGAGTGTATCGGTTCCTCTTTGCATTTGGGGAATTTGCTGTGTGTGTGTTAGTGTGTGTGTGTGTGTGTGTGTGTGTCTGTGTGTGTGTGTGTGTGCCTCTCTCTTGCTCTCTTTCTCTCTCTAGGTCATGGAAAAGAGAGAGAGAGAGATAGAGAGAGAGAGAGGTGGATGCAGCATTCAGTCCCTGTCGCAGCAGCTAGCATGTGGAATCAAGAACTGAGATGCTTGCTAGGGGAATAAGGTCCATGAGACTACAATACTGGGGAGCGTGGGAGTTAGTGAGTGGAGGAAGCTACAGTCCTATAACAATCAAAGCATGTGTTTGTGTGGGTGTGTGTGTGTGTGTGTGTGTGTGTGTGTGTGTGTGTGTGTGTGTGTGTGTGTGTGCATAATATGTCCTTTTGTCAGCATGGGTGTGTGTGTGTGCATGCATGTGAGTGTGTGTGTGACAACACAATGATACGCTTGCTAAAGTATGGTTGCTTGGACTGGAGCATGACTTTCAGCTGTTCCTTTCCCCCTCTCCCTCTCTCCTTCTCTCCCTCTCTCCCCCTCTCCCCCTCTCCCTCTCTCCCCCTCTCTCCCCCTCTCCCTCCCACTTCCTCTCTCCATGTCTCCCTCTCTCCCTCTCTCTCTCTCCATGTCTCCCCCTCTCCCTCCCTCTCCCTCTCCCTCCCACTTCCTCTCTCCCCCTCTCCCTCCCACTCCCTCTCTCACCCTTTCCCTCCCTCTCACCCTCTCTCTCTCTTTTTCTCTTCTCTTCTGTCCTCTACACTCTGGCTCTCTATGTCACAACCTCCTTCACACTCCTAACCCTCTCTCTCCCCCTGCCCCCCCTTCTCTCTCTCGCTCTCTCTCTCTCTCCCCCCCTCTCTCTCCCCCTCCCCCCCTTCTCTCTCTCTCTCTCTCTCTCTCTCTCTCTCTCTCTCCCCCCCCTCTCTCTCTAGTTGTCTGCAGAGCCACTGCACTGCAGAGGAAATTTGAACTGTTCCCAACTCGCATGCATCTCACTCAACACAGGAGAGAGAAAGAGAGGGAGAGGGAGAGGGAAACAAACACACACACACACACACACACACACACACACACACCACCCCCACAGAAAGAGACAGAGAGGAGAGAGGCAGAGAGAAAGACACACACACACACACACAGACAGACAGACAGACAGACAGACAGACAGACAGACAGACAGACAGACAGACAGACAGACAGACAGACAGACAGACAGACAGACAGACAGGAGAGAGGTGAGGTGGAGGGAAGGAGGGAGATTAAGAGATGCAGACAGGGGGTTGCAGGTACAGAGGGAGGGGGGAGGGAGGAAGAAATAGTGACTATGGCTTTTATATTTTGTCAAAATATAAGGTATGCATGAAGGGGCTTCACTTTGGTTCAATTATCCAAAATATATCATACTTTTTAAAGTTTGCGTACTGTTCATATCATCTACCCCCTCTGGGTAAAAACACTTGGTTTGGTTAATTAAATCAAGATCCATTTACTATCAATACTCTGTTTGGCATAAAGGCCACCGTAGTTGTATGCATCAGTTGCCACTCCCCTAAAAAAAGTATTGATCCTCTAGGATTACTTCTATGCTCACACTAGTAAACACATCCACAAAGAACATGTCTGCCACTTTTTGTCTAAAAAGGGTGGTTAGGGGGTAGTTCAGTGTCTCAGCTGTCGACTCAAGGCTGAAAGGTCAAATCCCATTTGATGGTCATTCGATCTGCAGTGTCCCCTCTACTGGAAGTCTCCTGCTGCTGCTCACTGTACATCGCTTTGGAATAAAGAGTCTTCTGAAGATAATCCTCTAGGAAGGAAGACATGAGTGAATGAATAATTTAATCCCGGTATCACGCCAAAGCATGAAATAGACACGTTGGTACACCTCGCAAGGCGTGTTCAGTGTCACGCTTTGCCTGACCAAGTGTGAGTAGACGCTTTCTTCCGCTCCTCTAAATGAATGGAGGAATAGCACCAACGAGACGTTCTCCCAGCATTTGGTGAAATTGTTACGTAGCCTTTATTAATCTTTATTATCTGAAATGTTATTAGAAACACGTTTAATGGTGAATCGGTCCCAAAATATTGCATTTCCCATTCAGATAATAAAGATTAATAAAGATCATGCACATTCACTGAATGAAGATTATGAAAGGAAAAAGTATATTTCTCGCTAGAAATGTTATTAGAAACAAGTTTAATGGTGTATCTGTCCAAAAATATTGCATTTCCCATTCAGATAATAAAGATTAAAATAATAAGAGAGGCTACGTAATAATTTCACCAAATGCTGGGAGAACGTCTCGCCCCCTGTTGGTGCTATTCCTCTATTTCACGCTTTGGCTTGATACCGGGTTGAATAATTGGTCCAAGGGCATCATGCCAGGTAGGAGGGGTTTGTGTGTGGGAGTCCTATTGCTTAGCTATGCATTATATTTACACCTATAGTATAATATGAGCTATAGGCCTATGTCTTTTTTTCGTTATGGTCAATGGGTGGTGGTGCTGAATGCAGTCATTGTGTTTGTCATTGTTTTTTCTTTTGAGACTCTTCACTGCTTTACCACATAGAACAGAGTAACATAGAAACGAAAGTAATCTATAGATGGGATATCTCCTTACAGTTGTCTGGCTGAATGATGGCGATGAAAGAAGTAGATCAGTGAATATCTTCTGCCCTCTGGTGGAAAATAAAAGTAAAGTTTTATTCATAAAATGGATGCATAATTATCGTTCATTCTCGATCGTTTTCATTAATCCCAAGTCTCCAAACATAAGATAAAATAAGATTTATATGTGTAGAATATGCTACATTCGCACAAATATATAACAATATTAGTGGTTACATTAGTCTTCAATATTAGTCATTTGGTCTGCAATGTAACTACAATATTAGTCTACAATATAAGTCTTCAATATTGGTACAATGCTTTTCAATCATCGTCTTCTATTCTTCAATATTAGTAAAATATGACTCTTTTATTCTCCAATAGTGGTACAATATTATTCTTCTCCAGAGATAACTTTGGTTAAGATGCAGCAGAAGCAGCCGTGGCCTGAGATAGGGAACTCATGACCTTCTCCATTAAGGGGAAAGGACTTTCTCACTGGACCTTTCGTCTGCTTTGTCCTGAGAACTGATGCATGCTAACTGCAGCTCATGCTCCCAAGAGGTGGCTATTGGATTGCCTCTTCTCCATTTCCAGGGCTCCGTGACCCACTCTGGCCTTGAGTGTCATTCCTCTCTCATCTGGCTTCAGACCTCTGGCTTCTATCTAAATTACACTTTCTCATCTTCTTTCATATTCCTTTGTAGTAACAGTTTTGAACTTGGATAATTTCCCCCTGCATATTAAACTCCTTCATACCAACTGTTTTTTATATTCCTTTGCATCAGAAAAAAGCTCATGACTAAGTCATGGATGTATCATGCACACAAATCAACATTTTAATCCATCAAAGCAATTGGGACTTGCTATTGTCCATAGCAAATGTATGCCTACACATCGGCCCATGTAAGGTCTCCCCTCCGGTAGGGGGCAGTAGTAGGAGGAATGTTTAGACCGGAATAAGAAAAGGGGATTGTGGGTATTCTTTCTAATATAGGACGTTGCAAGCTGAACGTCCTTAATCGTTGCAGGAGAAACCTCCCCGGACGGTCTCACAGCGGCGGAACGCAGATTACAAAATACACATTTAATAGTATTTACCACTAACGCACGATATAAACTCGATCTATATATTTTTTTGTATCAAGACGCTTTTTGTAGCGGGGTTTAGCGTTTATGAAGGTGTCTGGTATTACGCTGGAGTTTGTGCCTACGCAGTCGGTGGACGCGGCCCGCACACTTTGTCAACGCCTCAGCGGTTCCTGTGAAATGTGTGTTGAGACCATGGACTCCAACTCCACACACATCTCCACAAACTGTTCGACCAAACACAAATTCGTGTCGAAGATGAAGTGGAAAATGCTTCGAACGAGGTCGACGGAGGACACTTTCAAGATGTTACACAAGACCGTGAAGACCGCGGCGGCTCACAGATGCGTCCACAAGGGGAAGCCGTCGACGCCCAGACCCGGTAAGGGACTCCGGCCAGTGGGGGAGGAAGAAGGGGGACACAGGAGGGCCATGGCGCCGGAGAACACCACCCAGTACATCATGGCCCGCGTCTACGCAGACATGTCGTCGCCTCTCGGTGACTCATTCTCACCGCGCTCTGTTTACGACACCGCCGTAGACGTTTACGGGGAGTCGTTGTCGCCGACAAGCGTTTCCACGGCGTTGGACTCCATTTACGACGACTATCTCGCTTTTCAACAGCGGGACTTTGAGGATGTTTTCGGCCTGTGAGCCGTCATGCTAATCAGGAACCGGACTAGCCGACGTGGTCTCACCGACGTGGCCTGCGAGTCTCGCGAGACTTGGCTGTGGCCTGACCGATGACACGTCTGTGGCAAAAGGTGTGCTGAATTGCATTTTTTTTTTCTTTCGTTTCTGTCCCGTTTAATTCCATTTGTCAAATGAGTTGGCGTTGTAGTCAATGTGTTGACAAGAGAATCGCTACTGGGTCATGTCGCATGTTTCATGGTTGGGCTTTATTTATCACAGAGCTGAACCCGACACCCCCCGCAGTGTCGGGCGCACTCCCGAACAGCGCCAGCTGCCCACCGACGACCGCCTCAAACCCGCCTCTCTCCTGGGCACCTCTTGCGTAATCAAGGTAAACGCTACGGTAACGGAGAGCCGATGGCAGGTACTACAATGTCGATACATGTGTCCCATTGCTAAGGTACTGTTGAGTAGACCGATGGGAGTGAGTGCACATGAACATGTAAACGTTGTCTGAGCCTTTTCCAGGTCACAGTGCCACGGACTCTGGGTTCGGCTGTGAACTGGAGCAGAAAGCGGAGAGTCTCCCTCAAAGAGATGGACACAAGGTGACTCTTTGTAACGGGTTGTTATGTTATGAAGACGGGTTAACGTTCGTGTGTAAATAATGTACAGAAAGATTTTTGCGTGTTGTGTTTTAGCCATTAAAATATTGTTTGGGAAATAGTGTGAATGTGTCATGACTGTTTCTTATGTCTCCATTCAGTGACGATGCAATGTGATTTATAAAATAAAATATCGACTCTTGTTGTAAAATAACACTGTTCTTAAAAAAAAAAAAAAAAAAAAAAAAAAAAAAAAAAAAAAACTTCCGGGAAGGACCCTGGTCAAGATGGCGTCCTCCACCCACAGTAACTGCCTCCTGTCGTCACCAGCTGCTGCCCCATGAACCACGAATAGGTAAACCAGGGTCTAGATCGGGTTTAAAAGTCCGTCTCCTGAACTGTGGAAAATGTTGCGTAAGAATATCACAATAAATGATATTACACACAATGTTTGCCTTGAATTTGTCCAGGAAGCTTATCGTCTCTTTAAACACTGAAACTCGCCGCTCTTGATAAATAAGTTGACCGTAGGCAGTAATGTTTGATATGCGTTTTTGTCAAGCGACCTAGACTAGTATACCGAGGCTAGTCAAATAAGGGACGAACCCACGGCCAAACGAGTGGCTGGTGTGAAACTTCGATTTAAAGATAAACGTGACCATGTTTACGGCAGATTTATTCGCTTACCCTAAGTAACTCAACTATGACCAGTGTTGGACTGCCAGGATGTGGTTGTGGTGGGTGGTCTGCGGTATACGGAACATGCGTGCAATTTAGTGGTATGGTTAGGGTCGAGTTTAATGAACATGTCAGGGTCTTGTGACCGTGTCTACACAACGCTGCCAGATTTATCATGGAGCGTCCTTCTTTGGGTACTTATTTATTCTTTTGACTATATGAATAAATTCGCGAAACATGCGGTCCGAATAATGTAATGTATGAGGTGTTGTCAAGTCGTGTGAATTCAGAACGATGCTCGTATGAAAATACCCTGGATTTAATACCTCAATCTTTTGTGTGTGTGTGTATATATATTCGGAGCAGATTATGCTTCGAAGTACCTACTACTAAGTAGTTGCTTTATCTGCTGAAACATTAATTACGTGTGTTGTACGTCCTGGCACTTAAAGGTACGTGGATAGGATAATATGCTGGACACTGCTATCTTCGTGCACGGGGAATGGATTAATTAAGCGATTGGTGGTGCTTGACACATGGTTCTATGAACGTCCTTTCTATACCGACGGCGATATACTTGTATTAATTGAGATAAATGTCAGTCGTTTTGGATAAAGCGTCAGCTAAATATAATTTCGCAGACATCGGTGCTAATGCTCAAGTGATTACGATTGAGCCAGATCAGATAAGACTTTAATCGACCCGTATGGCCTCAATATAATGCCATCCTAATGTATGAATATATTTAACCATGGACCTGAATATATAGCTCCGCCGAAAAGGCTCCAGACTACTCTAGTACTAAATAAACGCCTAGTTCACTCTCGAACATTCCATGACTTTGGAGGGCTAAAATAACCACTTCCTGATCCACAGTCGCTCATTTCAATATTCTATTATGTAGGCTAACTGAATATGTCCAGCCAAACCAGTTTATTCGCTTTCATGACGGAAATGAAGTATGAATTACCACTGCCAACAACCTCGATAGTATGGGAAGTGTTTGTGACACTTCGGCCGACCCAATTGTGGTCGCCCACAACTACGAGGCAATTTTGCTCAGCAGCGGCCACCTCTGGCAAAAAGTAGTATCGGGAACTTTGATTGCGTTGTCGTGTCGTTGTTACACCATGATGCCAAAAGGTGGCAGTAGTCAACTGATATGGAAAGGAAGCGAACGTCATGTTCATGTTATATTGCATGTCCAGGGTTTGAGGTCTGGTCTTCAGATTAAAGTTCATGTTCCAAGCGACAAGTACTAACATTGCATTTTCGAGTTGCCCCATTTTTTTCACCCATTTGCTGTGATGGACAGGTCAAGAAAGTGGCCATTTTCCTACAAATTTCAGAATTGACTGACACATTGGTTTCACCCATTGCACCTCGCAGGTTCATGATGGACAATCCAGTGTGACGGTTAACAATTGTACCCAAGGGACCCTGTGTTGCTGTTGCTTCCTTTATTGATAAAACTGCTGCACAAGCGCCAAACAGCCTTTGTACTGGGCCCTTCTGGAAAAAGAGGGCATAGGCCTAACATCTATTGTCCATTAAAGGAATGGAATGGCCCCCTCTTCATCCAGTACGCTAATCATTGAGGGCTGACGACGTATAGAAATGTGTGTTGAGTTGTAGGTTAGTGTAGTCTTTAAACATCAGAGCCATTTAGATGCCCATTGGAACATAACCAGGGGTTTCACAATTGTAACAATCATTGTCAACTTGACTTTGAGACCAAATGTAAGCTTCTTCCGCCAACCATACTGTAGATAAATCATTTACTCCCATGGGTTTATTCAGTTTCTTAACAAGAGGGCAACCCATCTGTATGTATAGGAAATTTATGTTAGCCAGGAGCTACTGATATGTAGTTGTGCTATGGAATCTGTGTTGGAATACAGTATATGTGGCTGGTTGTCCTCAGGTTTCTCCATCTTTAAGTGCCCCAACAGGCTAACACAATAGCAGGAACGATGGTAGGATGGCCTTCTGGCCCCCTGGCGATGTGTTTGTTTCGGTGTGGAGACGCCCAGGAGATCTCAGATAAGGACAAGTTCAGTGCATTCATCTAAACAAAGGGAGCTGCATAAAAAACCTTTCAAGTTGGCACTAATGACAAGTGGGTCTCCTGTTGAGAGCTTATCAGCATCAAAGAGTTTGTGCAAACCCTGAATATCCCCACCTCCGTAGTTGGGAGTGAAAAGCGTATTTATATTTAAATGGCTAGAATGTTATTTTGTGTGAGGTATTTCGAGAAGCAATATTGTCTGTTAAATCATTTAATGTAAAGTGGATGTTGGTAGTATTTATGCAAAGAAAAAAGATGTGTGAATGTTTATTTCTCACAGTAAACACCCATCTGTCTCCAAGCAGCAGTAAGAGGTATGGATATGCTACCGAAACTAAGTATGGAGTTACCTCCAGAATCGCACACATGTTGCTAGGATAACAGGCTGTTGTCAGACAAGAAGGGGGTCACATCACCCTTACAGGGTTCTTATCTACTTTGTCCATAGGGAATTTCATTGGTTGATCCAGTCATGTGTTGGTGTCAAGGAAGGAGAAGGCTGCATGCTGCAGTCTTAAGGCCCTCCCTGACACACCAACCAGATAATCGGTCGTCGGACAGTCTGGTGAGCTCAGTGACCTGAGTCTGTTCGGTGTGTGCTGTGCGATCGGCCGTCGTCAAAGCTGCGGTGAGCTCTTCAAAACCGTGTGGGTTCTTTTCCGCCGATTACACATGTTGTTCCATGACCAAATCGGTCTTACTGCTTTTCTGCCAACGATCAGCAGTCGGAATGCTGTGTCAGGACCATAAGTGACCTTCCAAGCTATGTTCCAATGCTTAATGTCAGAGGAGGTGATATCTCATAATATCGGATGACATATAGTTGATGTGTACGTATGAAGCTCTGCTTTCTTGAAATAGCTACGCTGAGCTATGTGCTATACATATTATTTCACTGCTGTTCTACTTTCTGGTTGGTTCGACCTCCTCACTCGGCCATTGCATGGCCACCTGACCTAGTTGGGAACTCTTTCATTGGCTATCCCCCCTGGGTGACCGCGTGGTAAGCGACACATAGACACACTTGTGCAACTTCTAAACTGAGCTTCAAGACCCATTTTTCGAGATCATCCCTAAAAATAAAAATAGGGCAAGGAGAAAGTAACTGCTTTCCCGTTGAAACCGTTGGGGGAATTTCAACCTCCTAAAACCGAAGGCCAAGCCATTATTCAAACAAACACATGACGAAGCTGACGTGGACGGCATCTTAAGCCCCTGTATCTTCCTAAGGAGACTCTGTGGAGCCTGACCAAGTGTCTTTTGGGGCAGTTTGACCCAGCATTATAGAAGGACCTGTCTGACCTGCAGTTAAAATACCCCCTCCCCTGATTAATAATAGCTCTCAAGGTTCGTAAACTAGATCAAGGATATGGAGATCATGAAGTAGTAGGCTAAAAGAGTAAAAATAAGTCTGATTATTTTCTTCTTTCTCGAACTGAGCAACTCTTAAAAGGTAAACCTCGATCATGTAGAATCATTACCATTTAAGGACTGCAAAGACATGGGTCTTCGGCGGCAGGGGTATCCAAATCAGTGTATTGATATTCCAGGGCAAAAATTTGAGTCAGGTTATTTTCTAAGTCATACATTTAATGATGTACATGTTTTATGATATGCCTCCTGTCGCCCCTCTCCTTATTGGCTGGATTGGCTAATGACCTTCTGATTGGCTAGATGTTGTGGGCTGTTTTTTTTGGCTGCCACCACTTATACTCATACTGCCATCTTCATAACATTTTACTTGCAAAGATTTAAATCGTACTCCTTTATACATTGTGTTCAATGATTACGAGCCTGTGAGACAGTTATGTTACTTAGTGAAATATGGAAACCGAATCCACACCCACACGTTCAAGTTAATCTATTCATTCTTTAATGAGCAATGTGGCTGAAAATCATTGTCTAAAGGATGGTAAGCGTGCAGCAGAAGACTCTCTGGGAGCAGGGAGACAGCTGTGTCACTAGTGGATGTAGATATATATGGGTGCTGGCAGCAGAGGGTAAACAACAGATGGTTCAGTACCTGAGTGCCACGTTCGCTGCTCACACGCAACGACAATGCCCCGTCGAGGCAGCCTTTGGTTCTTGGCACCGATTGGCTAAAATCTCATTGGAGATGTAACCTGTGTCTCTCGCTCGCTCGCTCGCTCGCTCTCTCCTTTCCCCTCGCTCTCTCCTTTCCCCTCGCTCTCTCTCCTCTCAGCAGGACCTGGGGCTTACAGCACGCCATGGTCTTCTGGAGAATGGCCCGTGCCTAACATGCCTTCAACCATTATTCTCTGTGTTCTCTTTGCAATCTACAGAAATCTACATTTTTCTACATCGCACGTTTAAGATAGAATTCATCAGCCTACAGAGCCCCAATGTCCGGCCTCCTCTCCTGGTGATGGCTGGTAAAGGGTCAGATTATTTTGGATTGTTTGTTTAAGTGATGATGGCTTATTTCCTAATCAAATCAGCAGCTAATGTTGCTTCAATGCATGATTATTGAAATATATTTTAAATAATTTAATATGTTGACTACGTCCTTGTCCTATCATTGAGAAACGTTGGGGTCCTTTCATTGGTAGGTACAATTGCTAATAAAGATAAAATAATTCTCTATTTATTGTAGTCAGTGTTCCCACTTCAGTTGAAACACTCTGCTTAAACTACTCTTTTTCTAAACTAAACTCATTGAGAAACCCTCCTGGCAGCTCACTAAAGCGAGAGACGGGCAGCGTTTGGTATTGTGGAGACACGTTCCCCGCCTGCAGCCACCGGTGTTTGTTTAGCCGGCGGCGCTGTGTGTCCACGAGGGGGGAGCTTTAATAAGACCCAGTCGATACCGAGCTGTGAGGTTTGGCAGGAGCTAAATAAGACGGAGAGAGCAATCGATGGCATGAGAGCCGGCACCCAACCCTCCTCCATCACACCAATAGCCCCTCCTCATCGGTCAGCTGTTGTGTCGGACAGAGCGCCTGCCCACACGCACACCAACTCAACGTACACGTGAGAGGTGCTGTCATACACACGCGCACGCACACCACGCACTGCCACATGTTTGTCTTGGAATGGTCATGTCAAGAGGTGTCATTATGAATGCGCACGCACACACATTTTAACCATTAATTTAAGTCCACATAAAAGACAATTAATACAGCAACAATAGTTAAAGTGCAGTATAGTACATTGACTTAAATCCTGTTTAAGTGGCATGGGTCTTCATAATACTGCTCCGGGGTATAGGTAGCAGCCGCCGATGATGGAAGAGACTGCATGCACACACACAATAGTACACTCCCAAGTACACACAGACATATAAGTAGACACACACACTATCCTTGCTAGCCAAGATAGCCCAAAACTAACCCCAAATTTGGAAAGGATGGAAAGAAACTAAACATTTGGTGAAGAGCCACCGTTCCCCTCCACTGACACGTCTTCTAGAATGATTTCCTATCATCCCCGGGCTCCTGGACTCTGTGTGAGACGTCCTTTATGAAAGCTGTCAAAGTGACAGTGTGGATCCACATCAAGGTCCACCACGGATCAGAACTCACCAGCTAACGTTGATGCTAACTGAAGCTTACGGGAAAACGATGACAAGTGTTTCGGGTGTTTTGTGATTTATGTTTTGAAATCAATTTGGGCACAGAAACTTAATTCTATGGATTCGTGCCTTGTCATTTAAAGCAATCTGTAGTTCATGATATTTGCCTTCTGAATTTGAATTTCTTTAGAGCGATTAAAAATGTACAAAATTTGTTCATTAAACAATGGCATTGTTCAGCAGTTGGAACACATTAAATTGAATGTTTAAGAGTCTGAATTCCGTTTGTTTGCTGTTGTGATAGAAATGAACAAGAATTCGTTTTTTTTACTTCATTGGACTGCTGATCTTTTAACTGTAGCCTAACAATGGATTTTAGGATAGCATCATCCAATTTGTAGACAGACAAATTAAACTAAGCTGGCTGCTGTCATTCTTCATTATTATTAGGGAGCCTGTCCGTCGCGTTTCCGTAGAAACAGCTGTGTGATTGGATGAGCGGCGCAGACATTTCTCAAGCAGGCTGGTCTCTGGTTTCCCGTGTGCTGGCTTCAGACTATTGCAATCATTTCTTGTTCGATTTTGTAACTTCATCTAATGGAATGCCAAGGCAGTGGAAGTTTTCTGAAGTGTGCCAGTGGTCGGGTGTTGGGGAGCGGGGTGAGGGGTGCTGTTTATCTCAACCAAACGCCAGCCCTGGAGGGGAGCCCTTAGAGAGTGCTATTGTGGTGAAGGGCTATACAAATAAACTTGACCTGACATGATCTCAGAACACACAGCCAACCAGCACCCGCCGCCTAACAGGGACGCCGTCCGACTCACCGGGTCGGATCCATCACAGCGTGGAACACCAAACCTGGTCCGACACTGCTGACATGACGCCGTCTTACAGTAGCCTATCTTCGGACACATCCAAAAGAAGCATGTTATTCATGTTTGTGTTTCTTTTGAATACGGACTCTTCCAAGTAGGATGTGGTGGTCATTGTGGTTCTGACCATACCTGACCATATATCCTGGTTGCAACTATGCAAATGATGTATATCTGCTTGTCATGTAACATATAGTTTAATGTTCTACGAATTGTATTCCTTAGTTGCCAAGAGACTTTCAATGAAAGCTTTAGATATATATATATATATATATATATATATATATATATATATATATATATATATATATAGATCTAAAGCTTTCATTGAAAGTCTCTTGGCAACTAAGGAATACAATTCGTAGAACATTACGAATTGTATTCCTTAGTTGTGTATATATATATATATATATATATATATATATATACACACACATATAGTAGGCCTATTTACTGTGACACACTGGGATTTACTTTTGGTTCTTTATTTCAGCCTTCAACGCCGCAACAAACCCTTAAAGTCGTTAGCAGCTGCAGTGGGTGATTTTCTGCTCCCTGCGTTCGTTTTCCTCCGACCGGGACAAACATCCAGATCAGGTCAGAGTGAGACCACGCCATTACCTCTCTCAACCAAGCGGAGAACAGCCTTTTCTTTTTACACGCTCCGGCTACCATTTTCAAACTAGAACAAACAAGTTATTTCTCTCCCACCCTCCGCCCCTCTCTACCCTACCAGCCCCCTTCCATCTTTCCCTCATTCGTCTATCAACGTAATTGCGCTCCTTCCAAGAATAGAAGCAAAGTGCCACGGTCCGTCAAGGCGGCCGTGGTTAAAGTGTCCTTCAGTCCAGGAGACACTTCCTTATTCTGCACTGGCTTGGTGAGGTTGGCCCCTCTTGAGTCTTCTCTTGTAGTGCCTTTATCTATGTTTAAGCCTATTAAGTAATTTTTCCTTACCAGAAGTAGGCTATTTCATGTTTTGCACTTTACACCCTGACTGCTGTATCTCTATCTGTTTTACATCATCCGTCTATTGCCTTCTTAACAATCGTCTTACCAATGTAGTTCATATTCTGCCCATGTTTCAAAATGTAAAAAGACTTCTTCGTAATGCCTCTAGGGAAGGCTAGAGACATCGGTGAAAGAGATAATAATAGAAGGAGCCTTGATATCACACACACACACACGCACGCACACTCACACACACTCACACATGCCCCCCCCCCACCCCTATGAAACAACCCTATGTTAAAGCCAGTTTGATGATCTGTCGTACATTGACCTACCCCCTTCTCAGCAAGCGATGGGGTGGGGGGGTTCTGACTGATGACCTACTAAATGGTCCAAATGCTAATGTGAAAGCCATTACGTGCTTTTCTCCATCAGCTAATATTAGCTGTATGCTAGCTCAATCATGCCATGACATGGGGACGATGACCTCCTTCTGAACTTTACAAATCAATGATGAACTTGATCAAGCGAACCTTGGTATTGTAGTATATTTCATCATCTCTATAAGAGATGATGTAGTGGACCACTATTCAAACCGCTGTTCATCTCCGTGACCACATGATTATCATATAACATTATATGTTACATCATATTATATTTCTATTTTCCCCCTAAAAAGAAAATGTCACGTCACATCATACGCAACGGAATTCATCTGCACGATTACTCCAGCAAACATTCCCCATTGGGAGGATTCTTCACTCAACGCAAGATTAACCATTTAGCTTCAGCCCGTATGCATGTAGGTCTCTGCTTGGCGTAGGATTACATAGGGCCAGGCTGGGTTCACATTGGGGCAAGTGTCACGTTGTGTCAGCACCGGGAACAAATCTTTATGGGTTTTTGCTTGTCTGCACATGTTTGGAGGCAATTCCAATGGACAGCTATGCATTTAGATTGAGTAAGAAATCCATTAGTTGTCTAAGTGGAATATCAATAAAATCTCTGTTATCGGTCTCACCACCACCGCCACTTACCATATACTGTCACTCACACACACACACACACACAGTCACACACAGTCACCCCACAGTAACACACAGTCACACACACGCACCCACAGACATGTAAACAGAATCACAGTCGAATATATACGCACAGACTCGCAGGCGTATGCATTGATGTCCACATTAAAACAAAGGATCATAGAGGACGCACGCACAGACACGGTTACACACACTCGTGCAGACACACACAAACACGTTGGCGACGAGCAGCACACACACCACACGGTGGTGCTCTTGACTCAGGTCCGGCCACCACCTGCACGTTCTTGGGTTCAAATCTTCGGCCTGAGTTCCCCTCCCAGTGGGACCCTGTGCCGGCCTCCTGACCATCTGTCTCCATCCTGTCCCCGCTTCCTCCCCCCGTCCCCACCCTGGTCCTCTTCCTGGTACCCCCCCCCCCCCCCCCCCTTGGGGTGGTAGCTGAGCCCCCCACACTTCGCTGATACACGAGTGTGTGTTTGTGTGCGGTGTGTGTGTCATTCGTGCATACGTGAGTCATAGTGCGCATGTGCACGAGCATAGGCACGTGCACGAGCATAGGGTACGTGCACGAGCACAGGGCACGTGCGCACACTAAAAGTGAAATGCTTTTCTTTGTAGTTTTTCTGCCTAGCTCTACAAACAGGGATAAAGGACTGAATCATGACCCCCCCCCCCCGAGACAGCCCTGTCTCTCCCAGTTCAGGAACACAGTGAGGCTCCATGTGGAGAAGGGACCTGGGCCCAGACCAGCTGCGGAGACAAGTACTCACATGCACACATAGAACAGGAGCTGCTAATGAGGCCGTTGGTGTGTGGTGTGTGTGTGTGTGGAGGTTTTTCTGTGTGTGTGTTTGTGTGTGTGAGTGTTTGCTGGTTAGGGGGGATGGAGGATGGTAGGTGTTGCATGAGTGTGTAAGAGACTTTACAATGGGAGTTGAGTACATCAGACTCTCACACATACACACAGAAACAGGCACATACTTCCATGCACACACACACACGTCTATTTTAAGCCTAAAATGCCCTATCCCAGGGCTCTGTCTCTCTCTTAGTGTATGCAACACACACACACACACACACACACACACACACACACACACACACACACACACACACACACACACAGACTTGCGTGTCATTTCCTAGACTCAGTAGCAGACCACCACAGACAGGAGGAACATCGGCCGTGATTAACAGGAATATGTTTCTCTTTAAATCAGAACAGTGTACAATGTGGATCATCCTGTTGACATCCATCACTCAGAGTATACTGACATCAGGACATCAGGCTCTTGTGATGGCCATGGAAGAGCCGTTTGAGACGGGACTTCATTGAACCAAGGTGTGGATGGATGAGGAGAACTTTTAGGACAGGCACACGATCCATCATGCGCTCCCAACGCTCTTTTTTTTTTTCTTTCCACATCTCTATCATGCACACACACACACACACACACACACACACACACACACACACACACACACACACACACGTTGTTTATGTTGACCTGGCAATATTTCTTGCACTGCTGTCAAGTCGCCAGTCCAATAAATGGTTGTCAAGTGGATTGCAGTTATTTCCATCATGATGTAACCACCAAAACAACTATGCTGTCTTTTGATGTTAAATCCAAGAGAGAGAAGGCGAGAGAGGGAAGGGAGAGAGAGAGAGAGCGAGAGAGAGAGATAGAATGCATAATAGCACAGATAATTAGCTAATCGTTTCTATGTAGATGGTAGCAGCAGTAGGTTGTCTCATCTGATACTTTCTGTACAGACCTGACGTGAATGAAATGCGTGCTGGATGCTCTGTGTACATGACATGCTCCCAGTGTGAACTAATGTCAGGGTTGCACTCTGCTCTTGTTCATGATCACACACGCAGACACGCACCGTTGCATGCTGTCTTGACCTGTGCCTTCCTTGGTACATCAAATACGTTGGCCCGGGGTTAGTGGCATAGGATTGCAGTTGTGTGTGTGTGTGTGTGTGTGGTAGTGGGGAATGTCAATGTGTTTGAAGTCATTTGTTAATGTTAAGCCTTATCATGATGACAGAATAACATTGTGTGGTGTCCGTGTCCCATCACTTGATTGGTGGTGTGTGTGTGTGTACCTCTTCGTGCTGAGACTGCTTACTTTACTGTAACTTTCCAACCACTTATTTGAATCAAGAACTGCACGCCTCTGATAGGCAAAATGTATTAACAACCATCGTAAATGAATTTCCAATAGGAAATGTGTGCACATGTTTTATAAAGATTTGGTCCAGTGCGATTGGAAATGGTCCTTGCATAAAATAAGCACGAGTAATATTATCAGGGATTGGCTCCATGTGGTTACCGTGGAAACATGGTAAAGGCTGACAAAATGAGTTTCCTTCTCCTCCTTCATGGTGTCCTAGCCCCGCAACACGGAAAGAGAAATTCCCTGTAAAGTTCCCTTCTCCTACTACACCCAATCACAGCAAAGTTACGTTTGATTAACGGGTCAGCCTTAAATGACTGAGAGAGAACTGGTATCATGGCTGAAGCTCCCTCAGATGGTGCACTGTGTGATGTGTTCTGACACACACAACGCAAACACGGTGAATTCACAAACAGAAGAATCTCAATTGGTCTACACGTAGTCGGAAAATGGACTGCAGTTATACAGCCCTTTCAGACCTGTGCCCACTCAAAACGCATATACTTATACCATTCTCTTTTGTATGAGAAACATGATGAATTACCTGCACCAGTTAAATGTGTGTGTGTTTGTTTGTGTGTGTGTGTGTGTGTAGGTGTGCAACATAAGTACATAAGTACGTGCGCGCATGCTTAATCTCAGTCAGTGGTTGTGGCATGTTTTTAAAAGAGAACAAATATATATCAGGTTTTTGAACCAAACCTCAGGTGTGGAAGGTGTGCTGAGGCAAAGTCCAACCAACAGAGAGCCCAAACCCTGACCCCTTTATGACTCCTACTTGATAAAGTCAAGGGCTGTGCCTGGTGAGCACTGAGGCTCAGCATATGTCCCAGAGGTGAGTTTGCTTTGTGTCACACCACTGCCCCTTTAACGGATTGCAGCAGGCTATGGCTAGGCGGCTAATGCCCGTTTACCTTGACCTTTGACCTTCGACATACCAAGGTACCGTAACCCCGTCCAGCATGACGGATGTCACACTCGACACCAGTGGAGAGTGGCTGTTGTCAAGGAGCTAATTTTATGGTTCGGTATGTGCATTCCCCCCTTGTCTACGCATGCACCCGTACACATTCATTTGCGCACGTACACACACACAAACAAACACACAAACACATACACACACGTACGCATCCTCACAGAGTCAGGGCTAAGTTTGGGAGCTGCTAAGTCTTGCCAGGAAACTCTATACTGCTCATTGTCCCGGGACAGGAGGGCCTCGCATATGACATTCGAAGAAAGATGGCCATGCGGCAAGGAACAGTGAGGAGTTTGTGCTATCAGAGGCACGGAATGAGTGTGTGTGTGTGTGTGTGTGTGTGTGTGTGTGTGAAGGAAACATGACCTGTATGTGTGCGTGTGAAGGAAACATGACGTGTGTGTGTGTGGGGGGGTGAGTGTGTGAAGGCACACCTTAATTTGTAGAATATTCCATTCTACAATATATTCCATTCTACTCTTGGGCACTTCCATTCAATCCTTGAACGGAAGTGCCCAAGAGTTTCCATGCAGAAAACTTTCGAGGGAATTCTGTGTGTGTGTGTGTGTGTGTGTGAGTGCCTTCGAGCATGTGCATGCATGGATTGCTGCAGGGGGTTCAGTGAGAGGAAAGGGGGAGCTATATTTGAGTTCACCCTTCCTGTCTGCGGAGGTGAAGCAGCCGATCCTTCTTGAAGCATCTGCTGATATGACCTCAGGGAGAAGGTGCTCCATGTTCTCCACCTTCTAAAGGGTCTTATCAGTCCCACCGACGCCTCAATCTGTGGCCGTTCATTGGTTACGCCAGGACCTGAAAACACTCATATCAGAGCGTCCTAACAATGTGTTTGCTTGTCGGTCCGTGCTGTGAACCAAGTGGGCTGAGGACATTTTGAAGTCTAATGAGCTCTTTGACCACAATACCCAATGCCCTGCTTTTGATAGCATCCAAACACCATGATGTGAATGAAGGCCTTGGTTGTTGTTGTTTACTGACCTCTGTTAGGCTTCACATTATCCCATGTGGGACATAAGGTGGCGTCACAGCTGCACGCCACAGTTGGCCCGGTGTGCGATGCCACTGTGAGTAGTAGGGCAGCAGTCAATATACGGGACCATCCTAATAGGCCCTGCATAGGGGCCTAAAACAGTCGAGTTGCCCTCCATAACTCTGGTTTGCCTGGGAGCTATCTTGAATAATCCGAGTCATTCGGCCAAAGCCCCGGTGCCATGTTGATGACCCGGGGATCTCCCTGCATGACGCCTAGCCTACCCAGCGTTTCCTGTTCCTTAGTCTGTCATTACTGTTCTTCCTCCATTATTCTTTGTTTGCATTCCACGGATATTCACTCGATGAAAACATAAAGGGTGAATGATTAGCTGTACTTTACTGTAATGGCCTGTAATGTAGCACTGTAATGATGTAATTGATTGTAATTTGATTTGGCTTAAAGCGAACAGTACCGTTTACAGTGCAGTGTTTTTCTGTTTCTATTTTCTCTATGCTGATCATATGTTCCTGTGTTTCCCTTATCTCTGCTATCTGGGGCCTGTTGCCGTGCATCGTCTCCACCTGTCAGTTGAATGGCTTTAAATCTCTTTAGATCTGTCCCCTCGCTTGCTCTCTCTGTATTGTTGGCCTGGCTGTGGGTAGAAGGCTGAATCCTACTCTTTCTTTCCATACAAACACAAACATCAACCCGGCCTGTGTGATTGTGTGTGTGTATACGTTGTGTGTGTGTGTGTGTGTGTTGGGGGTGTCAGTGGGTGGGCTCAAACAGCCGATAAAACCCCTCCGCCAGTGAGGTGGATTCTCCACTCGAGCCCGGAGCCGAGTCGCCTGTAGCGATCGACCTTTGACCCCCTGCGTCTCAGGGAGGGCCGCCCGTACCGGCGTCCAATTGCCCATCGGCATGGAGTGACCCCCCGTGGAGGGGGTGTGTGGGTGTGTTCTGTTGTGAGCATCTGTGGGTGAACACTCTGTGTTTGGTGATTACTACTGGATGGTGAGCCAAGAAGCACAACAACTCTGCTGCTGCATCAATGATGGCGATGCGTCACCGCCGCTCGACGCGTGTGTGTACGTGCGTGTGTACGTGTGTGTGTCAATCAGGGCAATGCTCAGCCAGCAGAGGTTCTAGTTGCCATGGAAACTAAACACATTGATTCCACTCCTTCAATTGAAGCGACTAGCGACTCTCTTTTTTAAATTATTTTTTTAACGTGTGCGTGTCGGTGTGTGTTACTCTCTTACGTCTATTCTCTCATCAACCAGAACACCTTGAAGCAAGGTCACGGGCAGCTGCCCTTCTCTGAGTGGGGCTTATCGGTCGGCAGCCAACGGTTTGTAACACTGTGCGTGGCGTCGGTGACTGAGAACATACTCTGGAAATCTCCTGAGTATATGGAGCTTTCTTGTATCACTGACTATCTGGACAGCTACTGATAGTACAAATGGAAAACATGTTCATGGCTGACCTAGCCTGTAATGTTCCAGTCGACAGTATCTTGAAATGCTGCATTTTAAACAAGAGCTGTTTTTTGGTGGATGAGTACTGTTGGTCTCTCGGCTGGGTTTCCCGTGACCTTTATGGATGTTTATGTCCAACTTGAATCCCTCTCTGAGGTTTCTACCTGACACCCTTGATGTATTAGAAGCGTGTGATGGCCTAGGAGGGGAAACACCGGAGCTATCCACGACATCAACCTAAAGATCAAACCTCCCTGCTAAATACTCCAAGAGGTTGCACCACAGAGAAAGTCGCCCTCCTCTGTAGGTTTGAGAAAGACTTAGTAAAAAAACCTGTTTGCCTCATTTGACCAAGTATAGGAGTCCTTTCCATCTAGGCAGAGAATAACATTCCCTGTAATGTAAGGACAGCTATTGTTAGCTCAGCAGGTCACAGGGTTAAGTCAGGTCTGAATGGGGGCGCCAACGTTTAGTTCAGTGCTACATCCACAGGACAGTATTTATCAGGTTGTGTGCCCTTATGTGGCCCCAACAGGTGTATTTGAAGACATAACAGGACACTAAAAGGAGGGCTAAGCTAGTTTTAGTTGTATTGTTTGATACGTTACACATGGGATGATGACGATGATGATGATGATGATGATGATGATTTATACTTTAATGTCCCAAATGGCAATTTTTCTTGGACTTGAATATGTTATGTAGCCTTTGTATGAACACAAATGATATTGGAGCAGGCATTCGTTGTTCATATTTCAGTTCACCCCATTTTCATCCCCAACATATGGTCATCAGCATATGCAAATGAGCAGCACAAATTAGCATACGGGTTAGTTAATGAAGTGGCCTGTGAAGAGCGATTGCGTTGAACGGGATTAAGCGGCCCTTTTAATTGGCTAATGTTTCAGCCAGCCCAGCAGCAGGCATTGTGGTGAGAGAGGGGTTGTCATAACGGCTCCAGGGCTGCGATGGCTCTCGCCAGCCCCTCAGAGCTCATCACACATTAGTGTTCCGGCACAATCCGCTCGTGTTGCTGGAAGTAACAGTAACTGTGTTGTGATGCTCACAGTATCCTCTTAGTCGACAATCCAACAGTCAAAGCGTCCTATCACCGTCTGAGTAGCTAAAACAACAATATCAAGAACAGTTTGAAGTAGAACTAAAACTAGGAATCTGAAATGTTATTCAGTATTATCTTTTCTCTTTTTATGGCTGCATTCAATAATTTTCATCTATGAGATATTCATCCATACACACATATACTGGAGCTATAGATATACCAATGTATATGTGTAAAGATGTATACCTATGTACTCTATAAACAGTAGATACGTGTATGTTGTATATCAATCTACATTTATATATAGGTTAAGAGGTTGAAAATATTTACATAGAGGTGTGTATGGCATCTTTATTTAAAAATAAAGGGAGCGGGCGAGAGAGGGATAGAAAGAGAGAGAGAGTTCATTTGACAACCCTCCCTGTGTAATCCTCAAATAACCCGATCATGACGGGTTTCTTCCTGCCACATAAAAAATAGTAAGAAACGATTCCATAAACTACTCCATAACGCCATGACCTTGAGAGCTGCATCGACCTCATTTAAAGTGGTAACGGCACACTTAACCTTTCTAAACTATCAGACACCCCCACACCCCTCTCATCCACCCCCCTCCGCTGACGCTCTGTGACCCCCCTCGGTGGTCCTCTCTGATTGGTCACATCCTACCGACTGTCAGCCCCCCGCCGTTTCCTCTGAGCGATGGCAACAATTAATCCGGCGTCAAATCGAAATGACCGAAGTCACCTCCGACAGAAGAATATCATACTACGTGTTTCCAAGAGCAGCAGGTGGGGAGTGATTACTATGTATAGCTCCGGTCTGGTGTCACCCTATAGCTCCTTTCTATTAACATACAGAGAGGCCGGCTGGGAACCCTCTTCGGTATTATTACTTATTTAGTCGCCTATTTGTCCACCATTTTGTGTGTTTATCAAAGACACGGCGGCTGCTCGGGGCTGACTAAAGTGACATTGGGTCTAATTTTTTAAACATGATTCTAGAATATATTTGATACGATACATACTTCATACATTTTAGTCTTCAACACAAAAGGTAAAGAATCACATTTTGGATCACATACAAAAATGCTTGTTATTCAATCAAAGACCAATTATACAAAAAAAAAATTGTGATTAACCCAACAGTGTATGAAGTATAAACTGTATAAGAACAATACCTAGTCCCTGTATTCGCTCTGGAAGCCACTTGGGATTAAAGCGTCCATTTACTAATTGGATATTTACACATGAATGTAATCTTTGTAATAGTCTAATACTTTATGGACTGTGTCTATTCCGGACCGGCCTGCTGGCCAGCTGCTGTCCTCCGGTCCGAGGTGGTGGGGCTCCGTCAGAGTGACTCTTATGAAGGTCAGTGTGCGCGCTCCCCTGCCCCAGTTTGTGGACCGGCCGTCTGGGGAGTCGCTCCACATTTTATTCTTAGCGTTTTTTCAGTCCAGGGTCGGCGCTGATGCTTTTATACGTGAGAGCACAAAGGTTGACAGGTCACACACACACACACACACACACACACACACACACACACACACACACACACACACACACCCCACCGCGCTCCACTCTGACATATAAAGACACATGTGGCGTGGCCGACACTGTGTCCTATCGTGACAGATTAGCGTGCCAGAAATAGATTACCCTTTTGTCTTTCACCCCCTGCACCCCTTTCATGCTCCCCCCAGGACCCCGACTTCAGAGCAGGGGGGTCCTAACGCCAGGGCCGTAGGGGGTGTGGCCCGTGTTACACCGTGTAATGTATTACCGTGTCATAGCGTAGGCCGTTGAACCGTTTGAACGTGGGATTACCCTTCATTCAGTCAGTGGTAACTTGTTACATTGCTTTTAGTAGGTGAATTTCTAGTTACATTAAATGGATGAATACATATTCACTGTTACATTATCTTGCAATATCATGAGTGCATACCTTCTGTGCCTCATGCTAGTGACGTGTTGGGCTTAATGTGCTGCTAACCTTTTGCCCAAACGCCTCCACACATCCACTCTCTGCGGTCACATCATAAATGTACAATACATTTTAAATTTAAAATCTTGTAAATTGCTCATTTCAAACTGAAAATGACTTGGGAGCAGCAAGTAGCCCAGGTTTGAAACATCTGTCCCACACAGACGCGTCAATGTGGTTATCCGCTTAGCCAGCCCACTTAATGCTGAGGGAAACAGTTTGCAGGCGGTCTCTCATGATTTGGCTTTCGCTGGAGAAGGGGGACAGACTGAAAGCTGGAGATAATGAAAGTCGAATATGTTTTGGTCGGGGAGCCACTGGCTTGGCACAGTGACAGCTAGTATT
Source organism: Pollachius pollachius (assembly GCF_949987615.1). Classification (NCBI taxonomy): domain Eukaryota; kingdom Metazoa; phylum Chordata; class Actinopteri; order Gadiformes; family Gadidae; genus Pollachius; species Pollachius pollachius. The sequence goes on from NC_136951.1 coordinate 20,419,713, forward strand.
GTCAGGCTGAAAAAGAAATGTGAGGCACACATAAGCACTGTTACCTATCCCCCCCCCCCCGCCATACCCATATCCACCAACCGCCTCTCGACTGCCAAGAATGAAACTAATTACCGGAATGTCAGCGCTGTAGCTAGCAACAGCTAGCTCTCGGGCTCTAATGTGGCACTCAGCCTGCAAGGCTGAACAATGTGGAACACGTATCACATCCCAGCACCCACACACACACTCACTGCAGATGGGGGGCGGGGGGCTATCTCTACAGAGCACTGATGAAGACAGAACTAAGGCCAGGGGTGAAGTCCTCCTTTAAGTGTGTCGTCTGAGAAACTCAAACTCTTTGGTTTGGTCTTTGTTTCAGTGGGGTTCCACTCTGAGAACCAACAGAGTGGTACAGAGGGGATTATAGTGTGATGACACAAACATCATAGAGCTGCCCGGGAACTAGAGAGGGTTGTTGTGAGGAATTTGCTCATCCAAGTGACTTTCATAGGGACACTTACTTATGTACTGTACTATACTGTGATGCGTGTGTTGTGTGTGCGTGCGTGTGTGTGTGTGTGTGTTTGTGTGTGCGTGAGACGTTGACAAGGGCAGCCAGAGATGTCGCAGATATTTGGCCAAGTTCCAGTAACACCTGAGCCATTGTGTGTGTGTGTGTGTGTGTGTGTGTGTGTGTGTGTGTGTGTGTGTGTGTGTAAACTGCCTACCAGTTGTAGTTGTGGCCCTACTAATTGTTCATTACCAACAACCTCATTCATTCAGAAGAAAGATAAACTTGTTCCGAAAAATAAAATAAAACATAAATAGTATTACATGCATAATTCAAATCCCGTGTTTCTATTAATCATGTAGTAGTACACTATACATCAAACACTCAACGTGTGTACTGACTAAAAGCCATTACTAACCATAAAAGGAGCAATTCTCACGTTCACAAAGTCAGTGTTGTCTGCTTTTTATTTTAGCATCACAGATTTTTGCACAAGTTCGCCGACCTATTTCTAATTCCGTCAGCGTCGCTCTCGTTCATTCAGAGTGTAGCTCGCACGCCTGCTTCATATAAACCGACTCTAACCCTAAGAATAGACTTCAAAACCTTCCCAGGCAAAAATGGAAAAAAAAAAAAACGATTGTGCGCTATTTTTAAACTCATCCAAGTCGGTTGCCCATGACAAACGAGAGATGCGTATCTCATATTGCATTACCGCTGCTCTGGTTTGAGCTTTCAGGATATGGCATGAGCTCTGAGGGAGAGAGAGCGAGCGGATCAATAGATTGCAGCGGTCATCAATATCATTAAAGTGAAACCCAGTGATGCGCCGTGGGTGATTCATCCTGCGAGCCGCGCGGTTCCTGTGTCAAGAAGGATTTATTTAGCCCTCACTGCTGACGCCATTTCTTGGAATAATCCGCCGGTCGGATATTAAAATAACCCAGCGTATGGAGTGTGGGTTGGTGCACACTGGAGGGGAAAAATGTAATAAATGTTGATCAAACCCGGCCCTTTTCTGTGCCATATTTAGGTCAACGTATCGTTAGAGGATGCCAAGCCAAGCACTTGTCGCCGATGTGCGACTGTGTGTGTGTGTGTGTTTGTGTGTGTGTGTGTGTGTGTGTGTGTGTGTGTGTTTTGTTTAACGTGTCACAAGTCCATTAATAGAAATATCCTACTACGCTCACACGCACACACACACATACACAGGCTTGTGTGTGTGTGTGTGTGTGCGTGTTACATCTTACATCATTATTGCTTCTGTCTGTGCTCATCATTGTAGAACGTAATTATTTTAGTATGTGTGTGTGTTATTAGCATGGACAGAGAAAAGTAGCATGTGGGGTGCCAAACACACACACACAGACACACAGACACTGACACGTGTACAGACATATTGCAGCATTAGTGCTGTGGTGAGTCATGGATTAAACAGAGATGGTCTGTCCTTTTCCCAGAGGCTGGAGCTTTGAAGATAGCCCGACACTGTCTCTTCAGATTCCTGAGCTGCTGAGAGGAGACGAATCGCCCTGCCCCTAACTACAGAGAGGTCTGCATGTGAGTGTGTGTGTGTGTGTGTGTGTGTGTGTGTGTTCATGTGTCTGCGTGTGTGAATGCATTTGCGTGTGCACGTGAATGTTCTGTTGGGTTTCTGTGCCTTCTTCTGAGTCCGCTATGCCTGGCCCCTTGTGCTTTGACCAAAAATTCCAGCTGTGTCATCAATGTCTTATTTCATGATATCAAGTCAACACCGGGTTGTTTTTAGGCTTTGGGTTCTCCGGCGATTTCTACATCACAGAGCGCAGCCACAAATACACACGTGTTCATCAGCATATCCAACGGGGGTTGGATGGCTTGTTTCGAAAAACGCGTGTTGGTTTCATACAGGTGTCTGTATGAAACCAGAGCCAGTCTGGAAGCATCTCCACAAACATCCGGTTTATTTTTCCACTGCAGTGAAATGTTCAGGACAGGAGCGTGGGCTCACTGTTACACAACAGAGTGATTACTTCAGGTAAATAGTTAATCAACATTGTAGAACATTACAAAACGGTACAAGTGAAGTAGGACTAGGATTAAAATGGGTTTATGTGTACGCACAGTATTTCACCTGTGAAATACAATGTAGAAAGCATAAAAGCATTTATTCTCTTGTCATTGTATTCAAATGTATTTATGCAAACGTTGGATCACAGCATCTGAGGCCCAAGAGTAAATTGTATTGCCAATCAATTGTATAGCGATAAAGGAAATGTGTTGCCGTCCACAAAGTGTTTTTGTACGACACATGCTTCTGATCAGGGGCAACTGGCGCAGTGTCTTTGATGATGAATCTTGGGGGGAAAATCCTTTACTGTCCTGGTTTTCTGTTTGGTTTTATTTTCTTCCCCCCTACAGGACATCTCTGATGAGATGAAAGCATTCTGTCTCCTTGTGATGATTCAACTCTGGCCCAGAGAGATAAAACAACAGCGATTCAGATCTCTCCTCTGTCTGATGAAAACCTGTAGAGGGGAATGAATTGGAGAGTAGCGTTGGTTGAAATTACAAATGTCACTGCTCGGGAAGAGACAGTTGGTAACTGTGTGTGTGTGTGTGTGTGTGTGTGTGTGTGTGTGTGTGTGTGCGCGCGCGCATGTGTGTGTGTGTACGTCAGTTTGTGTGGTAGTGTGTGATAAGGAGTCATTGTATGTGTGTTTGTTTGTGTGTGCATATGATTAGAGTCGGTGTGTGTTTGTGTGTCTGTGTGTACTTGCGAGAGTATCTCAAGGTCACAGACCGACAGCGGACATGCTGTAGGTTTAAGAGTGTGTTCATGGTTGCAACCTATTTTTACCACCAAGTGTTCTAGGGCACGAATACCAACCGCTTTAAGGATAATTCTAAATTATGAGTATTGCTTCATTTTACACTACTTTAAATACAACCTGATATGAGGTGACGGTTATTCCATGGAAATTATTTGCCAAATGACCATTTTTAATCGAGTTAGCTAATTGTCGTTGTTGTTTATCTTATTCCTATTTCCACTAGTTTCGTATTTTGGAGAAAAGAAGATTGCCTGTGCTAGAATCATGTTCTCAATATACAAATGACTACATGAGTAGTACTTATATTATAATGTTTAAATGGAATCCATACAAATCACATCCATGTAATGTTGCACAGCCTAAAGAAACAAGGAAAACCCAAACGAAACCGCAGATTTCCAACGTAGTATTTTGCGATAAGGGGGATACATAACTCACTTTAATCCTTGAAGGACAAAACAGCGTTTTTTGATTCCGTTATAAGCAAATTACAATTAAATTATGCATGCACAATAGAATAGAATGAAGAACATAATTGTAGGGTATGGAATCAAACACAATGAAGCATTCCCCATGGGAGTGACAACAGGGTAAACACTGATGTATAACATGAATTATGCCATGTCTCGATTCGATTCAGGCCTCCCGTCAGAGGCCTGGAGTCGACACTGCTTCCACCCCTAATTGTATCTATAGTGGTGCTGCAGTGTAACTCAATGGAACAGACCATAATACCCACAATGCATTTTGGGAGCTTCCCCCCTGTGTTAATCCCCCAGAGTGGTCTTTTCTCTTCATACAAATTAGAATTTAAAAAGTTAAATGAATCTTCGCCCTAAACTAACTCATTACGCTGGGGAAATATTCTAACTGTAACTCAAAAGCCAGTGGCTAGGAGCGGAATACTAATAACCATGAGCTAGGATCGCGTCACTGTGAATATTCTTACACATACGTGGCATTTCTTCTGTCGCCCGATTGGCTACGGTTGCTGTCTGCGGATGTGAGTCGGCTATCTCCATTGGCTCACTTGTCCGTCTGCATTAAGAGTGATTTTGGTGTGGGTCACGCCAGGCAGACAACAGGAAATTAAAAGGAAGTGACTTACATGGCGATCTTCAGTGACAATAGTCAGGTCACACGTTTATCATGGAAGATGAAGAGCGTTTGATAATGGATGTCCGCACGGCTAGGTGTGCCTTTAAATAAAGCAGTCGTAGTGTATAGTGTAGCTGTGTGCTGGTTGTAACACAGCCCAGCACATCCTAGACAAACGGCTGCTTTGTATTCCTCCAGAGGGGATCGTCCACCTTACAGGGGGGGGCACTGCCCATGAAACGCAGACACACTGCCCGCCTTCATCTAGGACCCAGCTCTGTTTACCCCCCGGGGCTACAATGAATGTTTCCTCTGTTCTGTTTCTCTCTGCCCTCTTTCCTTCAGAATGGTTTACTTTTTTAGCTTAGGGGATATGTTCGCAATGTGTCACGCAAGGCCCTGCTTTGGATATGAGGACAGCAGTTGGGGATTTCGACTCCCAGCTTAAAGGTACTGGTTTGATTCCCAGTATCCACAGTCTACCTGTAGGCTTCCATATAGAGCAAGTTGGCCTCACCCCTACTGCTCCTCAAAGACAGGTTTCTTGATAATTAGAAGGGTTTTTGTTGCACACATTTCTAACTCTCTGTCTCTCTGTCTCTGTCTCTGTCTCTCTCTCTCTCTCTCTCTCTCTCTCTCTCTCTCTCACACTCTGTCTCTGTCTCTCTGTCTCTGTCTCTCTCTCTGTCTCTGTCTCTCTCTCTCACTCTCTCTCTCTCTCTCTCTTTGTCTCTGTCTCTGTCTCTCTCTCTCTCTGTCTCTGTCTGTCTTTCTCTGTCTCACTCTGTCTCAGAGATCAAGCTTCAGGTATGTGGGAGCAGGTGTGTGTGTGTGTGTGTGTGTGTGTGTGTGTGCGTGTGCGTGTGTGTGTGTGTGTGTGGTTTTTGTAAATCTGTGCATGTGGGTTTTTTCTAGATTTTGAATGCTGACTTGAGTACAATTCATAGTGAACTGTGATTTAGTTAAATCTACCCAATAAAATCTTTCATAAGATTAAAATACAATCAATATGCATATCAGGCAACCCCAAGTGGTTGGGAAACACTGTTATAAGTACTATGTTTTTTAACTTAAAATCTTCCTAAAATAAAATGTCATTAATCTAATTGTATGTTTATCGATGCCAAAGACATGTTCTCCAGCAGAGAGTGAGGAAGACAGAGTGAGGAGGGATTTCAACCACCCACAACCCGTCCAGTTTTGATTAAGAGCCATGGCAGTGTTTGTTCTGCCCACACACACGTTTGTCTCTGTGTGTGTTTGTGTGTGTGTGTGTGTATGTGTGTTTGGCATGTGTGTGTGTGTGTGTGTTTGTCAGCCTGTTTGCCAGTCAGTGCAAACAGACATGAGTCCACACGCCACGCTCACCTCTGTCTTCATCGGCTGACGTTGAGACATACAGCATAATTAGGTCTCTCTCTCTCTCTCTCTCTCTCTCTCTCTCTCTCTCTCTCTCTCTCTCTCTCTCTCTCTCTCTCTCTGAAATGTCATCCTCCTCCATTCAATTACCCCAAGACTTTTAAACAGTGATCTGATGTAAGGCCCTCTCTCTCTCGCTCTCTCTCTAGAACCACGTCATCGAGTAGGGAGGCTCTGCCGTTGGCGGTGCCAGCGTATTATCTCTCCCTCTCCTTATTAACGAAGTGGGAGCTCATTAACAGGAGGCGCGAGACGACAACACAGACTTTTACTTTCACGCTCCGTTCAATTTCACACCGCGGGACTTTTATTTGCCGCCAAGTAATGGGGGAGATTAAATATGTTTGGGAATACATGTCGCCAAAGAAAAAAAAAGCTTATTAGGTCCCCGTAGAGATTGAATATTCCCGCACACTTAATAAAATAACATTCCCACATGCCATATACATAATACATGCAGGGACTGTTCACAGTTCTTTATTATGCGTTCTCCTCACTGTTCACTCCCAATCCTTCGTTCAAACCGTTATTAAAGTGTACAGAGTCAGGGGTCGTTAGAGCAGACAATGTTCTCCAGCTCCAGACATCGTCTCCCTGCGGCTCTGTCACTCACACGCTCTTCATGCACTTCCACTTCTCTGCTGCTGTCTATTTTCTGTCTCTCTCTCTCTCTCTCTCTCTCTCCCTGTCTCTCTCTCTCTATTTGACTCTGTCTCTCTCTCGCTCTCTGATACTCTCCCTCTCTTTTTCCCTCTCTGTATGTGTGTCTCTCTCAAACACTCTCTCTCTTTTACATTTTACACATTTTATCTCACACTCTCTCCCACAAACACTCTCTCTCTGTCCGTCTCTCTCTCTCTATCGCTGTGTGTGTGTGGGTGACTATTTCTCTCTCTCCCTTTTTTTCTCTCAACCTCACACATTCTCCCTCTACCTCAAACACTCTCTCTTCCTCTCTTTCACACACTCACCCCCACACACACAGTATCTCTCTCTCTCTCGCTCGTTCTCTCTGTGGTGATGCTTGTATTGTGTTATATTTATGGGTTGAATAACTTTACTCTGGTGATACAGAGCACTGCGGGCGAGGGATCCTCGTCAGAGAGAGAGAGAGAGAGAGAGAGAGAGACCATGCATATATAAACAACAATGAATATATTTTCTCTATTTTTCTCTCTCGCTCTCATTCCCTCTGATTGCGTAATCCGCCGGCCCTAAGGGAAGGTAATGCCTGTGAACGACTACAGTGACTTTTTGTTGTGTTTTGATATCGATTCATCCTTCAGGAGAGCTCTCTGGAGCCTACCTACATCAGCAATTATCACCAGGTTTATCTGCATATCGCTCATTAATAGTCCTCATTAGGCAGTGTGGTGTGTGGGGGGGCTTAGCGTCGGCTGCAGACTGGGAGCAGGGTTGGGGGGTACAGATGCTGCTTTAGGAGGGGAGCATCACAATCAAACAGGTTATAGATCCTGATGTGGCCTGGTGCTCGCTCTGTTACAGTGGAGGTCAGGCTATCATCGCCGAGTCCTTCAGAGTGTGTACATTAACGTGTTTATTGTAGCCTAATCTGATCCCTGGAGGCCGTTACTCACTCCCCGACGCTAAATGAAGGCTCTCCCTGACCTCTGTGTGCGTTCCTCTTCACTGAACTCTCCGGAGTAGTGACAGACATTACCACAGCCACAAATGGTATTCATAGCTATGGTGACTTAGTTGCATGCCTAATACGATGCATTTAGTTGTTTTTTAATACTGGTAATTGGCATTGGGGGGTAAAACAGCAACAATGCAAGGCTAGATGGAATCGGTAACGTGTCCCGTGGAATCCGGTTTGATCCTCGAGGATTTGATTGGATCAGGCTTAATTGCCTCAAGATGCAAAGCAGCTGTTCGTTAACCTGTTGCAGGCTTCTGGGCCGCAGAGGTATTATGGGATGTAATGGTTTAGCTGTTGGACTCGCCAGGGTGGACTTGTTGTTGTCAGGCACGCAACATCGCTAATAAACATAACCTTTTATTTATTCACTTTACCTTAATTTATGCATGTTAGTGTCATTGAGGTTAAGCAACGGGTTTTCCAAGAGAGACTTGGATTGCAGCATCACACACTTTTCAAATAAGGCTGTCTTACAATGATGAGGACGACGTCATTGAGAGGTTTTGAAGCAAAAGGTAAACTGTCGAGCAATAGTCAACTAGACATCCCCCTGTGGGGTCAAACAGTCTATGTTGTGGGATCCTCTCAATATTCCCTGTTTCATGTCTTTTCTTTCATATTATTCATTCTGTCAGCCGATGTTGATGAAAGCCAAAGAGGAACCATCACCAACGGCTATTTTAAAGTTTAGAGAACTGCTTCATAGCGTGTTACCGTGGTTAGTTGGATCAACGGCCGAGAACTGACACCTGTCCAATGGCGTTGGTGGTTCCACTTTCCCCGATTTCCACGGAAAACAGTTGCTTCGCAGACCGTGACAATGTTTTCACCCCTAAACACACTTGCCTGTGTGTCCGCTGTTACATAATTGCATTTTTTGCATCAACAAACCGGGGATTATATCCGCCAGTTTGTTGGATATAATCTAGCACACATCTAGCTCCTACACTCATGACATTGGCTTTAGCATCATGCTCACTAACTAGGCTGCTAGGTTAAGGCACTAGGTAGCTATGTTAAGGAGCTTTTCCGCTTCAGGCTTTGTATTTCAGACTCCCAGTTGCTGTGGGCTCTCTCTTCCTGGCCTATACATCTCTCTGATTAACCTTTAACAGTGTGAGCGCCTTACACTCCCAGTTATGCTAATACTTACCAGATATACTGAAGTCATGGGCCGCTATAATAGCGGGCATTCTATTAATAGATCACCTTTAGCATATCCACTCGAGGCATATTACCTATGAAGTAACACTTATTACAATATGGTATTTCCGATGTTGGGGAGAATGTGAAGTTGTTTAAGTTGGACTAGCCTGGGTTATTATTCACACCCAGTTCAAGTATACGTACAATAGTGTATCAAGACAATAATTTTGTGAGCAAGTCATAAAAACAGGGCTACTCTATTTAAAGATTCCTGCTACTATTGTTTACCAGTCAAGATGGTTATTGGACTTGATGATATTTGTGTGGTAATAATAATGGAAAATATTGCATTTTTTTAATTTAAAATCAACATAAATCGTATATAAAGCATTACCCTTTGCTAACACATCGCTGAAGTATGCTGTATCGCATCATCGTTATATTCCATACAGGCTGCTGAACCAATCATGACCTGCCAATTAATGTCTAAGCCAATAGAAGGGGGCGTTGGACATCCTTTTTGGCTGAGAGAGCACAGAAAACATGTTCTAAAAATAGACCAGCATGTAGAAGATATGACGTTATGACTGCGTACATTCTTTTAGTTTTCTTATCGTCGTCCTCACCTCCCTAATAAGGGTTATGAAGGTGTGCATCAGGCATAACAAGATGATCTATCTCAATCCCGTAAACCCGTTTAATCCTGAATCTTCACAAGACTCATTATTAGCTGACCTTGAGAGTTATATTAATATACTTCTTGACAATTTGATTCTACTATCTTTTGAATATTTTCTGAAAAGATATGCGAAAGAATTCAGCCACTTTTAAATCAAAACACATATGTGCCTATAGTAGTGCAGTAGCAATCCATCCCTGGTTCTGAGGGATTGGTTTTGTTCATAGTCTTTCTATCGTTGCGTCGGGTTTCACTTTGGCACTAACTTCGGCAAAATCTTCATCATGCCAAGTCCTGTACTGAAATCGCTACAGTCATACACCGAGTTTGTCTTGCCTGTTTTGTTGCATGTCTATCAAAAGTATCTGATAGCAGTTTCATCCCCATTTGAAAACAACTCCAAAAAACTCCAGAAAAACATCCACCTTAATACGCAATATTCGTACTGGGAGAATTCATGATGTTTTAAGAGGACACTACAATTTATAGCCCTGCTAGGAGTCTTGGCATGAAAGTTTGCCAGAAGGATTCTGGCAAACGTTGGAAAAACTCAGCAGATTAGAAAGAAACTGTGTGAAAAATTGCAAATCAGGAGAAAGTACAATATTTATATTATTATATTATAAAACCGACCTGATGTTGAGCACTGAGGTTTTACAACGCTGTAAAAGAGTTTCAGCCTGTATTATTTATATGAGAGAGAGAGAGAGAGAGAGAGAGAGAGAGAGAGAGAGAGAGAGAGTTATCCAGACAAGTGATGCATCCGTCAGTGTAGCCAGTAAAACACCGGCCACAGCTCTCTGTATAACTCCTGTTGAGGATTGTATTAATCGCCTTCGTCCTGTTATTAATCTCCTCCCTTCCAAACACCAGCCACCTTCACCCCTCCAATGCTGCTGAGGAGTTGATCAAACGATTGATATGTATTCACCTTCCTCCAGTTCCCACCCTCCTCCTCCTCCGGCCACAGCTCTCTGTATAACTCCTGTTGAGGATTGTATTAATCGCCTTCGTCCTGTTATTAATCTCCTCCCTTCCAAACACCAGCCACCTTCACCCCTCCAATGCTGCTGAGGAGTTGATCAAGCGATTGATATGTATTCACCTTCCTCCAGTTCCCACCCTCCTCCTCCTCCTCCATGCCAGACCTTTGTCTCCTCCCCCCGTGGTTCTTAAAGGAATTGATTAACGGGGGTTTGAGTTAGCATCAAGTGGTCCTTCTTTTGTCTCACTGCCCAACAACAGATCCCCCCACTGTGAGTTGAAGGTGCCCTTTCCCTGCCTCTCGCCCCTCCCTGCCGTATCCGTATCTGGGACCCCCACTTTCAGTTGATGAACGTGTTTAACCTTCATGGTGTCTCTCCCCCTCCCTGCCCCACATCGGGGCCTATCCCTCCGCCTCTCTTGAGGAGTTGATCGAACAGTCCATGTGTATCGCACCCTGCCGAAGCTTCAGCCTGGTGGTAGGGGGTTTGTGATTGGCTTGATTTGAATAACAGTAACCCAATAGGATTGAGCTGGTTAGACCCTTTTAAATGTTAATAGATGATGATTCGCTGATAGCCCCGCCCTTGTCATGTGCTTTGATATACGGTGTTTTGTGAAAACAGAACAATAATGGGAGAGCAAGCAGGAATAACGCAGAAAGGCAGAACTTAAGTAAACATGGAAGGACTGTGGTGGAAGTTTTGGGTGAGCCCACAAATAAAGTTTTAGTTCAGTTTGAGAGAAACAGTCTTGGTAACTTTCACCTTCATCAGATCATTACTCCTACACCCCCCATATTCATAGGGGATATGATGCAGTCATGTACCATTCACTCTCTGGTCATTTAGTGGACACTTTTAAAATGAAGCGACTTCCAGTCACCAAACTATAGTGGACACGTGTCATTGAAGAGCCGGTAGGGTGGAGGCCTCTTGCTGAGGGAACAGGTAGACTGGGGCCATCGTGGGGCCCCCAGGTAGACTGAGGCCATCGTGGGGCCCCCAGGTAGACTGGGGCCATCGTGGGGCCACCAGGTAGACTGGGGCCATCGGGTAGACTGGGGCCATCGGGTAGACTGGGGCCATCAGGTAGACTGAGGCCATCGTGGGGCCCCCAGGTAGACTGGGGCCATCGTGGGGCCACCAGGTAGACTGGGGCCATCGGGTAGACTGGGGCCATCGGGTAGACTGGGGCCATCAGGTAGACTGGGGCCATCGGGTAGACTGGGGCCATCGGGTAGACTGGGGCCATCAGGTAGACTGTGGCCATCGTGGGGCCATCAGGTAGACTGAGGCCATCGTGGGGCCCCCAGGTAGACTGGGGCCATCGTGGGGCCACCAGGTAGACTGGGGCCATCGGGTAGACTGGGGCCATCGGGTAGACTGGGGCCATCAGGTAGACTGTGGCCATCGTGGGGCCATCAGGTAGGCTGGGGCCATCATGGGGCCCCCAGGTAGACTGGGGCCCCCAGGTAGACTGGGGCCATTATGGGGCCCCCAGGTAGACTGGGGCCATCGTGGTCACAATCCTGCATCTGAGCTGCATGCCCAGGTCAAGGTGTCAGGGCCAGATATACCAAACAGCTTCATGATGACCTACACACCCCTGTTCAGAGGGGTGTGGGGTTACTCATAGACCTTCACGGAGTCATCCACCTTTACTTTATAATAACTATCCAACGGTGAGTGTGTGCGTGTGTGTTTTTTGGTACCCCAACCCACCCTCTAGCCCTCCCTGCCTCACTCTCTGTTCCTGTCTCTCGCCCACACTTACCCATTCTCTTGCCCTTTAGCTCACTCCACCCCTCTCTCTCTCCCCCCCCCTTTCTGTTGTACCTAATCTCGCTCGCACAATTTAACCAACCTCTGCGCGCCTCTGATAAGAAACCTTGACTGCCCTTCTCTCTCTCTCTCTCTCTCTCTCTCTCTCTCTCTCCGTCGCTCTGAGGGGAGACCGTACCAGAATCACACCATGCAGTTAAATCCCCCTCCTCACCACTGGAGCACTCTGCTAACGCTGATCTGATATTCGCCTTGCTCTAACCAAATGGAATGTTTCCTGCTCATAATTGCAGCTCTAAGCCAAACACAAGACCAAGGGATTTGGCTTGGCAGCAAGGGAAAAAGATAGGAAATGCCAGCAAAGACAAAAGGGAAGACACACACACACACACACACACACACACACACACACACACACACACACACACACACACACACACACACACACACACACACACACACACACACACACACACACACACACACACACACAGTCTTCTCCAACTTTTTGTGTCTCACATGTCTGTGTGTGTGTATGTGTGTGATTCCGTTCAAGCTTGATGAGACACACACACACACCCTCCTATATGTGCAATGGATTCCATATGACGCAGGACCTATCCTCGAGGTATGTTATATGCGATGTATAACTCTGACATCACTGTTGACCTCACTGTTGACCAGACCATGACATCATCACCACGGCGAGCGGGGGTCTGTTCCTCGATGAGTTCATGCGCTGACGTCTCGCGTACGGTACGTTCAGAACCGAGGTGTGTGGGGGGGGGGGGGTCTGGGGAGGTGCTCCCTCATCAGGGGGATCGATGCCCCCCCCCGATAGACCCGGCGGGCCGAGGACGGGGAGGCTGTGATTGGGCCGTCAGCGGTGGCCGTCATCAACAGGTCAAGGTCGCCTTTAGTGACACACGAAGCAGCTCAGCCGTCTGGGGTCAGGACTGCTGCCCCCCCCCCACCTCCACCACCACCGCCCGTCTCTCTGAAGGGACGGTGGGCGAGCGACGGAGGAAATGGGAAATCGGTGTGGAGCGCGGTCCGTTGTCTATAATAATACATCAAGTAAACGACACAGGGGAGGCGTTTGTCTGTGTGTGTGTGTGTGTGTGTGTGTGTGTGTGTGTGTGTGTGTCTGTGTGTGTGTCTGTGTGTGTGTGTGTCTGTGTTTGTGTGTGTGTGTGTGTGTGTGTGTGCAAGCGGCATGCAGGGCAGGGCTGAGAGTGAAGAGCATGATGGTGTGTGGTGACTCAGCCTCTCTCTCTCTGACTCTCTCCCACTCTCCTTCTCTCCCACTCTCTTTCTCCCCCTCTCTCCTTCTCTCCCTCTCCCCTTCTCTGTCTCTCGGTCATTCGCTGTCTTGAGCTCTCTTTAAACACACACACACCTTAAACACCTGGTTACAAACATAAAGGGTGGTTAAGTGGTGGAGCAATTACGGTACACTTCTGGAAACTTCATGGCAAATTCTGCGTAGGAACATTGAGCTTGAGAATGTTGGAGATTGGACCAGTATTTATGGCAGCATATCAAAAGTAGATTTAAATTATTTAAATCTGTGTCAAATATGAAAAAAACAGAACTACCCAATTTAAGGGGAGTTCAGTTCAACATCAAACCTACACTGTGTATTCTACCACTAAAATGTTGCTGTTATTTTTCATTTAGAATGGGACTTTTATTTAGGTTTGGTTGGTGTTTATAACAGAAAATATGTTTTCATTATAATGTTGAATGAGGCTTTAAAAGGGAACTTAGGGATGACATTTAATATCAGTTTTTCCAGTTTCCATTGATTGGTTTCAAAGAATCCCATACAATTCTCACAACTCACAATGTTGAGCTAAAAGTTGTAATTTGTGTAGACAATATTTCTGTGCATGCCTGCTTATAACATAATTATGTCTGCAAATGATACGGTAAATACAGCTGGTGAAAATATCTCAACATTGTATTTATTTATTTAAATTGTTTATTTCAGATAATTCCAGTTATTTTCCATGGAAAGTTTTCACCTTTCTTATCCTTTCTTAATTTGTCAACCCTTTGAAACTAACAGGACAGCAGGACATTTGATAAAGGTGTCAGGCCTTAAGGAAAAAGCATGCCTGTATAGAAAAAAAGAGCAAAAACAATAATAATCATTCACAATCCGTCTAGATATGAAGAATTATAACCGGTACCAAACAAAACGAAACCGCAGCTCTACAGAAATGTAATCCTTTCATGGAGCGATAACACATGCAGACAAACATCATTCTACAAAAGGGACTTTGACTTTTCATAAGCATGCGTGTAATAAATACCTGAACCTTTACAATGCGATAAACAGTCAGAAAAACACTCAGCACTTCCCCAAGGTAAACACCCACCCTAGGTCCACAGAAACGTGCGTGTGCTTGGTGTGCATGATGGATTGTGCTCTCTCTATCTACCTGTTGCCCACTCACACAATCTGTGTGCACCAAAGGCCGCTTTTGTTTTGGATCAGTGGAATCCCCCCCCCCCCCTCTGGTTTTATAATGTCAGAGTTAAATGGAATGCATTTATATAGCACTTTAATATCCTGTGGCCATTCACAGCAGTTTACATCGGTGCCTCACTTTCACACATTAATTCACCCATTCATGCACACGTTCACACGGGCAACAGGCGGCAGGTCGGGAGAAGCAAGGGTCAGGGGGTGTTGCTCCGGGACATCTCGGCCCTGGCTAGGGGGAGTCTGGGGATTGAACCGGCAACCTTCCCGCCTGGGAAGAAGAAACAGATAAGACGAAGTAGTACCAGAACAACTGGAGGGGCGATGTCCTCGCCCTCTGGGCGGAGCACTGAGGCAGACTGGCGCGCCGGGTTCAGTCTCACTATCACGGCCGCTGTCATCAGCTGGTGGTCTGACCGCCTCTCTTCAACACCACCACCTCTTCAATAGAGCCCTTTGTGCACCTCTTCACAGCACAGATACGGCCCCCAGGAACACGTGTGTGTGTGTGTGTGTGTGTGTGTGT
>NC_136951.1:20437896-20445396 GCF_949987615.1 Pollachius pollachius
AAACATTATGTCACCCAGGGGTCTCACAGTGGTACGACCCACATGACCCTCTGCACCGCGAGGACGTCCGCTGTGAAGGTCACTGCAGTGTTGGGCTGGGCCGTATCTCAGGGGGGCTTGAACCAACCCCCCCCCACTCCCTGTTGATGTTGGTTATGAGGTTCAGTCCTGGATCATGGTCGCTGGTGTTTCTGCTGAGGTGGAACTCCTCCAGATCTGCCGATAGGGCCCTGGTTGAGAAGAAAGAGTGTGTGTGTGTGTGTGTGTGTGTGTGTGTGTGTGTGTGTGTGTGTGTGTGTGTGTGTGTGTGTGTTGTGTGTGTGTGGGTGGGTGTTAATGTGAATATGTGTGGTTTTCTTTCTCATGGTTACTGAATAAACGGTATATGTTCTCTCACCGTCAGTGTGACTTAAAATCCATAGTGGAAAAACTTAGCGTAGATTAGTTCCTATGTCTGCGGGTATAACTGAAAAAGGGAATGAACCTCCTCTATTGAGTGTGTGTGTGTGTGTGTGTGTGTGTGTGTGTGTGTGTGCGTGTGTCTCAGCAGCTGCATAAGAGGATAAACAGAGATGTTTCTGTCCTCCTGCCTCCTTTATTTTCTGCTATCTTTTCTCTGTATTCCTGTAATGGAATGGAAGAAGCGCTTGTGTGTGTTTGTGTGTGTTTGTGTCCGCTTCTGAATGTCTATGTGTCTGTGTGTCTTTGTGTCTAGTAGTGTGTGCGTCCGTAAGTCTGAGTGTGTGTGTTTTTGGTCTGTTTGTGAAAGCGTTTACATTTTTTGCACAATGTTTGGGCCAGATGGGTTTCCTATTTGCACAAAACTCACACTACACTAAAGTATCCCCCGCAGAGCCCTTACCTCTCCCCATCACCAACCTGTTTCTTGGGCTACAATGAGATCTCCTGCCGCCCAAATGTCAGTTCAAATGAATCCAAATCATCTAAGCCTGTAGACTTCTCTAAACCAACGCAATTTTCTCCTAAAAACAAGACCATGCAGAGGTGGTTTGCTCCAGGCACACCGGTCGTGTTCGTTCAAACGTTCCCCGGAGTTATGTCGCATGACAGGAACGGCCCCCACCAGAGGCCTAACAAAAGGATGGGTTTTTCAAAGCCAATGGAATATTCTATACACCTCCCTCCCTCACCCCCTCAGTCCCTAAATACACACATTCACCACAATCGCTCCCTTTCCTCGACTGTGCTCTCTTGATAATTCTCTCTCTCCCCTTTGTTCTGTCTCTTGGACTCAGCTTCCCAACTGATGTGTCCTGGTATCAGCTTAGTGACGCCTCACCTCCGGGGATGCAATGACACAGAGAGATGGATAGTACAGGGGGACACAGGGAGAGACAGAGAGAGAGACAGAGCGAGAGACAGAGAGAGAGAGACAGAGACAGAGAGAGACAGAGACACAGAGATAGAGAGGGACACAGAGAGAGACACAGAGACACAAAGGGACACTGAGAGACAACGAAAGACAGGGAGACACAGAGAGAGAGACAGAGACACAGAGAGAGAGACAGAGACACAGAGAGAGACAGAGACACAGAGATAGAGAGGGACACAGAGACAGAGAGAGACACAGAGAGACACAAAGGGACACTGAGAGACAATGAAAGACAGGGAGACACAGAGAGAGAGACAGAGACACAGAGAGAGAGACAGAGAGAGACTCAGTCTTTGTGTGTTGCACGTAGAGAACACAATGGATGGTGCAAGTTTTACCACATATAAAAATGAATCATTAAAAGGAAAGAAACGTTCTTTTTTCGAGTTGCCAAAAATAGTGTGAAATCCCCAAGGTAGCGACCGCATTAGCCTTCGTGAACTCGTGAACGTACCGAGGTTTAACAAAGTGCTCAACGCATCTCCGTCAGAGAGGGGATTTCATAATTAATAATATCCAGTTTACACATTCCACCACAGACAGCCCCTAATGGAGCTCCATTATTGTCCCTAAGCCCCCCCCCCCGGACACAGGATTAGGCAGGGGGGTCCAAACGGGGCAAATCGTCTTACCGTCGCTGTCATTACTACATTACTGCTGTATTTTCTGCATGGCAACTGCTCTGCGATTGGTTGCAAAGTGCAGATATTTCAAGATGTTTGCAACAAGGCGCCTCACTAGCGGCTGGATTGTGTCGTGGTGCTGAATGATGTCGAATGATTTTTGGGAAGGATACGAAGAAGAAGCAGAAGATGAAACAGCTCCCTCCAAACTCATCCATTCATCGGCTCACCTAAAAACAGGCGACTAAAAACCCGGGTCACGATTAGAACATTTAGAAAAGACTCAAAACTCACCTTTCCAGAGTTCACCTAGGCTCTGCAAAGCCATCCAGTCCCCCCCGCCCACCAATGTATGTTGCACGTCCTGGCACTTAATGTACGCACTTATTGTACGCAGTTAATGTACGTTGCACTTATTCATAGAACTTAATTGTGTAGCATCTGCAGTAGCTGCTAACACTGCTGTATACGGGGGATGGGTTAGCCTAGCGACTGTTAGCACTTGGTTCTATGAACATCCTTACTGCACCGACAGCAGCGATATATTGTGTCACTTCTTATGACAAATGGACCTATTGTGAGGCGCTTTGGATGGGAGCGTCGGCTAAACGCCCTGAAGTAGATCCTCATAGGCGCATCGTGACGGCGGCTTTGACTCATCCTGTCCTGCAGGCCTGTGGGCGTGTCGCGGTGCTCCTGCCCCCCCCGCCCCCCCGCCCCCTGGGAGCTGGAGCCGGCTCAACTGGCGTGCAGCGCCCCCCCCCCATGGAACCAGAGCCTCGTTAGGACAAACAAGCTGCATGGCGGAGAGAGTGCACGGAGCGGTCCAACCCTCGTGCACGCTCCCTGAACCCGCCGCTGAACTGTCGGTAACACCAGACGACCTGGGACACACACACACACACACCCACACACACACACACACACACACACACACACACATACACATATTGTACATATGCACACACATATTCACAGGCACACACACACACACACACACACATGCTCAGTCAAACATACGCACACATTAACACGCACACATGGTTAGGCCAACCTATATACACACACACACACACACACACACACACACACACACACACACATACACATATTGTACATATGCACACACATATACACAGGCACACACACACACACACACACACACACATGCTCAGTCAAACATACGCACACATTAACACGCACACATGGTTAGGCCAACCTATATACACACACACACACACACACACACACACGCACACACACACACACACACACACTCTAGATGTGGAACAATGCAATCTGCTGTTTGACAAGATCCCCCCTCCTGCCTGTAGTCTCCTCCTTTGCTCCCCTCTTCCCCATCTGTGTGTGTTTGTGTGTGTGTGTGTGCGTCTGTGTTTGTGTGTGTGTGTGTGTGTGTGTGTGTGTGTTTGTGTCCTGCTTCCTCTGCTGGCCGTGTGCCTGATAATGATGGGCTGTGTGTGTGTGTGTGTGTGTGTGTGTGTTTGTGTGACTGTGTTTGTGTGTGGTTCTGTGTTGGTTTGTCTCTGCCTGGAGCTCGCTCCACAGAGAGATGCCCACGTGGTCACACACAAACACACACTCACACAAACACACATACACACACACAAACCCACACTCACACTCACACTCACACACACACATACACACACACACACACACACACACATACACAGCAACAGCCGACTGCTTACGAAACAGAGCCGCTCCATCCCCAAAATACAAGGGATTGTGTGTGTGTGTGTGTGTGTATTTGTGTGTTAGTGTGAGTATGAGTGTGTGTGGTTGTGCATGTTGGTGTGCGTGTGTGGGAATGAAGTGCGACTGCGACTGCGAGCCCCAGGAGTATTGTGATTATGCAACAGCACGGAGGAGAGGGTTGAGGTGGTGAGGGCTGATATGATGGAGGACGCTGGTATGAACACAGCCAGCGCTCTATTGAAGCATGTGGAGGAACACCCACACACACACACTCACACACACACACACACACACACACACACACACACACACACGCTCACATATCTACTGATCACCTTTTAATAATACATAAAGGTGAGTCAAAGTCTTTGGAACGGCTTGGAATCATATAGCAGATCAGATGTGCTCCTGGTCGAAGACAGCCAGGCCATGTTACGCACGCACACACATGCGCGTGCACACACACGCACACACACACACACACACACACACACACACACACACACACACACACACACACACACACACCACTCACATCATTATTAACATCTGAGGACTTACAGATTGGGTTAATTAAAACGGCGTTATAATGGAATGCAAGGTGCTTTAACTTTAGAACCAATTATAGGAAGCGTGAATTAACGACCTTTAGATTTATAATCTCAGGCAGGATTTTCAAATGAAAACATGAACATTGGCCTTCTCTTTATTGAAAGATAAATAACAAGAACAAAAATTCTTGCCTCGTTTCATTCTACGCCATTGAATGTGTTGCCAAGCAAAATAACAGGAAAAGAAGATGTAAAAAAATATGCAAATGTGGTGTGTGGACAGCAGCAGCCACATCCACACAGCGAGGGGACGAAGACGAGCCTAATATGACAAAACCTTTATTATGATCATTCAGACGTCCCTGGTATGAATGCATGGCTTCCGGTTCAGAGAAGTGTTCACAGTTATCACTGGATCCCTTCTTTAACGTGTTTTCAAAAGCATGTTCCACTAGGAGAGCGTCCTGAGCCATCTGATTCCTCTCTGACGTGAGCTCTGCCCTCGTGGACACTGAGGGCAGAGCTCACCGCCATAAACACCGTCATCACACAGGGGTGACCCGTGTGTTGGGTTCACAGGTTCAGAGTGTCCTGGATCGAACGTCATGACCCCCCCTCCGCACGCTTTTAGCCTCGACTTCGATCTCACTAACCCATCTTCTTAGAAAGAGGGAAAGAGAGAGCGAGAGGGTGAGAGAGAGAGCGAGAGAGCGAGACGGGCCGCTGGCCTACTTGCGGGTAATTGGACGTGCACCTGAAACTCTGGAACGCTCGCCTTCTTTTCCATCCCTTCGCGAGTCTCTCCCGCCATCACCCCTCCTCCCCTGTCCCTCCTCCTCCTCCTCCTCCTCCTCCTGAATAATAGAGGGTCCTTGCGTCACTGTTTGTGTGGGTAACAATGTTGGCATGTCAGGCAGCAGGCATTCGATCCCCCCTTCCGATGACATGATGGAATATGTGGCGGCCGTGTTGGCTTTCACCAGGTAGTGCTGCATTATGGATGGAGCGGCCACTGAGGCAAGTTTTTCCACCGCTCTGGCCCCTCCCTCCCTCCCTCCCCCCCTCCCTCCCTCCCTCCCTCCCTTCCACCTTCACCTGGCCCATCACGCGATATGGGTGGACACGGCGGCGTGCTCGCAGGCCGACGGAGGCTCAGACGGCCGCGCCAGCCTGGAGAAGGAGCGGATGGGAGGAGCCAAGGAAGGAAAAGGGCGAGAACTAGGCGTCCGACATTTTCCATCTGCCATGAAAGTGGAGCAGCTCATTATGGCAGAGTGCTCTCTGCTGAGCTGACCTGAAACGACTAGAGAGGACAGGACGCCATATGTGCGTCCCGTGTGCGTGTGTGTATGTGTATGTGTGTGTGTGTGCCACATGTGTACACACATGTGGCTGTTTGACTTTGCAGGAGCACACGTTTGTCCATTTACCTAACCTGTGCATCAAGGGTAATACCCGTTGACGACCAGAGGAAAGCTTCTCCATGCGGTTGACCTGCGTGTGTACATGAGGCAGATGCCTCAGCATACTGTAGTGATGCGTCTGAACGCACACGACCGTGTACACAACGTGTGTGTCAGGGGGTGTGTGGGAGGTGCAGCCGGCCAACACTGGCGCCATCCCTGTTTGTGTGTGTGGGTGTATGAGTGTGTGTACTATGTGTGTCGGTTGTATGTGGTGTGTGCGTGTGTGTGTGTGTGTGTGTGTGTGTGTGTGAACTGTGTGTGTGTGTGTGTCTGTCGGGCGTGTGCGTGTGTGTGTGTGTGTGTGTGTACACCTGTCGGGCATGTGCATGTGTGTGTGTGTGTGTGTTGCATCGCCAACACTGTTGTTTTTCCCTGCATGTTCCAGCTGTCTCACGGAGTGGCTGATGCGATTGTGCTCTCCTTGAATTAATCATTCTTTCAAAATCACGTAAATAATGTAGCGAGCGGTGCGCTGCTAATGCCGTGGGGATGTAGGGTGGTGTGGGCGTGTTGTGGTCATGGGGGCGTGAGCGCCCGTTCTGAGCGCCTGTGTGGTTGATCATCACCTTGGAAATGCGGAAGGAGAATAATTCAAGAAGTGCCAAAGTGTTATTTTTTTCATGTTTTCTACTTTATCAACCTTTTGTTCAACATAGGGAACTGTTCATCTTCATCAAAATCACAGACAGACAGACAGACAGACAGACAGACACACTGACACACTGACCCACACGCACACACACACACACACACACACACACACACACAACCCCCCCCCTTCCAGCCAACCCTTAAAGTTCACTTACAGACAGGAAGTGACAGAGAGGAAGTGACCTTGAGCCTGGCGGCCTCTGTATTTCCTTTTTCCATTCGTGAAGCCATTAAGCTTTTATAATTGGTCACTAGCAAATATGGTCAGCTATAAAAAAAAATGACAACAAAGACAAAATAAAGACGGCAGGAAGCCCTTCTGCTAAGCCCTTTGATCAACATCATCTGCAGTGTTTTCAACTCCAATCTTAGTTTAATTATTTCATTTTACAGTGGAAACCTAATCAAAGCCTGGCACCGGTCCAGAGAGATAAGCGACAGCCTGATCCCTCTCACTCAGCGCATGAGCCCACTTCTTTAATTGTTTCCTAGCCTCGCCATAAACACACATTAGCCGCTCAGAATTGCACCGTCAACCCTTCAGTGAGGGCGAGGGCAGAGGGGAAAGTGCCCAACAAGCTGTCGGCGTTTCCGAATTGCCCTGCTCAATTGCTGGGGCAGAGGACAACGGGCCTCAAAAAGCAAAGGTATCCGGGCAGAGACTGACGCAGAGTGTGTGTGTGTGTGTGTGTGTGTGTGTGTGTGCTTCCAGATCGGCCAGAGGGTTCATAGTGTGTGTGTGTGTGTGTGTGGGGGGGGGGGGGGTTGCATGAGTGTGTCTCTTGGAATGCATTTATATCGCTTGTTGTATAACTATTCAAATTACAAGATTGTGTGTGTGTGCACATCTTTTTGTGTGTGCATATGTGAGTGAAGGCGTGCATGTGCACGTACATTTAAAATGACTGACCTGTCGCCTGACCCCCCCCTCCAAATGTCTGGGGGCCAGCACCACAACATTTATCTTCAGTGGTTCTCGCTGAGCACTTTGAACTTTGAGGCGCGTGGCAGAGCAGGCGGCTGTGTGTTTAACTGGCCCTGCCTGCAGCGTCGGCAGAGAGAAACTGGATCGAAAGAAGTGATTACAATGTGAC
>NC_136951.1:20455396-20462896 GCF_949987615.1 Pollachius pollachius
ATAGCAACACAACAGGAAGCAGAAAGCCTGCGGAGAGGAAGTGGTACCCCTCTTAACGGAATCAGCAGAGGCATCGTTCTCATGCGCCGCTGTTCCCTTTGTCTTGTCTTGCCTGATCTCTCTCTCTCTCTCTCTCTCTCTCTCTCTCTCTCTCTCTCTCTCTCTCTCTCTCTCTCTCTCTCTCTCTCTCTCTTTCTCTCTCTCTCTATCTCTCTCTCTCTCTCTCTCTCGCTCTCTCTCTTACTCTCTGTTTATATCTCTGGGACTCTCAGTCTCTCTCACCCCTCTTATGTTTTATATCTCCCACCACGTGCCCTGATGTAAATCTTTCTTTTACTAGAGGCCCTCCACCAACTCCTTAGGCCCAATAAAAAGCTGTTCATAATCATGAGAGGGAGAACACTAATGTGGAAGGTTCAGATGAAATGAGGTTATTACCTATTCAACCCTATAAAAGCAAGGGGTGATTGACCGTAAAGCAGAACATGTGTTTTGGATTCAGCTGTCTGGACCATCCCCAGTGGAGTTTAATACAGTTACCAAGGCCTCTGATTCAGGTGTGGACACTTGGTTTTCAGTCTTGCCTTAACTCTGTCTGTCGATGTTGTGCTTCAAAGCCAAGGCCAGTTATGGTGAAAAATGTGCACCTTTTGGAAATCTGGAGGTTTATTTTATCATTCATTTCAATCGTAGGTGGACTTACTTCCTTGCACACGGTAGCAAACCCTCCCAGGAATGTGATTCATTGGGTTTGGCAGCTGCAGGACTCCCACACGCCACATTGGAGACCATTTGAAATGATGTCGACTCGAATTGTCTGAGAGAAATGTACAAAAATGTACATGTACATGTTGAAACCGGTACATTTTTAAACATTACCAGCCCTACCCCCCCCCCCCGATTAAAATAAGGTTAATTGTATTGGCCAGCAATGCTTTGACAGAAAATTATCTTTAATGCAGCTCAGATTAAAGTGTTGAGAAACAACAGACAAAGACTTATGGAGTACTGAGGACAAAATGCAATGTGTCATTCCATATTTTGCTAAGGATAATAATGGGGTGGGAGTTATAAATAAATAATGAACACACACTTTAGTCAGAGACGGCAGAGTGACATCTCTCTCTCTCCATCTCATATCATTATGGTTCATCCTGCAGCATATTTAGAACTTTCCTCAGTTTTCTCTTTGGGTTGTCCCCATACCGCCGTCGCTAAACATAATGCTAATGAAAAGCCGCCAGCCGCCCTTCTCCGTGCATTATGACGGTATGACATGCTTGCATAAGCTGTATAAAATATTCATTGTATAATGTGTGTGTATTAATAAAGTGTTGAATTCATTAGGCATGTTTTGTCTTCCGCTTGAGCAACCCTTTAATCGTGGGAATGAATAAATGGATAATGAATATAATAAATGTATAAAGCAGGCTGAGGAGATAACTAAACGAGTTCCCTTCCTACTCCAAAGACCTTGTATAAAAACCTCCATCAAAGCAGCTACACTGTGTAGTCTAAATGTACCACATATCTGTCTCATCATTTAGTGAACGCTGTTATCCAGAGCCACTTCCAGGTGACGCTAAGCAGGATCCCAGCTCCTGAACGGAGGAGTAGCTATAGGAATAAGAACACGAGGTAAGCGGAATGCTTTCCCCCGCCACTCTATTCAATTCCACGTTTATTAATGTGTTGCTGTATGCATAGATTGTGTGTGAGTGTTCAATTATTATCATGGTATGTTGGGGGCAGTCGCTGTAAATATGGGCTGCTGCTTCATGAGTTCCTTCCCTTCCGAGGCCTTTTGTTGACCAGTCGTCACCTTCTCATTTACCAAAACAAACCCTCGCCCAGTGAAGGTAGGACCGGTTACAGGCAGTGCAGGGAGGACATAAGCGCAGGCTGTAGGCGAACAATGTGGCATCCATCGTTTGTTAATAGCAACGCATTCTATGTCTCCTAGCATCGAGTACACAAGCCAGGAAAGGTTAACATGTTACCTTGGTGCTTAACATAAACACAAACTTTAGACGCTCTTAAAGGATGTATTTCAGAACGTATAGCAGACTGTTTATACAACTATAGGTGAGGTTACATTTAAGACAATCACCAACACTGCATCACACAAACTCTCAATGTGAATCAATGTGTGCATAGATGCTGATTCCAGCCTTGAGAAGATTTACTGGTTGTTTCTTTATATGCTTCATGCTATGTAGCTCTAACTGAATCTCTCTCTCTCTCTCTGTTTCTCTCTCTTTTGGTTCTCTTTCTCTCGCGCATGCTAGCTTTCTATCGAACTGACTCTCTCTCTCTCTATCTGACAAGGTTACTATCTCTCTCTCTCTCTCCTTCTCCCTGCCCACACATCCAGTGTTCATCGCAGAGTCCTGACCCTGACTTCATGTTTCCACTGCTCAATGAAAAGCCTGCACAGGCTGCGCTTCAAACACACTCACACACACACACACACACACACACAGACAAACACACACAAGCACACACACACACACACACACCGACATCGACACTGAAACACACACACACACACACACACACAGACACACACACACACACACACACACACACACACACAGACACACACACACACACACACACACACACACGCACACAGACACACACTCACACACTCACACACTCACACTCTCACTGTTATTCCCACGTTCTTCTACTCGGTTGTCATTCAGCAACAGTAATGAGCAGCCATCCCTGCCTCGTCTTATTTCTAAGCCAAACCATCATTTCAACAGTGTGTGTCGTGAGTGTGTGTATGTGTGTGTGTGTGTGTGTGTTTCAGTGTCGATGTCGGTGTGTGTGTGTGTGTGTGTGTGTGTGTGTGTGTGTGTGTGTGTGTGTGTGTCTGTGCATGCATGAATTCAATAAACAAAACAAATAAAGAAAGAAGAATAGCATAAGGAATCTGCAAGATTTTAAATCAAATTATTATACCAACTTTCTCCATGCACCTGATAATACACAAACACACACACACACACACACACACACACACAAAAAAAAAAGCATACACGCAGTCACACAAAAATAGACACATAAATATGGAAATACGCTACACAAAACTGTCACAAACACATAAACCGTGAAAAACAAATGCACTTAACTATTTGCCATTGCAGGGATTTTGGTTATGATGTCATCACTGACCAGCCCTGGGTTAGCTTAGGACAGGATGACTTCAGGATCTTATATAGGCGCACGCACGCACGCACGCACGCACACAGTCACACTTACACAGACATACACACACACACAGTGCACTTCACTCTTTCCAATAATGGGATTTTTTGTATTGTTTTTTTTATTTTGGACAGCCATGAGGATTTAAGCCGGCAAAAATGTAAACCCCTGCAGACATAGAGGCTGACACGCCACTGTGACCACGCTGGCTGCTGCAGCCAATCACTACTGTCGGAATATGAAAACTGTCCTCCGGCAAATACAGAGCCAGAAATTACACCTGGCAGCCATCTTGATTCCATATTCCGCATTCGGTTCCCTCACCCAGTGAACATTTAGATTGAAGATGGTTGCTAGGGGAGTAAGGACATGTCTAGCAGACATGCTATGGTCGAAGTTAATTTAATTCTGTCTTTCCTCACACTCAGTGCTTCACAAGGGGGATGTTTTCAATTCAAAAGAAGAAAAATTGTATGCTTCAGTGCATGCATACATGGAAACCAAACTGCAAACGACTCACTCACAAAGACACTCACATACAGCCAAAGAAGCATAGGCATGTCTTACACACTTCCTGTATGATCGGCTGGCTCACCACCCTGGTAGAAAATACCTTAGATTTGCCCTTCTGCCTGTTGGAAAGTTTAGTGAGGATTAGGTTGGTTTTTTTAGTTGGCTCATTTGGTTTATTTATATCATGTAATCAATTAAACTTGCATGATTTGTATATACATGCATGTCATTTATATGCATTTATAAAAGAAAATGATTAGGAAATACAGTTTATTCATTCTTTCTCAAGTTTGATATTCTTGAAGGAGGTCAACTACATCTTCGCACACAAACAGTACGAAGATGTATGTGTCAGATCTTTATTTGCACATAATATGTTCCGTTTACACAGCAGTGGAACTTTCCACTGACTCTCCCGGGTGAGACAACAAATGTGACAATGTGTTCAGTTTAAGCTTCTAAAGATTCATTTCTTTGGAAAGAAATGGCTCCCACCCCAATTCCCTCTCCCTCACCCCAAACACACTCTCTTTCTCTCTCTTCCTCTGTCAGTGTTTCTCTGTTCTCTGTCTCTGTCTCTCTCACTGTCTCTCTATCTGCCTCTCTCTCTCGCTCTCTCTCGCTCTCTCTAACTTCCCCTGTCTCTTCTCCTTTCTCTGTCGCCCTTTGTGTGACCCCCCATGGAGCAGTAGAGATGGGGGACAGGGGGGCAGTTCAGAGACCCTCCATGGGTCTTTATCACACTGCCCGTAGGGGGGATGCATGCTGATGGACTCATAGACGTTGGGGAAAGAGAAAATAAAAGACGGTATGAAAGAAGGTATGAAAATGCTTAGACTTTTCTTCTTCCATAACTGATCCAACCAAAACAAGTTACAAGTTAATATAAAATATAAAATATAATTAATATAAAAATAAATATATTAATAAAAAAACATTAACTATGGGACTTATATGTCAGCTGTGGCTGTTAATTAATTTGAACATATTTGTTGGACAGCTCGTTAACCAATTATTACAACTAATTTGTGTTACTTGCTCGTTACATTGCTTTTATAATATTTATTTATTTATTTATAAAATGGGATTGAATTTGGTCGTTGCTACTTACTCAGGCAATGACATTTATGTTGAAGGCCCACACATTTAAAACGTGTATTTGTAACGTGTATTAATAACATTTGAGGGAGAGGTGTGTGGAAATATGAATCAGTGTTTTATATTGTGTTTTTCTGAATGTGTGCAAGCATGAGGAACGAATGGTAAACACTCCTGAAATAGACACAGAAAGAAGCAGAGCCAGTCCTACACACACACACACACACACACACACACACACACACACACACACACAGACACAGACACACACCCACCTACACACCGGCCGTGGTTGAAGATATTCCGGGCCCTTCTGCATCTTATTCCACATGTTATTATTAGCCCGGAGTAGACGGACCGCCGAAAGGGAAGAGCGGGGTGGCAGTTGGTGTGGTTACATATGTGTGTATATATTTTGTGTTTATTGTGTGTGTGTGTGTGTGTGTGTGTGTGTGTGTGTGTGTGTGTGTGTGTGTGTGTGTGTGTGTGTGTGTGTACATGTATATAGATTTGTGTTTGTGTGCGTGTGTGTGTGTGTGTACATGTGTTAATGAGTGTGAGTGTCTGTGTGTGCATGTGTGTGTGTGTGTGTGTGTACATGTATATGGATTTGTGTTTGTGTCTGTGTGTTTGTTGTATGTGTCAATGAGTGTGAGTTTGTGTGCCTGTGTGTGTGTGTGTACATGTGTCAATGAGTGTGAGTTTGTGTGCCTGTGTGTGTGTGTGTGTGTGTGTTTGTGTGTGTATCTACATTTGTCAATGAGTGTGAGTGTGATTGTGTGTGCGTGCGTGTGCGTGTGTGTGTGGGGGGATCTCTCTGTGTATGTGCCTGTGTTCCTATGTGGAGTGGAGGTGATAATGTTTAACGTGTCCCGTGTCTCGTGTTATTTATAAAGTGATGTGCCCCAAGGGTACAGCGCCCCCCTATCCCGTTACCCCCACCCCGGGGGCCACCGCCCGCCGCCGTGCTGCTGTCCAGGGTTGAGTCTCAGACACGGCGTCTCCAGTCCGCCTCACAGCGGCCCGCTCTGCCCCCCCCTGTGGGGCCGTGCAGCGCGTCATCCCCCCTCCCTGTGGCGCTCCTACGCTCTCCTGTCCATGACGGCACGACGGCCGTGACTCAACACCTCACTACTCAATCGCTACAAAATGGACGAACTTAGTCGCTGGATGTTTGTATTATTAGTTCAGTGTTTCTGACGGCCGCATTCCCTTTGGTGTTTCAGTTGTTCCTCTCGTCGACTGGTTGGGATGAGACGACCGGCAGCGGCCCTCAGTGAGTTTGATAGTCCTCGTGATTCGCCACTCGTTAAGCGAGGACAGACAGCGGACAGACAGCGGACAGACAGCGGACGGACAGACTGCGTCTGGCCATGGGGGTTATAGCGGACGGACAGACAGCGGACGGCAGTGGGGGTTATAGCCATCTGCCCTACACAGGCTGAATGCATTGTTCAACTTTAACATTTCTGAGGTGCGCAATACGTGACAAAGCCCTGTATGACTAGTCTGGCTATGGCAAGACCGGGGAAGCTGCCGTTATTTTCTTTAGCACAAGAGGTGTGATCAACGGGCCTAGTTCATCTGTCTCTGTCCGCGATTGGTTGCTTGTCGTCGATTCCCTGAGGTCATTGTGTTAAACCAGCCAATAGTGCGCCAGGGGGAAAAGCCAGCTTGGTGATTGGCACCCGCAAAAACGTATCAGAAGCAGAAAGAAATGTCTTGCTCTTCTACCGACCCTTCTGCAGGGCGAACTGAAATCGCCGGCAGAATGGGCTGGTTTACCCAGGCTACTGTTTGACCTGTGTGCGAGGGCCTTGAGCTCAAACAGGTCACGCACGGCAACAATAAAATTGTCTGGGACACACATCTATTTTTTTATTTTGTATCTCGATGTGCCTTCCTGATAAGGGTTCAATCAAAAGTAGGCCAAAGGCAAACACAATGAGACCCTGGAGGGAACCTTTCCTTACGGCCGGTTTAGCGCCTGTAGGTCCTTCTTACCCAGCGGCCATAGTGGTTTGTTGGGGCGGGGAATCTTTTAGAACCTCGGGGAATCCATGACTCCTCAGTGCATTTTTCTCGGTTCTGCATTCCGTCTCACCTCCCAGGTAGCTTTAGAAAGCCTTTCAGTTGGGTTATCACGGTCTATGATTCCAGAAGGTTCCCACACCCAACCACCCAATAAGGGTGCTAGTAGGTTATATAGCCGTATAGTAGGTACTGTAGTGTGTCTGTCTCTGTGACCGGCTGTTCGGCCTGGATGACATCCTCAGAGTTTCCCTTTACCTTGCTTGTGGCTTCCTGTTGTGTTGCTGTAGCAATGCAATAAATATTAAGCGTGAATAGTAGGGGCAGTTGCTTGTATCATCCTTGCTACTAGTCATCTTCGTGGATTCAAAAACATGGCTTTTATTAGACACGCACACACACACACACACACACACACACACACACACACACAAACACAAAGCCCTAAACCTCCCCTCCCCCCCCCCTCCCGTTATAAATATTCATATCAAAACGTCAGTGTAAATTATATTATTACCACACAAAAGATCATCCGGTTGTGGGTTTATGGGATTGGTTTAAGACGACATCATCCCTGTTTTCTGACCAGGAAGTAGGTCACCGTTTTGAGGTTTTCCACCAATCACATCACCGTGGATTAGC
>NC_136951.1:20467896-20472896 GCF_949987615.1 Pollachius pollachius
GGGCGCGGAGCAATGGAACGGCATGGGCGGCCGAGGAGAAGACAGCCAACCACATGCCGTGGAAAAAGCATCAATCCTCCCGCGCCAAGTTGTTTATTTAATATTTCCTTCGCACATCAAACCATTTAAGGCCACCCCTCCCCCCCCACTAGCCTGCCGTCTCGCACGAGCCCCGGACAATCCACACAATCAGAGTTCTGCCTTTTAATGGAAGCAACTGCTGCGATGATATTTGGTGGAATTAGGCCCATCCGCTCCCATATCCACCAGACCCCATTAGCGCCCAGATAATGGCTTAGATGATGACTCACAGCGTCTGGTTCAAGGTCCGTGCATCGGCGTCTCTCCCCTCTGTTCCCTTTTATAGCAAAGGGAACAGAGGGGAGAGGAGGCCCTGAGGGATGCGGTTTAATCACCGGTGACCTGCTTGACAAGTGAGAGGCTTGTTGTTTGACAAAGGGAAGTAAACTGAAAGGAACAGAGGTTCGGTCCAAAGTCTGCAGTGCCTCAAACGTCCTGGCTTGTGTTTGTCGACCTGACCTTTGGCCGGCGAGCGAGGGCCAGCGATGCTCAAGCTTTTGCTCAGTCCTGGGCTAATGCTCGAAGGGGACAGACATGTTCTGTGTATCTATGATCACAGAGAGAGACATACGTCTTCTAGGCGTTGTAGCTGAACCAGCAGGACCCCTGCCAAGAACTGCAAACTTGTCTAATGCAGTCTTTGCTTGTAACTCTACTTGATTAATAAACTTTATTGAAAATAGCACAGCGACGCTCCGTGTTGGCCAAGTCTCATTTGGAGTGTTTTTGGAACTAGGACTAGGAGCTCAAATCTAGGTTAAGGCTTAACTAGGCTATGCCACCGCACCGATGGGTTTGACATCGCATGGTCAACCTAAATAGAATACATCAAAGTGATGACGCCACCCCCCTAACCTAGATGGTTCCGTCTCATCCAGACCTCCAGTTCATGTTCTCCGTGATGTGATGAACGCGCTAAGTTTGTTTTCTATCGCTGTCCAATTAAACAATTTATGTTACACAAGGTTGTGGATTTCAGGAGCCAACGGCCGTAATTCAACCCGCTCTTCAGTGGAACGGCTAAAATAATGTTTTTCGGAACATTTAAGGGGGGGAATAAATGGCTCCATTGTAATCTCATCTTTGTGGCTCATTTCATAAATCCACCTCTTTTTCACTCCCCCCCCCCCCCCGTTTAACACTGGCGCTTGTGCAGCTTGGATCAGGCATCTGTCATTGCAGTATTTCTGCTAAGTGCTGCGGCTCACAGGAACCTTTCTCTGGCTGGCGGAACAGTGCCGCTCTGTTTCTGTGGTTTCACACATACTGGAGATCTGAGGGGAATTCTGCATAGACATTGGGCTGTTGTTGGATAGTCCGCGGCCGTCGACGTTTAACTAATGTTTACGCATCCAGGGCTTAAAAATGAGGTTTTGTTGCTTCTCCCTCCGCCTGGATTGGAATGAAGTCCATTGATTCGGTGGAACGGCTCAAACCTGTTTGTAGGCACTCTGAAGCACGTTGTTACATTAACACACTCGCACACTTTACACACACACCGCTCCACCACGGCAGATGGTTCAAAAAGGGAACCGACCCAGAGCGATGCAAAACAGAAAACAGGAGCCAGATTGTACCAACTATGTCAGAGGTAGCCAGCACTGATGGGTAACTGTACCTGAGGGGAATGTAACACACACCAATGAGCCTGAGTAACGTAGCGGCCGTCGGTTCCACCTTGGTTCTAAGTGTACGCTGGCTGTGGGGAACTGTTCCTCACTCAGGTCCACTCTCCAAGTTAGCGTTTAGAACCAACATGGCCGCTTGGTGAAGGAGGCCGATGACGTGGTGATGGGCTGTCCGGCCTAGTAAAAACGCCAAAGTAGAGGTTAAACACGGCCAGAGAAGAATCAACACAGGGAAGCCTATACTTCATCACTCAATCACTCAATCCACACACACACACACGTGCACAAACACGCACACATTCACTCTCTCACATACAGACACACACACACTCTCTCTCACACACACACACACACACACACACACACACACAGACACACACACACACATACACTCACATTGTTGAAGAGCTGGTCGCAATCAACCAAACACATTGCACATGAAGAAAATGACACAGGGTCAAAGTGTTGTCAAAGAATTCTCTTGATTGTGTGGGTGAGTTAGAATCTATCCCTAATCAGGGTAGCCTGATGATACAGTATACCTGGATTTCTATTTCCTTTCACTTTGTCATTAAGTCTTCGTAATTAAGTCTCTACCGCTTTAACCAATCATGAAACAGTACGCAATTCTGCAAGCGACATTGCCCTCTGTGTTAGAGAGCAACTTCAGTGGCAGAAACTGTAGAAATTAAGAACGGTGACATTACTTGCCGATGCTTCAATTGGACCTGGCAGCCAGAAGCAGCGCACTGCAAATTTCAGTGTACATTTCAGCTATCATTTTTTTATAGTTGCACCCCTGCTCTCGCTGGAAACCTGATTTGGAAATATACTCAACAAATAACAATTTTCTTCCCCTTTTGTCAGAGGATAAAACACACGTACTAAGCACGTAAATAATATGTTGATGTCATCGCCGTGCCCCAGTGGGCAGAACACTCCAATGCCAGATGATGACATCATATCCCTTTGGTCCTGCCCCTTAATCTCCTGTTTTACTCCCACTCCTCACGACAGCATCAAGACATGCGAGCTGAACGCTTCGCTCAGCTCGCATTTGGGATGATTGTTTTTTGGGTCAACATTGCGGTGGGTAGACGTCCGTAGCGGTCGAGGCTGTGATGCAGCTCCATGTTTATTCTCCTGTGTGTTTGTCCCTCAATGTTTCTGGTTCTTCCCCCCTCCTCCTGCTCCTCTTCCTCCTCATCCTCCTCCTCATCCTCCTGCTCCTGCTCCTCCTCCTCCTCCTCCTCCACCTCCTCCTCCTCCTCCTCCTCCTCCTCCTTTGGGCCGGAGCGAGAGAGGAAGAATCACAACACTTGTGTCGTGTTGCCGCTCTGTCACCACACACACACACGCACGCACGCACACACACATACACACATACACACACACACACACACACAAACACACACACATAAACACACACACATACACATAAACACACACACACAAACATAAACACACACACACACATAAACACACGCCCACACACACACACACATGCACACACAAACGCACACACACACACAAACACACATAAACGCACAGACACACACACACACACACACACACACACACACATCCACACAGAAGGTAATTGCCTTGGAACAGTGGATAGAAGAGGCACACACACACACACACACACACACACACACACACACACACACACACACACACACACACACAGGTCATTAAATTTACCACTAAGAATTTGAATAAGCCTGACTAGGCAAATCTGACTTATCCATCTGCTAGGGTGTGACATGTTGGATCGGTTCCTCGCTCTCTATGTCCCTCCCTCTCTCACACACACACACACACACACACACACACACACACACACACACATACACACACACACAGAACAAGTATCTAAATGCACACATATACCTTTCCCTTGACAACTGCTGGTTCCTAGTTGGTAAATGTCTGACCTTCACCTGTTGAAAACCGCATGGCCGTTTCCTTTGTGCAAAATGTGTTTGATGTTCATACTTTATCCTCTTTAATAGGCTGTATTGATACAGCAGTTTGGATTGATCTACTGAGTTTCCTCATAATTTTTCGATCTCTCTCACTCATTCTCTCTTTCGTACACTCTCTCTCTTGCTATCTCTTCCACTCCTTCTCTCTCGCCCTCTCCCTCTTTTTGTCTCACAAACACAAATGTGCACATTTTAGTGTCTTTTTTAGTTTTTTGGGGTGTCAGCTGCTCTCACCTTTTCTCTTTCTCTCTTTGTCTCACCCCCCCCCCACACACACACACACACACGTGTGTTTTTTTGTTGGTGTCAGCCTCCCCCATCCCACCCCTGTCTCTCTCTATCACTCATTCTGTTTCTCTCATTCTGTTCCTCTCTGTCTCTCTCTCGGTCTCTCTCTCACTGTCTCTCTCTGTTACTCATTCTGTTTCTCTCTGTCTGTTTCTCTGTCTGTTTCTCTCTGTCTGTTTCTCTCTGTCTGTTTCTCTCTGTCTGTTCCTCTCTGTCTGTTCCTCTCTGTCTGTTTCTCTCTGTCTGTTTCTCTCTGTCTGTTTCTCTCTGTCTGTTCCTCTCTGTCTGTTTCTCTCTGTCTGTTTCTCTGTCTCTCTCATTCGGTCGTTCATTCACTCTCCCGGAGTCAGGGATCTATTAGTGGTTGTGATAATAGATGTATGTCATATAATCTCAGGGTTGGTCTTTGCTCAGCAGTCGAGCAGAGCTGTGTTTTATCTCTGCATCTGGTCTGGAACAACGCGTCACTCTGCCCCGGCTTTGTTTGATGAATGAGAAGGGACAGTTTAAAAACTGCCTCAATCCTTTAATCTGTGTATTATGGATTGTGTCTCTGTGTTGGCCCCTGCAGACCCAACATCCCCACCCTGACTTGGTTTGGTCAGCTGCTCTCACTCTTAGTCTCGCAGTAAGCTCGATAACATTTCAACTCATAGTAAGAATTGGCTTCGTAAGAGTTAGGGTTAGGGTTATGTGAAAACCACTGTACATGACAACAAAACACAAATACTAGCCTGAATGCTCTTAATTCAAATATTTATCTGCTGTAGTTTGTATCAATTGCTTGCTTTGTACTTCAAATTGACTGCCCAATTTGTGGTAGTGTAGGAAAATACAGTCGTCTCACCATATAAAAACGTTAACATTGATTCAGTCAAAGACTTTCACCAGTAACCACTCAATGCATATATAAGAAAGGATAAGGGAATAAACAATATTGGCCCTTTAAGCAACCCTAAGTGTCTAGGCCCAGGCTGTAGAGTAAGTAAACATTTGCGGTACAGTAATTAATTCC
>NC_136951.1:20477896-20520396 GCF_949987615.1 Pollachius pollachius
ATGGCCCATTTGCACTAACTGAGTGAACAATATGACCCAGACAACAGCTGTGAGTGGCAGGGAGTGGAAGAAATGAGTTTCCCCAATTATAAACCTATAAAAAACAAAACCAGTACCGACTTTCATCAATTATTATTTGAAATAAAAAAACGGAGTGATCAAATGAATAGCTCAAACTGACAGCCGATTCGCAGATTGAGGTGGTTTGGATCAATCTAAAAGCCTTCAC
This sequence comes from Pollachius pollachius, assembly GCF_949987615.1. NCBI lineage: Eukaryota > Metazoa > Chordata > Actinopteri > Gadiformes > Gadidae > Pollachius > Pollachius pollachius. Next base: position 20,478,126 of record NC_136951.1, read on the forward strand.
ATATTGCGGTGACTTTCCAACGTGACTTGTGTGTTGCCTGAATTCTAATTGTTGAAATGGCTTAATATGAGGATTACTCAGTTTAACAATCAGAGCGTCTGTTATTGTCTGTTTTACTTTGATGAAACTATTGTCTGTTTTACTTTGATGAAGAAAAGATGAGCTAATCATTAGCTTTATCTTGGTGTCTGTTTGAGAGGGAAGAACATCTGTAGATGAGATTATGCATGATTAAATATTTGACGGCGACCAAACATTTGAACTATGCTATCGACATTCATTTCAAGGCTGCCTGTGCATGAGAGCGTATATGTGTGAGTGGGTATGTGTGTCTGTGATCATGTGGGTGTGTGTATGTGTTGGTGTGTGTGTTTGTGAGTGTGTATGTGTGTCTGCATCTGTGTGTGTACCTCTTTGTGTTTATGTGTTAAAAATAGATGACAACGGATGGATAGGAGCGACATCTGTGTTTTGAGACTAGAAACACACACACCCCCACACACACACACACACACACACACACACACACACACACACACACACACACACACACACACACCGCACAGTGGGCGTCCAATCAGGGGACAACCCTCAACACCATGACTCTGACTTGAAAAACGATTTAAACTTGGACCAAATCAAGATGTTTGTTGACCTTGTTGTGGTGATGCAGGGTTCCAGAGGATGCCATGCTCTGGCTGATATGAAACCGTGAGATTATAAAAGAAAGGGGGGAGATAAAAGGAGAGGGATGCCGGCCGTGGTGTCACAGCCTCGGTGTAAAAATGGACAGCGGTACATTGATTGACGACAGAAGATGTTTAGAAAGGGCGGGTCAAAGGATATCGGATACCCTGCCCGGATCAGCGACACCAACGTAATGACAACTTTTTCCCTGAAACATTGTCCTATACACACACACACACACACACACACACACACACACACACACACACACACACACACACACACACACACACACACACACACACACACTTGACTTGCATACACTCACACACACTTGTTTTGGAGGGTCCGGATGGGAACCAACGACTCACTTGGGAACTTTTGGTATTATATTTTTAGCACTCTGCTCTCTGGCTTTGTGTCTCGCTGTCTGCGTCTCTCTCCGCTTGTGAAGTCGTGATTGGGAAATCATCCATTACATGGTGCGTGAATAAGGTCTATGTCATTTCAGCACTTCACCTCATTTTAAATAAACAACCTTGTTCTTGCTTGTTCTTGCCTTCCCGCTTGATCTTTCTCGCTCTCCCTCATAAGGCGTCCAAGATGTGACTCTGACATTCTCCTAGCTTTGTGAATGTACAGGGTCATGATCACTTTGAACTTTTCCCCTACTATACAAAAAGTGTGTGCTGCCTAAATACCTCTGTGCTGTTAGGATGGTTAATAATGAATCCCATTATGTATGAACAGCAAGTAGCGCTATTACATTGGGCCTATCTGAAGCTCTCCTGGTTCTGTTTATCATCTACCCACACGTAGGCCCTATGTGAATGTCCAACCGGGGTCAACATGTTTAGTCGTAAAAATCCTTGACCTGCTGTCATGACCATAGGTCATAGATGTCTGATTTAGGACCCCAGGCGAGAAAGGGCCGTTAGTCATGACTATTCATGTTGAATGGAGATCCAATCAGCATATCAGGAACATTTTAAAGACGTGTTCCACCATATGCTTTCAGCTGTCTATCCTTGCATTGCTCACAGTTTGCAGCATTGTACCTTATTATATGTGTCGGTGTATTCAATCAACACTCACAATTGATTTCATATGCAAATGTGTTCTTGTTGCTTTATTGATGCTATATTGTTCCTGCGTCTATTGCTTCTCCATCATCTACATGTTCTTGTGGTATAGACAGTGTGTGTGTGTGTGTGTGTGTGTGTGTGTGTGTGTGTGTGTGTGTGTGTGTGTGTGTGAACAGCATTTAACGTGTTACAAATTCGATTTAGGCAAGAAAAATTTTAACCCAATTCATCACTGTTTAAGTGACAGTGGAAAAATGTCTGAAAATTGGTTATTCTGTCTCTACTATGGGATTAGGGGAATGAATACGGGCATTGAGATCCAGTGAAAGAAGAAAAAAAAAAGCACTACGTCATGGAAATAATGACGTCAGGTTTGATTAGGCGCCGAGGGAAGTCTTGACTGGTGTGGGTGGAGAGTCAACGGCGGTGCAGACAACAGACCAGCCCAATGTGGTGGACGGCCGCCGAGCCGAGAAGGTGCCGTTGATTGCCGGCTGTGTCATATGATTCGACCTGGGCCATCTATCTTTGTATTATCCCGTTATTATAACGTGAGACGGGGAAAAGAAGACAGTGGGATCCGTGACGTAACCGTTTCCATAGGCGACTGATCCGCCGGCTGAGCCAATGGGGACGTACACCAGGGTCCATGCCCATCCTCCTGACATGCATCACATGTCCCCGGCGGTGTTGTGACAGTGCGGTGGGCGGGACTCTGCCTCTGGTCGGGGGAGCGCGTCCAGTCCCTCGCTGAGACTGAGGGGGAACGTAAGAGAGAAGGGGACCTGGGCTGTTTTTCAGGGAACCGAGTAAGTATTTTTTTTTGCATTTTTCGTATTTCCAGCCAAGCCTGCGTAAAAAGGGCTCGGCGTGTCTCTGACGCGGCGCCCTCCGTGTGGTCCAACAGCGAGGTGTTCTCTACGGTCCGCACATTGTGCCCGCCGAGCAGACCGCCGTGCGCTAGCGGGGCAGTAGCTCGATGCTAACGGTACATCAGGACTGGCTGGCACCGGGCTGCTCCTCCTCTGGGACTCCAGCCGCTCTCCTGGTCGGCCGGGTCGGATTCTCTACCACCTTGTCCGTGGCGATACTGAGCTGGAACATGCTATCGGAAATGTCACAGCGGTGCAAGAATAGGGTTTTGGGATAAATGCCTGGTGTGCAATGAGTGGAGGCTAGTCGGCTACTCGGCTAAACGTGTAAGCTAACCTCTTCCTCTTGCGGCTGAATCGTTATTATTGTGTTATTCTTGTGTTATCCTGTACATGGTGCAGCTGCTTGTGCACGACGCCTGGCGACAAAGTTCAGCAGCTCATTTGTGTGAAGGAGGAATTCGCTCAGACCGTTGGCATGGCTATTCCGTTAAATACAATGCTGGCGCGTTTACGAGTCATTTGTCAGTTATATTGACCATTTCCCGAATATTTTCTAACGTTAAATAACCATTCCATTACCAACAGGCGAATTTGAGCAAGTGTGCTTTTTATTGGATAGGGTCTTTTTATATTTAAATGTATTCTTGGTCTGGAGTCGGTCGGAAAACCCCCCGTTAGAGCACCCAAAGAAGACAATTTGTGGGCTTGTGTGCTGCAGAGCCGTGCACTGCCAGGGTCGGCTGAGATAGGGTCATAAATTGTAGCGATATCCCGGTCAGCGGCAACACAATTTCCGGTCTCTTACTTTCTATGAGCTGTGTTCGTCAGCTAACAGTCCGCGGCACGAGAAGAATAAGAGCATGACAAGAATAACATTAACAACATCGACCATGAGTACGCCTATTAGGTTATGAGGAAAAGCATTAACAAGACATTAAAGGGAAACGGGTATCTCTCGATCGAAAGTCCCTCCCTCTCTATCGTTGCTAAAATCATGTAACGGAAAGTCCCGCCCTCTCTCACCAATAAGGCTCATTTGGAGCATCCAGGACCAGGCGTTCCGTCGTGAGATGAGAACGCCTGGGAGCGAGGATACTGCCGGGGCTGAGGGTGGCGTTAGCTGGTGCGGTTCTTGGTTAGGTGGTTGGGCGTTGCGCCCTAGAATATAGGAATGTATCCATAACACCTGCAAAATAAGACGCATTCATAATTGATGATTACATTTCGGTTTAAGAATGTGATTATTGTCTTTAACGGTTTATGACTTATTCATTTTTTTTAATCATACTTCCATGAAACGTTGTAGAAGGACAACCCTTAAAAGCCCGTGAGAAACGAAGTTAGTAGAAGAGAGGAAGAAGCTACACTAGAAAATAAGTTCTTATTACATGGAGGCAACATTAGCACACAGTTATGTTAGGGCGTGCACTTAATCATCAATATGATCATTAGGCTTGCTCACAAAGTCCAGACAGGCCGACCCTACCCTAATTGTAACCTAACTGAACCAGGAAGGTGACATGTTCGTCAGCTAGAGCAACGTGACTGAAAAGATTAACTTAAATTCACAAGTAACCGTTCAGACTACAGCTCTTGAGCCCCACCCGACCCTGATGCTATTAGATGGAGAGCCTGGATGCTGGAGAGTGCACTGTCACCGAATACCTTCTGGTGTCTTGGAGAAAGAAATAGCCCCCGTCCAATTAAAAGACACCCTGCCCCTGTGCATGAGCAGAGTTACACAGTACGAGACACGCACGTCTTCATACCAACACTTACAGCTTTAGAAGGATCCACGCGGCCCAAGCACCGAGCCGCGCTTGACCCTTGTTTGTTTTAATGAGTGTGTGGTAAATTAATGCATTAGAATGTGTGTGATACTAGTATGGACCAAGACATGCTGTCAGCAAAAGACAAACTCTATAGCATGGTGGAGTATGAATCATAGCTTGTCAAAGAAGATAATAGGGAGTGGATAGGGTGTTGTATGACCACCAACTGCTGCAACCTACTGCTATCATTCCTGGTATAGTGGTCTGTAAAGTCTGTGGCTATTTGAGCTTGTCCTTTATGCATTATAACGGTAAACACAATTTAACAATTTGCCTATATTTCATATTTGATTAATGATTTTCTCTTTCTTGATGTTCATTGGCATAGCAATCATGGTTAATTTAGAGTATATTTGATTCAGGGTATTAGGTCTGAAAAGTATACATACAGACAGATATCTAGACTTTGTTTAATCATTCACTCTCAAACCCATAAGTAATGCAATCTGCTCTACTGTCTGAGGCCTTTGCCCCCTCACTGTCATGGTCACTCGAAAATAGATAAACACAAGTTGATGGCAAGCAGTACTATCGAGATGTAGCTCTGTTTAAAGTGTAGTGTATCTATTACCATACTGTATGCAACAGTGGCTGTTTTCAAAATTCAAAGTTTAATGACATAACTATAACTATAAATGGTACTCATTTAGGCTTTGAGCATTGGTGGTGGCGGTAGTGTTAGTAGTAGTAGTAGTAGTAGTAGTAGTAGTAGTAGTAGTTGCATTAGTAGTAGTAGTAGTTCCAGCTACCTATCTATAATGCCTGATAAGATCTTTTAAGACTAATTATGACTTCAAGTAATGTCTTGTACCTTACAGTAGAATATACTTATTTGGTCTAGATCCTTCTGTATTTATTAATTAAAATAATGATTGACTCTGCTTCATTTGCAGATCAACAGTGTTTTGGAAAGCATCTCTTAGTATTTGCCTATCACGTGATGATTTGCCTGTCTTTGTATGGCAGTCCCTGAGCTGAAGTCATCACTATGAGCCAAGTCATTCTGGCTCTCCTGTTGATTTTAGACAAATAATTTTTCCACTCAGAGGTGACCGTGATAACTTCTCAATACATTTCTGACACATTTTGCTAGGGTGGTCTTGGAACCAATCTGTCGTCGCACTATGCTGCAGTACTATCGCAGAGCCGTCCACGCAGTAGTCTACTGGAGGACTAAATTAATGGCACTGGACTAGCTCCTATTTAAAAGTATTATTTGCTTAAAGTATTTGGTCATTGTGGGTTATTCGTCTAGGGTGACATTTAATCTATGTAAACTAGAATGGAAAGCTAAACATAGTCTGCTGCTGTACTGTTCAGTGCATTGCAATGGTATTTACTCACGATGGCCTTTTGCTTGTAATCTTTTTCCTTGGTTGATTCACTCAAGGTCTGCTGCGCACCAGAAACCAAGAGTCTTGAACCCTTTCAGAACTACTTAATTTGTTCCCGAAAGAGGAAATGCCAAGTGATAATAGTGCCATATGAGGTCAAGGTTTTGATTGGCAACCAAGACACAGGACAAACATGGAAACGTGTTGTCTTCTCCCCCCACTCAAAATGATAAAGGAGCAAAGAAGATCCTTATTGCTGTTATTATCTATTTTATATGGTGCAATATTGTAATAGTCATGTTATGTAATTTTAACAGTGTTATGTAATGCCAACAATGCTACCATCAGTAAGGCTTGGAGCTATTCAAAACGAATGCATTGCATCCTTTCAAGAGTGTTACCATGAACACATTTTATACCATGAACATAGTTCAGTAGCGATAGCAAGGTCCCCGTGGCAGCCGATAGCTGGGCGACAGGTCCTCAGTGGGGAGATTCTCTGTCTAGCCTGGTAACCAAAGATCTGATCGGCTTCCTCAAAGCTTCTGCGCTAAAGAGGTTCCCTTGTGGACGATTTCCCTCGGAATGTCGTTGCACAGGAGGCTATATCTCCTGAATCCTGTATCGGCAACGCTTGACTGCCAAGAGCGATAAATATCCTTTCACTGATGACCCACCATCAATGTTTGAATTTCATCTATAAATGCCATTCCTTTCTGGTTTTAAGTGTTTTAGAGACCCCTAAAAACCAAACAGCAAAAGAAAGTGGAGCTCAGCGTGCAAAGTGAAGTGTGTGTTGAGCCTGACACCTCCGCCCGTGTCCTTATGAACTGGCCTGGTGACAATGTTGGAGAGCTATTTAGAGGTTCCTCAGTGCTGGTGTGAAGCACAGCCCTCAGATCTGTGAATCCACACGGCGCAAGGAGGCCCTGGTCCTCCGCATTTACAGGGCCTGACCCAGATCAGCCGTGGTGGGTCGGGATGGGGGTGGAGAGATGGGGTGGGCAGTCTGGGGAAGCTAAAAATACCGTCCTTCCAATCGGCAGCTTCCAGTGCGGAGGGATCCCTGTATTTGGTGTCCTTCTCCTCTGCGGAGTCGTTGGCACGCAGAGGCCCACAACCTGCCAGAGGGTTTCCTTCGATTGGTACGTAACTCGGAACGCTTAACGGGGCTGCGCTTCCGTCCAACGTGTACGTGTTCCCCCACGTGTTCCATCCCCCCCCCCCCGATATCAGCAGCGGATGTGTTTGGTCAAACTTCGGAGCACTGCGTCCTTACAGCCTGAATAAAGAACAGGCCCCTGGTCATCACGACACGAGCGCCTTCCGGCCATGGGTCGGGGCCATCACGTTGTGTGAGTTCTCACCGAGCAGGGGACACTCTGTGACAAGGGGTTAGCTTCAGCCGCCGCCGCGGTTCAGCCCACCACACCGTGCCAGCTGTTGGCTAGGGAGATCCAATCACCAATGATTTTCCACTGTTGTGACATGTGACCTGTTCCGCAACCCGAAACTGTCACGGCGCCGCAAACGTTGGCACTGGCTTCATCTTGGCTTTGTTGCCGCTTGTGTGGTGTCATGGGCGAGAGGGAGGCGTGGGTGGGGGTTGGGGGGGACTGCTTTCGTTACTTCAGGTTGAACCTGTGCTCGGGGCACTTGCAAATGTGTCCACCATTTCCAGCGGAAACCCCCCCCAATTCAAACAAGTCCTGCTGCAGTGTGCAAGATGACATCGAAAGTCATCTGGATGTAGTGGAACTTAATGTCTTGGAATACACTCAGTCGCTATGGTAACATCACTCTACCGTCAGGCCCAGTCTCTGAAAGTCAGACGGACCCGGTCACTGTGTTTCAGTGGAGGAGCTTCGGCGCTACCACCGTGATATGTTCCATTGAGGCGTTTCAGTCAGCGTTTCACTTCTGTTTTCACTGCTTCATATCTGATGGCCATAGGAAAACGCCATGTGAAATGATGTGTGCAGAGCGTAGCATGCACTGAAAACCCCCAGAAGTGAACACGGTGTTTCCCCTCCAGAGTAGGTGTGGTGGTGGTGGTGATGGGGGGCGGGGGGGCACTGGCCCCAGCAACCGATGCCACGCCAGTAATCAACGCTACCCTGCAATTATGCAGCGTAATGAATAATAAATTCTGTCCCCCTTTTCCGCGGCAGATGGCTCCAAATAGAATTTCAACATGTGACGGCATAGTTTCCAAGTCGCTCCACGGCAGAGACGGAAAAGCATCCACTTGTGAGGCTGCTGATAAATAAAGGCTGTTTCTTTATCTCCCGTGGCGTGTGTCCCAGTTAAAAACTCCATATTCTGGGAATTTTTGTGTTTCTTTCTTTGTTGGAGCGACGGGGTGTCTGGCGTTCACCAGGTAATGAATAGCGTTCCTGGCAGGCTTGTTTAGCTCATTGTGTTCTAGCCAGACGCTAATGCACATAGTGAGTAAAATAGACCGTCCAGCTGGTGGCCATCACAACAGCATCACTGCATTTTCTTTTTCCTAGGAAATGTGTGTGAGTGTGCGTCCCCTCCCATGACATGCTCCATACGGTCGCATTGTTCAAAGCTTTCAAATAAGAGTTACAGTATTTGCTTTGTCTTTTTCACAAAAGGATTTGAGGCTCAGAGTCAAACGTAACCGCTATCAGTCCCGACTTGATAGGGCCCCTTCCAGCACTCCTATTCAGCCTCTTCTCTTTGACAGAATTTAATTAAACAAAATCCCCCCTCACTCTTTTCGTCTTTAAAACTGCATGACAACTGCTGCGCTTTTGAAGGAATGATTCCGATTATGTTAGGCTGATTAAAGCTGAACTGGTAAGCAGGGTCTTGTTTGAATGGACTCTGGCGTAGAGCACCGGGAGCTCCCTGATGCCACAGATAGTCCTAATTAGATTAAATAGGAGGCTTTTCCTAGGCTAATCAGTCAGCCGGTCCCGGCTCACCTTTTAAACGCCGGAAGCCAACCTGCAGAGAAGATGGTTCTTTCTCCCCAAGTCCTTTCTGGCTTTGGGTTATTAGGCTACATCTTTTTTTGACCAGTTTTGTAATACTTTAAGATGTTTTATCATCGTCTTCGGTTGGTTTTGTGTAGTATGTAAGTATTAACATACCGGGATACCAAATTTTGTAGTTCAAATTAATTAGGATGTGATACGCTTTTTTTGAATGAACAAAATAAGTTTGGTTTGGAATTTACAGAAAAATATTTCAAAAAGGCACACTTACTTGATCTGATTCCAAACCTAAAGGAGCATCTAGCCCCAATCAATTAGCCGTGGTTGGAGTGTTTCGAATGGCATATGATACGATAAGGAACTTTTTGAGATACACATACTTTGTGTGGTAATATCTTTTGGTTTCTGTAAGGGCCAAGTACTACTGTGCTAGAAAGGGAAATCTAATTCTGCCCAAGGCAGGGCTGCTAATGCTCCACTTATGATGCTGAAAGGAAATCATGCAGGGCCATTCCATAAACACAGAGCAGTACGCTGGGCATGGAGTCTGGTTGTAAGGTGAGCATGTTGAGACATTTGCTGCCTCTGTAGGACAAATCAAACGGTCTTGGGAAATTTACAGCGTTTTCTCTGCTTGGTCTGATATGGGTTGTTTGGAACAGATCTTGACCAGTCACTTAAAGCTGTGCATTATTTTCTCTGTGGCTTTCACTTTTTGTTCAAATTATTTTAAATGACGGTTGCCCGAAGAATAAAAACCCATCCACTCAGAGCTCAATCAAACCAGGGACTTTTTCTCCCTCTCTGAATCTCTTTGGTCCAGTGGGGAAAAAGGAGAGATAATCAGATTTTGAGCAATAGTGATGGTGGCAGTAAAAATGTGACTATGGCATGTTTTTCAACCCCAGAGTGTTTCATGTTAGTCCCATCTTACATTCCAATAACATTGCACATATTTGCAGACATCACTCCAAAATAGGACAAACGGCCATAAAATTATCAATTTATTATATTTGTGCGACATTATCCATCTTCTGCTCTGTGAAGGGTTGATATTTAGATGAATATAAGAGTCTTCCCTGGATTCCTATAATGAAAGGCATATGATCAGTTGCAGGCATCCAGCACTGCCTCAGACGCAATTCATAGCTTTATAAATGGAACACTTACCAGGCGAGACAAGGAAAGTCAATCTTTAACGTCAGCCTTCAAGGGTTTAAATTTGAGCTGCTCAATGGAAAGTTTTTTTCACACTTTTCACTTTTCGAGTTACTGTCCTCTAGACAGTTGTAAAAGTTAAAAAAGGGTGTAAAGCTGCCAATAAGGATGCACACTGCTTTTGAACTGGCATCTTAAGGCCTGGCCGTCGCCCACTGACTGTTTTCTTTTAATAGGTCCCAAGTGTTGTCCTTGATGTCCAAGTATGTTTTTTTTAATGGCAACCCTTCCTCATCACTAACAGTGACCTTTCTCTCTCCCCGGTTTCCCTTTCAGATCCGGGTGTCTGGGGTTCTCTGGCTCTGTGGATGATCCTCAGTCAACATGAAAGACTAGGAGCTCAGCTCTCCGAGGGGAAATGGCTTTCTGTGATCCGTCCCAGTCCGGCGCCCTGGCCTGCTGCCCCAGCTGCCTCTGAGAGGATCCCTGCTCCGCTGCCCATGGGAGCTACGCCTGCACTCGCTCGCTCCAGGATTTAAAGCAACCCTTTTTTAATCTATCGCCGCTCCCCCTACCAGAGAGCCACCTGCCCCCCCCCCACCCAACCCCTCCCCCCCTCCGGTACTGTTGAGCAGCGAGGCGGGGTGTGCGGCGGACACGATGGCCAACAACTCGTACAGCGGCGTCAAGAACTCCGTCGTGGAGAACAACCATGGCGGGGACTTTGGGTGCTCGCTCAAAGACCTGCGCTCGCTCATGGAACTGCGTGGAGCAGAGGGGCTGGGCAAGATAGGGGAGAGCTACGGGGACGTTCAAGGACTCTGCGCCCGCTTGAAAACGTCGCCCGTCGATGGTATGCCGTAGGCGGGTGCCCTACCCAATCTTCACCGTCACCCGTTGATCTTGTTGTTTAAGTTTTTCTTCCTGTACGGAGACGTTTGTGTGTCTGCAGCTGTCATGTCGCCACGGTCTAGGAGGGGGGTTAGTCGTTGGCCCCCTGTCACCCACGTCACCTTGACATCACTTCCTTAAAACACGAATGGCGGACAGGTGGCCTGACAGCCGGCACCGCCCTGGAGCCTGTCCATCGCCCTCGTGCTCTCAGTCTCTTGTTCTCCCTCTGCCCTTCCTTTCACCTGTGTGTGTGTGTGTGTGTGTGTGTGTGTGTGTGTGTGTGTGTGTGTGTGTGTGTGTGTGTGTGTGTGTGTGTGTGTGTGTGTGTTCCCAGCAGCTGTCTTGCCCTGGGCAGAGTACCAGTTGCGGCATGTCACTGCTTTCCGTGCAGGGGACGGAGTGCGTGTGTGTCACATACATGAACACTACCGGGTTCTGACACAGGCTGCTGGGCTTACACAGAAATCGGCGCAAAATGTCATGCCTGCACAAGTGGATTAGGATAATCAGTTCTGTTTACCAGAGCTAAAAGATGTAGGGAGGTAAATGTTCAATTTGCTGAGGCAGGTATTTGATTTTAGAGGCGTGGCATAATGATGGCCACCGACCCATAAAACCGCCTGGATTATAGACTTCCTGTCCGTCACTGGGACCCTAAGCCGTGCATATATGGAGGCACCTTTCCCAACTCAGCAGATGTAACCAGGCCAAGTATGCTGGGGTGAGGGCAAAATAACTGCACAGTCACCTTATGGGCCTCATCCACGCAGCGCTGCATTCCAACACATCAAACTCTATTTGTCTTTTCTCTTTTATCTTCTGGCTCTCTCTCTCTCTCCGTCTCGATCACTCATAGCACACACATACAGTCTGTGGCTCTACAGACTGTCGGCCTGCCTCATCACGGATGCGACCTTGATTGGACCCTGTTTGGGCGGGGATTTTCAGTTTCATCCAGGATTTAAACGACACCGCGTATCTTCTGTGGAGGCAACTGTGCCATAGCAAGGAAAACGCTGGCAAGCGGCCGTCACTAGCCTTTAGTGATCCGTCGCCTTCTAAAGAGAACGCAGGCTGGATCTAAAGCTCTAGGTCCTGATCAGGAACATCACCTTGCAGTATTCTTGCGAGGTGCTCTTGGGTGTCATGAACACAATGGTTCCATTGTGTGAGGTGGTGTTACCGCAGAGTTGTTGAGCATGCATTGTTTACTGAAGGGCACCATGCAGGTTGTCCTGGTTGTGATTTGGAAATGACTGGTTGGGCCAAGTTTACCATCTTGTTTTCTATCTGGTGACGTTCATACAATCTGGTTGTTTGCATGACTGTCCCCCGTCTGAATGGCGTCTCAAGTCCTAATTAAGGCCCCATTTTAGCAATAAGCAGCTTGTTTCAGTCTAAAATGTTCTACTATTGATACTTAAGGGACTACTTTGGTGCATTAATGGCAGGATATTTCCGTAGCCAATCTTCAAATCAATCTTGTAAAATTGCTTTCACTTTTCTTCCCTTTTTTATTTTGCCAAATGAGATTGCAGAGGCAGCGTCTTGCAAATGCTTTTTTCTTCTTCTTCTTCTTCTTCTTCTCTCGAGAGTTTCCAGAGGTTCTGGAAGGCCTGCCTGCTGACCCACACGCTTACTAACCAGTGCTACTAACAGATTAGTTGCAGGGAGGTCCGTTTATTCCGGGCACTCGTGGTTTTGAGTCTGGCCGTCGGCCATCCGACTGAGAAATTAAGCCGTCATTTAAGATTACAGGAGCTTGACAATTGAAAAGGGATTTCCAATTAGTGGGCCGGGCATTTCTCTAACCTCTTAAGTCTATCCTGTTGCTAATCCTTCAACCTTTCCAAGTGTGTGTGTGTGTGTGTGTGTGTGTGTGTGTGTGTGTGTGTGTGTGTGTGGTGGTGGGGGGGGGGGGGGTTCTTCCTTTCTCCCTCCCGAAGTTTGACTTAACTTCACTGGCGCAGCTGTGCTTTTATGCTTCACAACTCTATTTTTATCCGTCTCGGCAGAGTCCAGGGCTCAGACTATACCGGCCCGTTGAAGTGAGTCTCAATGTCCTCTCTGCAGCGGGCGCACATCTTACCGCCTGTATTCCACCCACTTTGTATCAGCGTGTAAATGAAGAAAGGGCCCCTCCCTCTCGATGTTATCAAACATCTCGCCCCATTTTCTCCCCTCTGACACTTATTTTTTGTTGATGGCTATTTCGGTGGAGTCAAATATTTGGGTCCCGTCCTATTGATCCAATCGATTGTGGGCACAGACGATCCTGCTGTTTGCCTGCATTCACAACGCCGTCAGGCCCTTAGCATCCGTCACCACGGCGATCACCCCGGGCGCCTTCAACAGGAAGGCGCAGAGCGTTAAATGATCGTTTTCTGCTGGTAATTCACAAGCAGAGTGGCGGCGTTGGCTCGGTGTCTCTGAAGGACGAGGTGAGGAGGTTTGTTTGGCCTGTGAGCGGAGGCGGCAGATGGCTCTGCCTGTTGAGTCAGCACCGTCACTTGTTGTTGTTAATACCTGTTGTAATCTCTAGATGCCATACCGTGATTCGAGTGCGAGAGGCGTTCACTGACTTCCATCATTGCACAACCGCATTTCCTCACTTGGTTAATAAGAATTGACCCTCATTTTGTGGAGCCTTATTGGAAGATTGATGGCCTAACACTTCAGAAACGGTCTGGGATGCTTGTGGTGCAACCTGCCTGTTGCTAGGTCGGCCTGCAACACAGAGAGCTATGTTACGTGTGAGAGGCACTTTACACTTTTAGTTAATATCCTATTTCAACACATGACATAACGGGTATTGACATACCGCTTATCTCTTTCCAAAATGGGATGAAGGGCCACGAGCAACGTAGATCAGCGATGTCGTCAGGGCAGAGCCTCTTTATTTGTCTGCAAGCCCGCAACCTCATTGGGTGCGCATGGAAAGGTCAGCGGCCAGTACGGGTAAAGTGCAAATGGTTTGACCTTTGAGCGCAGCGACATGGTGGAACATCTCCCCACCTGCCGGGTTCGAGGGTAGCGGCGGCGCTAGGTCAAAGGCCAACGCTATCTTCACCGGGAGACTTAACTGGCTGGACTCCACAGAATTCTGCATTCACTTCCCCCCCGTCCAGCTGGCTGCTAGAGCCAAGATGGCCGCGGATAAGGCCCACAGGTTCGCGCGGATGGAGAGGAACAAACCAACCTGTGGTTGGACCAGCGGCTCTCTACGCGGCAGCTTTGGCCCATGTTGGGAAGGAAAGGAGGATAGGATCTCAGCAGCCCTCCCCCTCTCCTCTCGCCAGTGGTGGCTGAACTGACAGCGTTCTGAGGGGCCGTGTAGGGACAACTAGGTCCGTTTTAAACTGTTAATGATTAGCCACTTAACTGGAGACAGACTCCCTGTGCTGAGATGATGTGCTCGGCCGTCTGTTTTCGGTCGCTGTGGAGGGAGAGGGAGGGAGGGGGAGGCCCGGTGTTAACCTTTAACGTCCTTTTTACATTATGATTGTTCATGCACTTATGTCCCGAGCATGAAGGCAGACCGAGGGACAATGGACAGGGAGGGGGGGGGGACAATGCAGTGGAAAATGTAATGGGTTATTAGCTGTCAGCATGTTTTCATTAGAGGCCTAGAGAATCAAAGCCGGCGCTGAGAGATGGCCAGGCAGCCACAACAGGCCGCCATGTTTGAGCCAGTGAGTCATCGATGGCTCCTAGAGTTTGTAGGGTCGACAGCGAGGTCTTTTTGTTGACGGCCCGCGCGTTATTTCATCGTGATGAAGGAGTTGGCGTGTGCTACGATTGACATGACCACAATGTCTCTTTTTCTGGATATCTTTCCCTCTCTTTTAAGCGTGTAAAAGCCTGGACCCGCTTAGGCCGATACATGTTGAAATGAATCGGGGTCCTTTGAGGCTGTTTCTTACCGAATTGCGATTTAATTCAGTATGTCCAATCACCGTAACATCATTGTTGTTTTTTTGTCTTTGTATTCGGGTGTAACTTCAAATGGCTGAGACCACATCTTCAAGTGGAATAATGTCACGCAACACAAAATAATGTTAGGCCATTATAAGTCTGAGCCGTTGAGTTGTTTCAAGTCTACCAAAGAAATAACCCCAAACAGCAAATGTATTTTGGTGTTTGTCTAAACACAGAGAAGGCAAACCATGCCGGATAATTCTCAAAGTTTATAATAGACTGTTTTCATAATGATTGTTAAAATGAAAGATTAGACATCTGTAGTCGTCATCTTTCCATGCCAGAAAACATTATTAAACCAACCGATTATGCTGTAGAAAGAAGTCACTAAAATGGTTTTACACAAAGAATACTGCGGGAATAATGCATCCATCCAAAAATATGGACAATCAATTATTCCCCACATGAAAGGCTCTTCACTATCACAAACCACATCAGTTTTCTGATTTAAACGGCTCATTAAGAACAACCCATTCATTCTCTCGCACTCGCTCTGGCATTCCCTGTCTCGCTGCCTGTCTCTTGATTCCCGTGTGTGTGTGTGTGTGTGTGTGTGCATATATATTTGTGTGTGTGTGTGCGCGTGTGTGTGTTGGTAGGCTCCTCTTGTGTCATCTCGACTCATGCGAACTCCACCCAGTCACATTCACCTTGAACATCCAAACAGACCTTCCTGAAGCCTTCTCTTCTCTCTTGGCATTCTCTCCACCGTCGGCTGAAGATTTAAGTTTATTTTTAGGAAGCTGAAAATGCTTCGACAAAGACGGGAGGCTGCGAATGTTGGTGTGTGTGTGTCTCACCTCAAAGCCCTGCAATGCAGACTTTTTACCCACATCTAGAGGCATGAACAGTGTGCATGTGCGCGTGCTGTGCTCCCCTCACCTAACCCCCGCTGCCTATCAAGACGATGAACCCAGACCCCCTCCAGGACTCAGTTGCTCCCCTCTCGTCATTAGTGGGTCCCCGGCAACACGCTGGGGGCCTGTCTCGTCCTCACTACACACACACACACACACACACACACACACACACACACACACACACACACACACACACACACACACCCCCCCTCTCATTCTCGACGCATCTGCCTGTCAGCAGCAGTTTCACACAGTCACTCTCCCCTCTCTCTGCTCCATCTCCCCTTCTGCCTCTGCAACACGCACACACACATGGCCACACACACACACACATGACCACACACGTGCCCAAGTCCAGTTCAGTCCAGTCTGCAGAGCCACCCCCGCACCATCCTCGTGAATAGAGCTGAAAAGCTGTCGCGGATCATCAGATGTGCGAAGGTCCTTTAGGATATTCGACTCAGCCTTGAATGCAGCGGTATTTCAATGGCCAGCGGCGGAATGCTTATCCGTGCACATGGATGAATAACCAGCCAGACGAAAAATATCAGTCTCTTAATGGTACGCACAGAGGTGTGTGTGCATGATGCTGAGATGATTTCAGCTCCTCCAATTGATTACTTAATCCCCTTTACCGTTTATTAAATTCATGACAATGAAGATAAGAAACTGGGAAGGGGGTTTACAACTGGTCCATGGCCTGCAGACCGTGTATCATGGTTGGGGTTCATGGTTTCAGAAAAAAGGCATGGTCACAACGCTGATGTAACTGCTCGCTGACCTTTTGAATCGGATAGATTGTTTTCTTGAGGGAACAAGAGACCCTTTTGCTTATTAAAATGGGATTCTCCAAAGGCCACTTTCAGTTTCGTTCGAGACTAGTTGTTTGTTAGGAGAGTATCTGAAATGGATTTGACTTGTGTGAGGTTATCCAGTTCATTGTTCATCTCACCCTCACCCCTTATTTTTTCTCTCTCTCCCCTCTCTCTCTTTCTAGGTCTTAGCGGACAACCTGCAGACATCGAGAAACGGAAAACTGTGTTTGGGGAGAATCTAATACCTCCTAAAAAGCCAAAAACCTTCCTTCAGTTAGTATGGGAAGCATTACAAGACGTGACACTCATCATTCTGGAGGTGGCGGCCATAGTTTCATTAGGCCTTTCTTTTTACCAACCCGAAGATGCTGATAGAACTAGTGAGTAACCCGTTGTTTTTTCCTCTTCTTGCTACTGTGATGCTTCTGTTGATCTGCATTACTTAACATCTAAACTAGCTCCAAGCTTAAATGACCTGGACATATCTGTGGGCAATGCTGATTGATAGCGATTTCAATAATGTTCAATCAATGAAGTCACATCCTATAACGGATATATTCTACAAATTAAAAGGGCTGGCCAACCTGTGTACTATCGTCTCTCCCAAAACCCCTCCCATTCACTGGGGGGGCGCCATCTCACACACTGAGGTCATCCAGTAAGGTCAGGGGGGGCTCCATCTCCCACACTGTAAGGTCATCCAGTAAGGTCAGGGGGGGCTCCATCTCCCACACTGAGGTCATCCAGTAAGGTCAGGGGGGGCTCCATCTCCCACACTGAGGTAGGTACTGTGCACTGTACTGTACTGTACTGTGCACAGACCTTACTGTGAGGCACAGTAAGGTCTGTAGCCATTGGGTTGGAGGAGAAAGAGGCTGCAGACGATATGCTTTGCAGCCCTTGTATTTTTGAATGAGCCATTCTCCCAGTGAGCTAATGAGAATGGATGTCTTCCAGTTTAGGCCCTGTCAGACCTTCTCAGCGTGGGGTGGCTGGAAGCCATTTCTATTAACGTTTAGAGGCAGGTAGAGCAGGGGGGCGTTGTCAGCATAGTGGAGATGCCCCGTGCTTTTTAATGATCAAACCTGTCCCGTTTCAACAGGGATTCTGTAAGGAACTAAGCAGGGCATGAGGAAGATGAGGAAGAGGAAGGCCCTCACTGTCAGCTGCTACTAGCATCATAAAACACGGCCCGTGTTCGATTTGGCTCCCTTGTGCCCAATATAGTGCACCACAGAACACGGGCGTCAGCGTTTTGTAGTTTAATGTCCAAAATCTTGAGTGTACAGATCTTGTCCCCTATATAGTGCAGTACTTGATAAGTTAACTTTGGATGAACTTGATTTGGTTTTGTCCCAAAACGCAAATGTACCATGATGGGTACACAATGCACCGTAAAAGAAGTGCAACACTGATGCACACTGATTTCCACTTCCAGTTTTCATGGTCGTGAGATTCACTCACTAACAATGTTCCGGCGTGTCAGACTGTGATGTCATATGAGCTGTCAGGGGGTGATGTCACATGTCACATCACACCAATAGATGACATCAATAGTGTCCAAAATCGCCCTTAACTAGGGCGAGTTAGGAAATATTAATGCAGGAACACATCATGCGAACTCAAACCGCGGCCCAGATGAGCGTCAGGTGGAGCTCCGTGCCGGTGAGGAGGATCCCTTCTGAACCCTCTCAACCCCCCCCGCGTTAACAGATTGTGGGAAGGCCGCCGGGGGCATGGAGGAGGAGGGCGAGGCGGAGGCGGGCTGGATCGAGGGCGCCGCCATCCTGCTGTCGGTCGTCTGCGTGGTGCTGGTGACGGCCTTCAACGACTGGAGCAAAGAGAAGCAGTTCCGGGGGCTGCAGAGCCGCATCGAGCAGGAGCAGAAGTTCACCGTGGTCCGGGGAGGACAGGTCATCCAGATCCCCGTGGCAGAGATCGTGGTCGGGGACGTCGCACAAGTCAAATACGGTATGTGGACGCTCGCCCGAGTGTTGCCTTGTTGGCAAACCTGACAGACCTGTTTGTAGGTATTTTTGTTATTGTTCAAGTGCTGGATATGCAATAACTTAATTTTTAAGGAAATTAATAAGTTTGGCAAGAGGTTCGGTGCAAGTTCAGCCCGAGGCATTGTGAGAAGGATCACATGTAAACAAGTAAAATACAACAGTTTAAATGACCAGCAACCTTATTGGCGTCCAAGCAGAAGTTTAAAATACAGCCTAAAGCGAGGAAGGCAGTAAAGTGCAATAAAGAAGTCAGAAGTGCACCACAAACGTTTGTTGACGATGTAAGGAATGCTGGAGAAGTAACTAAACAATTTGCTAAAAGGATGCAGAAGCCTTTGACTGATCCCCGGTGTGTAACCTCAAGGCCGTTTGCTCCGCTGTGTGTCGCAGGAGACCTGCTGCCTGCCGATGGCGTCCTCATCCAAGGGAACGACCTCAAGATTGATGAGAGTTCCCTCACAGGGGAGTCAGATCACGTCAAGAAAACACAGACGAAAGATCCCATGCTGTTGTCGGGTAAGGCCTACTAACACTGAAATACTCTGAGGGTCACCCAATTTGGTTGTCAAATAAATATAGCGCACTATTATTGGTGTTTTTTGTCCCATTTGAGTGAGGCTGAAGCAGATATGTTCATTGCTGCTTTGTGACAGATAATAAAATGGGCAATTTATGATCCACCTATTTAATTAAATCAACAGATTCACTGAAATCTGTAATAACGAAAGGAGCTATGACAACCAACTCCAGGTCCAGGTTTTAATGTTCGCTGAAGGGAAGTTTGTCGAGCATAAGTGATACTTCACATTGTGTGTCAGCTCCAAGTGATGCTGACATACATGAACACATACATGATGGTAACACACTAGTAGGGCTGGGCGATTAATCAAAATTCTATCACGATTTAAATATTAGCGTCATACGATCACAAAACTAATATAATCGATTTTTCAGCTTTCTTTTTTTATTTAATTTTTTCTTAAATGTGTTATAGGAAGTGCAGAACAGATGGATACATATCTGTACATTATTTTAGATTTGAACATTTTCTTTATGACCAAAAATCTTAGTTACAAAGTGTTTTTTGGTAGAGACATGCTGAATAAATACATCATGTTTCAAACTCAAAAATAATCTTTTGAATAATCGTGACTTCAATATTGACAAAAATAATCGTGATTATGATTTTCCCCGTAATCGAGCAGCCGTACACACTAGACCAAAGCGCCGTTGGAGACATTAAACTCCTGTAAGACAGTGTTTCGGTCAAGCTTTTGTGCATCCCTCGTCAAAGGCCTCTGCTCACAGGGGGAAGGTCTTCGCTTGTTTTGTTCCTAATCTGTTTCCACCAACAGCCGGTTGGTCATGGATTCAAATAGCTTTTTGTTTAGTTTTTCTTTTCCGTCTCTGATTGCCTGTTTTCCTCCGGGAGTATGCAGCAAATCTAGAGGAGCATTCCTTGTTTTAGTTTCACTCATCTTTCTCTCGCCACGCAACCAAGAGGGACATGGTGCATGTGAAACATATCCCCCCCCACCTGTTTCACCTCCCCCTGGCTCTGACTCTCCTCCTACTCCTCCCCCAAATCCCTGAAGAAAGATGGAAGGAAAAGCATCCTCTCATTAAGGGACACATACGGCCACTCTCGCTACCTCTTCCTTCTCTCAGTCTCACTCTTTATCTGTCTCGCTCACTCTTTGTCTCACTCTCTTTCTGACTTTACTGGTTCCTAAACATTTAGTACATGCTAACCCTAACCAGCTACCTTTTCTCTGAAACCTTATGTTGTCCTCTGCTATCTCTCGCTCGCTCTCACTCTCTCCCTGTCCCTCTCTCACTCTCTCTCTCTCAATCTCTTACTTTCTTACTTCCTTGCTTTTCTATTCCTTACATTTATTACTTTTTCCAGTTGTCTTTCTCTCCTTCTCTCTTCCTCTCTCTTGCGTTCTCTCCCTTTGATTTCTAGATTCGATACATTTTTGTCAATATGTTCTCCCCATGTTTCTGCTTTCTACGGCCAGATGGAGCACAAGTGGATACTTAACATTCAGATATTTAACTCCGGGGACAAGACAATCCTCCATTAATTCAGTCCCGCCATTAATCTGCCCTACAATGGCAGCCCGGGGGTGTTACGATAAAAGGCCGCTGATGAAAGATCCGGGGCGCGTTTGCTTCAAAAACAAGCGGCCTCCTCTCGTCGTTTTGATTCACTGGGCGGGTTGATCCTTTGTGCTCCCGCTCCGCAGACCAAGAGCCACTATTTATTTTTCCACTCCTCGCATGCTGGCCTACTCCTCGGTTCAGCCCCTGCACACACACACACACACACACACACACACACACACACACACACACACACACACACACACACACACACACACTACGGCACTAGGGAAACGCTTTGAACAGGTGGCGAATAAAACAAAACCAAACATTATTGTAAGTCGTTTTATTTTTTGGCGCGGGTCATCAGCTCCTTCTCTCAAGGCACTGCAAGACGGCGTGAAGTGAAACGGGCGCCATGGTTTAAAGGGCTCAGAGAGAAACGCTGAGGGGAACATCGTGACTCGTACGGGGTGCAGAAACACCCGCTGAACATGCTGATAGCATTTACTCAGAAGTCTGTGTGTTATTCCTTCCTCCTTTGTGTGTGTGTGTCTGTGTATGTGTGTGTGCTTGTGTGTGTTGTGTATTTTTTGACCTCCCCCCTCCTCTCGTCCTCAGGCACCCACGTCATGGAGGGCTCGGGGAAAATGCTGGTCACGGCCGTGGGCGTGAACTCTCAGACCGGAATCATCTTCACCCTGCTGGGAGCCAACGAAGAAGAGGAGGACGACGAGGAGGAGAAGAAGAAGAAGGAGGAGAAGAAGAAACAGAGGAAAAGTACGTCGGCCACGCAGACACACGGCCTGCGCACACACACACACACAAGTAGTCACATACACACACACACACACACACACACACACACATACACACACAATCCCACAAACACACGAGAAGTCACAAATACACACACACACACGAGCAGTCACATACACACACAGTCACACACACGCAGACACACAGTCCCACACACACACACGAGCAGTCACATACACACACAGTCACACACACACACAGTTGCACACACACACACACACAGTCACACAAGTCACAAACACACACACTGATGCGCAGTTACACACACACACAGACATACACACTCAAACACAGCCACACACACACACACACACATACAAAAGCAGTCGCATACAAAGAGTCACACACACGGTAACATACAGACACACGCAGTCACACATACATCTCTTCTCCACGTTATCATTTCAGGCCTGTATTGATTGGTCCGCCGTTCTCCTCTTTAAACCAGCCGCCCATCTGGGGCGGGAGGCTTTTGTCCCCACTTTGAACGAATGCTTGAGAGAGAGAGAGAGAGAGAGAGAGAGAGAGAGAGAGAGAGAGAGAGAGAGAGAGAGAGAGAGAGAGAGAGAGAGAGAGAGAGAGAGAGAGAGAGAGAGAGAGAGAGAGAGAGAGAGAGAGAGAGAGAGAGAGAGAGAGAGAGAGAGAGAGAGAGAGAGAGACTGGAGGTGGAAAAAGCTGAGGCTGTGCAGGAACCAGCGATCGCCGATGGCAGCAACAAAGCCACCAGGGAACGGGGGGGGGGGGGGGAGCAAGGAAGGAACGCACATCTCTCTCCCCCCCCTCTCTCCCTAGCGTCAGGGTTCTCGGCCCTAGCCTCTAGTTATTTCTGGACGTCAAAGGGAGCCCGATCGAACGCTGGTTTGTTTTGATGCCTTCTGCTCATTCGGGACCAGGGACAGGCTGCAGCCTCGGCGGGAGGCCGGTGGGACCAGTGTGGGCCAACACGTCTCAGATAATGGCTCCTTTATGACAGCCAGGCGGTGGCTTCAGTCGTTATGAGTGTCTTCATGCAGGGCTACGTATCGTTCTCCCCTCAAATCAAGGAGGAGGATTCCATAATGATCTGTGCTGACTCCATTCCCTCCGCTTCCTTCGCTCCACAGACAAGAAGCAGGAAGGCGCTGCGGAGAACCGCAAGAAAGGTGAGCTGGATGCTGACACGGACACACACTCGCACACACGCACACTCACACACGCACACACACACGGGAGCATGCCTAATTGCCTGGCGGCTTAGAGCCTGCCTAGATCCTTTAAGCCTCACGTGTAAATAGTAAATAGTGTTTCCTTCGCACTAATTTCACCACCTTGTCCCCGCGGCCCCCCGAGGTGTGGCCCAATCCAGAGGGATGACAAGATTACAGCCCCGTGTAACCCCCCCCCCCAATGGTGTCTTGGTGGAACGGGATGATGTGTTCCATCGAACCACCCCCCTCCCTCCTGTAGTCAGCTGTGGGGCCTCAGAACGCGGCTCTGCCCCCCCCCCCCCCCCCCCCCAGCCCGGGTCATGGATGGGCTCCGCCGGCGGGCTGCGTGCGCTAATCCCCTAGACTGAGATTACATAGAGCGGACAGCAGTACTAGTATTAAAGCCCCTCCCCCTTACACACACACACACACACACACACACACACACACACACACACACACACACACACATCCTGTCACACACACGTGTGTTTAAAGTAAACTGGGCTTAATGGAGCTATGGCAGCCATGGCTGCTCTGTGGTGCAGCTCTCCCGTGGAGACCACGGGGAGCTCTGCCGGGCCTCACGGCGGAGGATTCTATCATGGGGTGCGACATCATGTCCCACTAACCGCTCCCGCTGATTGGTTGTTGGGGTTTGGCTGAGGAACTCTCTCTTTCTCCCTCTCTCTGCTGAAGATGGATGCTAGATATAGAGCTTCATGGGGGTTCATAACGACGACCACAGACATACATTCCAAAGCCTTGGAATCTGAAGCATTTGTGATGTCCTCTCTCCGTTCTGGCACATAGTTATTACTATTCCTCTTTCTTCAGAGGATAAACAGTGTAGTTTCTGTAGTGGCGTTCACTACTCAGTAGAAGCTGGTTTAGTGAATCACTGTGATGGGATTGCTCTGGGCTACACACAGTGCAAACCTGTTGCCTCTCTGACAAAGGTGTCCCGTTTTCCTTATTGTAATTGCTAGTCTGCGCGTTTACTTAGTATTTATCTAGGAAAGCAGTGTGGAAGAATTCCTGAAATACAGTGCTTTGTATTTGAATATCTGCGCTGTAACCTTTCCTTGTTTACTCAGCGCCACAGAGCCCTCTGTGGCGCTCGCAGACAGCTCACACAGTGCCCAGTCTGGCTAGGTTCTCTTTAGTTGCTGTGATCTTTTTTTAAAGGGTCTAGCACAAACACAGTGAGCCCGCGCTGCTTGTGTTTGTTATGTTTCTCTCTTCCAACGGTTGGAATTGGAACCAAAAATGCCTCCCCTCTTCCAAGGAAGCAAACACAAGAAAAGCCAAATGTCCTTCCATAACACCCATATGTCCCGTATTAGCAAATCGGCTCCTTGTTTGACATTTTATCTCAATTAACTATTTTCATATTTTGTGTGTGTGTCTTTATTTGTGCGTTTTATATCTATAATATATGTGCGGTACAAATCCACTGCAGAGTTCCAAAAGTGTCGCCTCACACTCAAGGACAGCTCAAAGAGACTGAACAGAGGATTCACATGCAAGGACAAAATACAAACATGATTGTGTACCGTGCATACAAAGTGTGAAGGTGAGGACTGAGGATGTCTCTGGGCAGTGTTTGAGCAGCGCTTCTCTCCCTCGTTGGTTCCAGCCAAGGCGCAGGATGGCGCTGCCATGGAGATGCAGCCACTGAACAGCGACGAGGGCGGCGACGCCGAAGAGAAAAAGAAGACCAGCCCTCCGAAGAAGGAGAAGTCGGTCCTGCAGGGCAAGCTGACCAAACTGGCCGTCCAGATCGGCAAAGCAGGTCGGTACACTAACTAACCCCATTTATTTATGTTCTGTATTATGCACTAAACAAGCAATAAATCATTCTGGAGTCTGACCAACACAACATTGGAAGCAGTGAAAATACAAACTGCTCTTTCCTTTAGGCCAGGCTTATGTGTTGAGATGAATCGATGCATGAATTGATATTAAAACATCTTTATTTATCTATTGAATTGTATAAAAAAAAAAAATACGAATGTTACTTATCTCCAGGCAGTAACAGCAACAGTAAAAAAAAAAAAAAGATAAAGTCTTGATGGTTTGTCACGTCTCAGTTCAGCCCCCTGCTTCATCCTCGTTCCGTTCACCAGGTCTGGTCATGTCGGCCATCACCGTCCTCATCCTGGTGGCCCTGTTCGCCGTCGACACCTTCTGGGTGCAGAACCTGCCCTGGGTCAAGGACTGCACGCCCATATACGTCCAGTTCTTCGTCAAGTTCTTCATCATCGGCGTGACGGTCCTGGTGGTGGCCGTGCCCGAGGGCCTGCCCCTGGCCGTCACCATCTCCCTGGCTTATTCCGTCAAGGTGAACACCGAGCGGGTTACGCCTCAGCAGCTCAGAGCGACCCCGCGTAGGCTAATGCTAGGCTACCGTTTCCCCCACCGGAGCTTTTAGTCTGGAGTTTACTTTGAAGAGATGTATTTTTCTTTATCGTTTTTTTTGCCATTATTTCTTTCCCGCTCATTTTAGACGACACTGCCTCAAAGTTAGCTTTTACTCGCACATTACAGTCTTTGTCCAAGAATGCTAATTTTGCCCCCTCATTCTAGTTTTTTCCCGCTCATTCTGTCTTCCTCCCGCCAAACGGCCATTTTCCCCTGCTAACCCCGCCCCTCTCGGCCCGCCTCCACAGAAAATGATGAAGGACAACAACCTGGTGCGGCACCTGGACGCCTGCGAGACCATGGGCAACGCCACGGCCATCTGCTCGGACAAGACGGGCACGCTCACCATGAACCGCATGACGGTGGTGCAGGCCTTCCTCGCCGACAAGCACTTCCGCAAGGTCCCCGAGTCGGACAAGCTGCCCCCCGCCACCCTGGACATCCTGGTGCTGGGCATCGGGGTCAACTGCGCCTACACCACCAACATCATGGTGAGAACCCCCCCACTGAGGTTAGTGGAGTAAGGTGGCTGTGGGCCTACACCACCAACATCATGGTGAGTGGAGTAAGGCAGCGTGTTGCCGTGGGCCTACACGGTGTGGGATAGTTTGGGTTTTGGTGACTTATTCTTTTTCATTATTATTTGATACTTTGAAGTTTGTTGATTGGACTGTGTGTGTGTGTGTGTGTGTGTGTGTGTGTGTGTGTGTGTGATTCCAAGTATGCCCCCAAGCTACTCTTCATGCGCCTTGCTACCTTTCTAAACGCCCCTGATGTGATTCACGGTCCACCATTTTGAATTCACCTCAATGCTGCATTCAAAGAGCAGCTTGGAGTCATGAGGGCGGGCGATGGGCCCATCAATCAGAGCGACGGACATCTCGACCTCACCCTGCGGTCTCCACCCTCTCTCCCCCCCCCCCCAGTCCCCGGAGAAGGAGGGCGGGCTCCCACGGCAGGTGGGCAACAAGACGGAGTGCGCCCTGCTGGGCTTCGCCTCGGACCTGAAGCGCGACTACCAGGCGGTGCGCAACGAGATCCCCGAGGAGAAGCTGTACAAGGTGTACACCTTCAACTCCGTCCGCAAGTCCATGAGCACCGTGCTGAAGAACGCCGACGGCAGCTACCGCATGTTCAGCAAGGGGGCGTCGGAGATCCTCCTCAAAAAGTAAGACGCGTGTGTGCGCATGTGTGTGCGCATGTGTGTGCGCGTGTGTGCGCGCGTGTGTGTGTGTGCGCGCGTGTGTGTGTGTGTGTGCGTGTGTGTGTGTGTGTGTTGGGTGATGCGGTGTGTTTTCACGGTCAGTTTGACACATTTGAAGCTTTGATTAATCGGTGGTTGTTTGCAAATGACAAGCCTAAAGTAGACCCCTTGTGCACACATTCACAATCACAGCACACCAAGCCACCCGTGGGTGTAAATGGGTGCTAAATCATTTTTAGTTTCCGCTCGAAAAACTAACCGATGTAATAAAGTTTCAACTAATGATCGGATCGTTTGGATTCTTGAGATTATTCGTTAACATACGCTGACGTCCTTTTCATGGGCTATTGACGTTGGATATACAGCTTAAAATCAGGATTTTAACACATTACAGCAGCAACACATTTTCTGAGTCGTTATTCTCTGGCGTAATGACTCGTTATCTCTAAGTACCACACAATGAAGGCTGTATTTATATTTTATTTATATATAAACGTGCAGTGTTTCAAAACCTTCTGAAGACGCGTGACTTGACGGCGTTCTGCTTCACACCCTCATAACCAACACGCTTTGCTCAAAGTTGTGAATTTTCGCAGTGGGGGAATGTAGATTTCTCGCATTCCCCGCGCTCCTGTAATTGTCGGCGTTTTGGCAGGCGTCCGGGGCTTAATGATGTGTGTCACGGCTTATGTGGCTAAGTAGTTCAAGTGCAACCCACCCAAGCCCCTTACTTTGGTCTTAAAAAAGCAAGCCTGTAACCGTTCCCTGTAAGCCTCTTAGCCTGGCCCACACAGGGCCCCCACAGCCCGGCCTGCCTGGGCCCCCACAGCCCGGCCTGCCCTGGGCCCCACAGCCCGGCCTGCCTGGGCCCCCACAGCCCGGCCTGCCTGGGCCCCACAGCCCGGCCTGCCTGGGGCCCCACAGCCTGCCTGGGCCCCCACAGCCCGGCCTGCCTGGGCCCCCACAGCCCGGCCTGCCCTGGGCCCCGGGCCCCCACAGCCCGGCTGGCCCCCACAGCCCGGCCTGGGCCCCACAGCCTGGCACCCTGCCGGCCTCGCCTATCCCCCCTAGTTTCTCAGTTGTTTTGACAAAAAAACAACTGAGAAAACGCATAAAAGAACCCCAATGAAAGTCCTTTCAGAAGAGTTCTGCTGCAGACGTGTTTTGGGAAGGAAGTCCTCCTCGCAGTCCTCCTCTCCGACGCCAGCTGTGTTTCAGTGGGGGAGATGAGGTGGAAAGGTCCCACTGTTGACCTCATCCATGGGCTCTTTGTGCTCTATAATCTTGCGTCAGTGGTCCGACTTTTAGGACCTTTGCGTACTGTTGTTAGGGAATAGCGAAGCTTGATAGTTCCCCTTAAGAAGATGTTCTATTCAATTCCTTCATGTCTTTGTACCGGGAGCTCCTCTTCGATAGCACCTTATTTGTCACCGTTTCCGGACAATAAGGTGTTACTCACCTGACCCCCCCCACCCCCCCAGGTGTTTTAAGATCCTGACAGCCAGCGGAGAGCCCAAGGTGTTCCGGCCGCGGGACCGAGACGACATGGTGCAGAAGGTGATCGAGCCCATGGCGTCGGAGGGCCTGCGCACCATCTGCATGGCCTACCGCGACTTCCCCGCCTCGGAGGGCGAGCCCGACTGGGACAACGAGACCGACATCCTGTCCCGGCTCACCTGCATCTGCGTGGTGGGCATCGAGGACCCCGTCAGACCGGAGGTGAGCTTTACCCCCCATCCACCCCCCCGTCAGACGGGAGGTGAGCTTTCATAAAGGAGGATCCTGCATAAAGTTAATTTTTAAATAAGTAAATCCTTCTTAAATGCATGTTCTTTTGGGCTGATGTTGCGGTGAGGGTTGCTTCCAGGATTTGGTTTAAGGACTTAATAGTTTTAGGTCTGGGGTTTGATTTCCTTTTAGGGTTTGTTTTAAGAGTTAAGTTTCAGAGTTTAGTTTTGGGCCTTCTTCCACTGACCGAATGTTCAGCCTTTACTAACTGATCTCCTAACCCCCGCCCCCCCCAGGTACCGGACGCCATCAGGAAGTGCCAGCGCGCCGGAATCACGGTGCGCATGGTTACCGGCGACAACATCAACACGGCACGCGCCATCGCCTCCAAGTGCGGCATCCTGAACCCCGGAGACGACTTCATCTGCGTGGAGGGCAAGGAGTTCAACCGCAGGATCCGCAACGAGAAGGGAGAGGTGAGGAGAGGGGAGAGGAGGGGGGAGGATAGGAGAGAGGGAGAGAGGAGGAGAGGAGAGAGGAGGAGGGGGGAGGAGAGAGGAGGAGAGGAGAGAGGAGGAGAGGAGAGGAGAGGGGAGGATAGGAGAGAGGAGAGGGGAGGATAGGAGAGAGGAGAGGGGAGGATAGGAGAGAGGAGGAGAGGAGAGAGGATAGGGGAGGATAGGAGAGAGGGGAGGAGAGAGGTGAGGAGAGAGGAGAGGGGAGTATAGGAGAGAGGAGATGGGAGGATAGGAGAGAGGGGAGGAGACAGGAGAGGAGAGAGGAGAGGAGAGGAGAGGAGAGCAGAGGGGAGGAGAGGAGAGGAGACAGGAGAGAGGAGGAGAGGAGAGAGGAGGAGAGGAGAGGGGAGAGAGAGGAAAGAGGGGGAGGAGAGGAGAGAGGAGAGGGGAGGATAGGAGGGGGGGAGGGGAGGAGAGAGAGGAGAGGAGACAGGAGAGGAGACAGGAGAGGAGAGAGGAGAGGGGATGGGAGGGGAGGATAAGAGGGAGGAGAGGAGAGAGGAGACAGGAGAGGAGAGAGGGGAGGATAGGAGGGGGGAGGGGAGGAGAGAGAGGGGAGGAGAGGAGACAGGAGAGGAGAGGGGATGGGAGGGGAGGATAAGAGAGAGGGGAGGAGAGGAGAGGAGAGAGGAGACGGGCCTCTCACTACGCAGAGAGGCAGAGGGGCGAGGAGGCCTTGTCCTGACTCCCTGGACGTTCTAGATTCTGCATTGTTTGAATAACTGAAGTTTACAGGACCTAGACATTCCAATGGTAACTATGCTACCAAGTGATTTTTTTATTTTATATTACCCTAACCCAAAAGTCGTTGGCACTAGGGTAGAAACTTTTTGAGAACCAGAGTAAGCTCAATTTTAAAATCGTTAAAATGGAAAAAAATCCCAACCCTCCCCTCAGACCACCTTCCAATAACCACTCCCCCAAAACATGTGACTAGCTCTCTAGCTTAACAATAGGTCAGCCTTGTGGAAGACTCCGGTAACGGACAATGAGTGCAAGGGGCGGGTTCGCGCTGGCAGCCAGATAAGTAGGTTGACTGACAGGTAAGCCGTCCAATCAGGTCATTCGGGCTGAATGACCTGATTGGACGGCTTATGATAGGCCTGCCGCAGATACCAGATTCTGTTCCTTTTTTTTTGGAGCATACTATGTATTGTTGTAGTGATGTAGAGAATTTAAGAAATACATAAAAGATTTCAACAATTATGCAAAAAAATGCTTCCAAACTAGATTGCCCGCTCAGGCTTTAACTCAATGCTCATCATTTATTGTTTTTTTTTCCAGGTCGATCAAGAACGCCTCGACAAGCTATGGCCCAAACTGCGCGTGCTGGCCCGCTCCTCCCCCACTGACAAACACACGCTGGTCAAAGGTAGGCGCTCGCAGAGCCCTCCTCGGCCCGCTCTGAGCCCGCTACATTACTGCATTCAAAGGGACGGCTTCTCCTCCTCCTCCAGGTATCATCGACAGCACCGTCCTGGAGCAGAGGCAGGTGGTCGCAGTGACAGGAGACGGGACCAACGACGGGCCCGCTCTGAAGAAGGCCGACGTGGGCTTCGCCATGGTACCTCCTCCTCCTCCTCCTCCTCCTCCTCCTCCTCCTCCTGCTGCTCCTGCTGCTCCTCCTCCTGCTGCTCCTCCTCCTCCTCCTCCTGCTGCTGCTCCTCCTCCTCCTCCTCCCCCTCCTCCTCCTCCTGCTCCTCCTCCTCCTGCTCCTCCTCACCCTCCCCCTCCTCCTCTTCCTCCTCCTCCTCCTCCTCCTCATCTTGTACACCTCTGAGCATCACACACACACAAAGCGAGAGAAGCTCTATCACCCAGATCAAGGCCTTATACCATCCTCTACTACTATTTATGCATTCAGCAGACGCTTGGATCCAAAGCAACATTGTTAACAACGTTAATTAAAAAAAACTTTGTATATATTAATTATTTTTCTGCCATTTTACATCACAGACAAAAACACAGACAGTAATTGACTCATGCAAAACAGAAAAGCACATGAGTACAAAGCACGCGAGGAGCCGTCGCATGGCGATTCAACTGCAATTTGCGTGCAAAAGAACGGCCGCTGCAGAGCTGCCGCTGAGGAGCAGCTATGGGTGAGCTATGGAGGCTCACATATGTGCTGTTAGGGGACGGCATGGGGGCCCGGTCCTGGCCCCATCCTGCCCCATACTGCTAGAGAGACTCTATTGACATACAACACACCGCAGGGACTTCGTGAAGGTGTTAACGACCATCCCACGCCTCCCCTGACTGCCCCTCTCCCCGCCCCAGGGCATCGCTGGCACCGACGTGGCCAAGGAGGCCTCGGACATCATCCTGACGGACGACAACTTCTCCAGCATCGTGAAGGCGGTGATGTGGGGCCGGAACGTCTACGACAGCATCTCCAAGTTCCTGCAGTTCCAGCTCACCGTCAACGTGGTGGCCGTCATCGTGGCCTTCAGCGGAGCCTGCATCACCCAGGTACGCCTCGGCCTCTCCCTCCCCCTCTCTCCCCCTCCCCCTCCCCCTCTCCCCCTCCCTCCCCCTCTCCCTCCCTTCATTCAGTCTGTCGCCGGGAAATTTGCGGTCAGAAGTATCGGTCTTCAGGTATGACCCGCTCGCTGGCGGATAGATAGGACCAGCTCCAGCACAGAACCGGTCTGTGCCTGGCCACACACACACACATTTATTTATGTCTTCTCAGTCTCACAGAGCTCTCTCTCCCTCTCCCAGTGCAGCCACGGCCTCTAAGCTGAAGCAGTGTTTGGGTCTGTTAGGCGGTGGAGTCATGATTAGATCTCCTGAGCCACCGGCTTCTGTAGTGCTGAGGATCCTTCCCAGGAGCTTCCCCTGTGAGGTGCTGGTGAGGTTACGGTGCGGGGGGGCACACTGAGCCGCTCGGTTGCGTTGACGCGCCCGCCCGAGACTGGTAGTCTTGCCATCACCTCCCCCTCCCTGCTGCCTTATATCTTCTTCACTCCGCACATGTTGTTTCTCTCAGGAAGCCCTAATCAGGGCCTCCTGTCTGACCCCGTCGGCCGCTCTGACAGCCGCTAAATTAGAGCTCACCCAGCCAGGAAATAATTGAAAATTGGGGCTGCGCTCACGAGAACAAATGGCTATTTACAGTTCACCCCATCTCCCCCCCCCCCTTTTCACCAAGTAACAAATATGGCTATAATTATGGCATAATGAGCAGGCAGAGACGAGGCACCACTGCGAGTAAAGAGGGCCAGACTCCCTCCCTCCAGTTCTCTCCCTTCTCCTCCTCCACCTCCCCCTCTCCTCTGCTGGAGATGTTGGTTCGTCGCTGCTCTGCTTTATATAACCGCGCAGTGGAAATAGCCCAGTCTGCACCACTTGACTAAATCCTGTAATTTTAAATCCTTGAGGAGAAGAAGAGAGAGAGGGGGGGGGAAAAAGAAAAGAGGAAGAATACGAGGAGGACTGAAATGAAGTGCCTTCCCTTAACTGTTGTCTGAAGCCCAGTTTTGCGGTGGTCGTGATTTTTTATGTTGTTTTCGTTCCTACCTTGCGGCGAAAGTTTTCTATATTTTTTTCTAGCGAAGGGAACAATGCCACGGTGAATCAGCAGCTCGGTCGGTGAACACTTTAGCGCGCGTCGTTCCTGAGGACTGAGTGGGCTGCTGCTGATGAACACTCGCCCTCCTCAACTAGAGACCTGCATTCCCTGCGCATTGCAGAGCTTTATGACTTTATGGGAATAAAAAGCTATTCTGACCCTTTTTATACGATTCAAACTCGCTGCATGCACTCCTTCAGCAAGAGACGATAAACTCTCTAATACTGCAGTGGCGATCATGCTAGATCTGAACCGTTTTACTGTGTGTAGGTTGTGGCACCGATGTGACGGAGCCGAAGACACGTCAGTGACATCTAAAGTGTCTTCACATATCGTCCATGAGGCGTTTGATCGACCTACCCGAGGCCACTTAATCCAAAGCTTGATTTGCCCTCTGTGTCGATATAGCCCTCACGGGTCAATGCATTAGCGCCGTAGCTTACTTTCGCCTCTCTGATAAAACTAAATTTACATTAACATTCAGGGCATTTAGCAGACGCTTTCATTAAAGACTAAATAAGTCCAATTGTCAGAAGAAAGAGAAACAACAATATATCGCTAAGTAAGGATGTTCATAGAACCAAGTGCCAAGCACTAACAATCACTAGGTTAACCCATTCCCCTTCCACAGCAAAGACAGCTACACATAGCCACAAACTATACGTCTCCATAGCGACACATCGCAATCCGTTCGGGCCATCTTGTAACCAAGGATCCAGAACCCTTATCCCCTTAAAATCAAATTCTTGACGATTCTTGATATTTGAGAGAGGATCATTAGTCGACATGTCTCATCGTATTATTGTATCTCATCGTGTTATTGGGTCTCATCGTATTATTGTATCTCATCGTATTACTGTATCTCATCGTATTATTGGGTCTCATCTTATTATTGTATCTCATCATATTATTGGGTCTCATCGTTTTATTGTATCTCATCGTATTATTGTATCTCATCGTATTATTGTATCTCATCGTATTATTGCGTCATCATATTATTGGGTCTCGTCGTTTTATTGTATCTCATCGTATTATTGGGTCTCATCTTATTATTGTATCTCATCGTATTATTGCGTCATCGTATTATTGGGTCTCATCGTATTACGTCGGCCGGAGAGATGATCGAAAGAGGAAACTCATTGAAATGTGTGAAAGTGATGCAAGGGGATTCAAGTTCATTCATATTGCAGGGCTGATTAATTGTCCCTGTGTTGGAATACAGTCACCGTTCTAACCTCGAACTACTGAACGTGTTCCACCCTTCACAAGCACTCAGTTTCCCCCGACACTGTGAACACAACTACCTGTAGTTCCTCTTGCCAAGGAGGGCCTCTCTCTGTTGCTGGTCTAATAATAATACATTGCATTTTATAGCACTTTTCTCGCACTCAAAGCGCTTAGGTTCTGACCTTCAGACCTAAGGTCACCTTCGTCCAAGTGGATTTTATAATGTATGACCAGTTGCATAAAACAAAAGTATACTTTCTCTCTACTCAACCAAAGTCGTATTTAGAGAAAGAGAAACGTTTCGCTCGCTCTAAAAGAAACAAAACAGTTGTGGTTGACCAACTAGAACTTTCCCTTTTTAGCGTGTTTTTTTCTTTCACAGTGCAACAGGAAGCAGCAGCAGGCTGATATCTAGGTTGCATTAATTCCTTCCTGTTTGCCTTGTCAACATTAATCACTGATCTACTTTCTACATTTAGCTGTAGTGGTAGTCTTCAGACTGACACGTGTCCTTCTACCATCTAACATTCTTGTTCTCTCCGTCCCTCTCCACTACCCTCCACTCTCTCTGTACCACTCCTCTATTCTACTCTACCTCTTCTAACTCAATCTCTATATCTCCCCCTCTCCTCTCCTCTCTTCTCCTCTCTCCTCTCCTCTCCTCTCCTCTCCTCCCCCTCCCCTCCCCCTCTCCTCTCCTCTCCTCCCCTCCCCCTCTCCTCTCCTCTGCTCTCCCCCTCTCCCCTCCTCCCCCTCTCCTCCCCCCTCTCCCCTCCTCCTCCTTCTCCCCTCCACCTCCCCTCCCCCTCTCCTCTCCTCTGCTCTCCCCCTCTCCTCTCCTCCCCCCTCTCCCCCTCTCCTCCCCCTCTCCTCTCCTCCCCCCCTCTCTCCTCCTCCCCCCTCTCCTCTCCTCCCCCTCCCCTCCTCCCCCCTCTCCTCCCCCCTCTCCTCTCCTCTCCTCCCCCCTCCCCCTCCCCTCCCCCTCTCCTCTCCTCTGCTCTCCCCCTCTCCTCCCCCCTCTCCTCTCCTCTCTCCTCTCCTCTCCTCTCCTCCCCCTCTCCTCTCCTCTCCTCTCCTCTCCTTTCCTCTCCTCTCCTCTCCTCCCCTCTCCCCCTCCCCTCCCCCCTCTCCTCTCCTCTGTCTCTCCCCCCAGGACTCCCCTCTGAAGGCGGTGCAGATGCTGTGGGTCAACCTGATCATGGACACCTTCGCCTCGCTGGCCCTGGCCACGGAGCCCCCCAACGAGGCCCTGCTGCTCAGGAAGCCGTACGGCCGCAACAAGCCGCTCATCTCCCGCACCATGATGAAGAACATCCTGGGCCAGGGCGTGTACCAGCTCGTCATCATCTTCACCCTGCTGTTCTGCGGTACGTCGGCCGGCAGCGCCCCGCCATCAACTGGTGTTCTGTGATACCTGAGCCGGGGCTCGGATAGAAAACAAAAGGATAATTCCACAGGGGGGGGTTGGAAACCTTTACAGACTCCTTTTGTAGGAACTTTGACGTTTCATCTCAGCCTTCCCACCAGAAAAGCGTTGACTAGTGCTGGCCGCGCGTGCGTTCTCTGTTGGCTCAAAGGCTGCCCTGAAGGGCCCGATCACCGTTTAGCTTAAGCAGGGGCCGCGGAGCTGATAAGAGCTTCTGGTCGGAGGGCCCCAGTGACTCCAGTAAGATGGAGAATGGCCCTACAGACATGAGCAGGGGCCGACTCATCCGGTGAGATATTGTTCCACAACAACAGATGGAGAGGGCGTGTTTAGTGGTCTGTGGCGGGGGGGCCTTGAGCTGTCTGCTTCCTGGGTGAAGTCCCTTTAAGCTCTGCGATATTTAGTTTCAGATGTGCCAGCGCCCCTTTCTGCTGCGGCTCGTAGCCGTTCACCTGCCCCCGACACCGCACACAGGGACAGGGCTTACATAGGATCAGCAGCCTGCTGCTCCACTAGAACCAGGGACCCTTCAACAGGGAGGGGGGCATGCACCAGGGACCCTTCAGCAGGGAGGGAGGCATGCACCAGGGACCCTTCAGCAGGGAGGGGGGCATGCACCAGGGACCCTTCAGCAGGGAGGGAGGCATGCACCAGGGACCCTTCAACAGGGAGGGGGGCATGCACCAGGGACCCTTCAACAGGGAGGGAGGCATGCACCAGGGACCCTTCAGCAGGGAGGGAGGCATGCACCAGGGACCCTTCAGCAGGGAGGGGGGCATGCACCAGGGACCCTTCAGCAGGGAGGGGGGCATGCACCAGGGACCCTTCAGCAGGGAGGGGGGCATGCACCAGGGACCCTTCAACAGGGAGGGGGGCATGCACCAGGGACCCTTCAACAGGGAGGGGGGCATGCACCAGGGACCCTTCAGCAGGGAGGGGGGCATGCACCAGGGACCCTTCAGCAGGGAGGGGGGCATGCACCAGGGACCCTTCAACAGGGAGGGAGGCATGCACCAGGGACCCTTCAACAGGGAGGGAGGCATGCACCAGGGACCCTTCAACAGGGAGGGAGGCATGCACCAGGGACCCTTCAACAGGGAGGGGGGCATGCACCAGGGACCCTTCAGCAGGGAGGGGGGCATGCACCAGGGACCCTTCAACAGGGAGGGGGGCATGCACCAGGGACCCTTCAGCAGGGAGGGAGGCATGCACCAGGGACCCTTCAACAGGGAGGGGGGCATGCACCAGGGACCCTTCAACAGGGAGGGAGGCATGCACCAGGGACCCTTCAGCAGGGAGGGGGGCATGCACCAGGGACCCTTCAGCAGGGAGGGGGGCATGCACCAGGGACCCTTCAACAGGGAGGGGGGCATGCACCAGGGACCCTTCAACAGGGAGGGGGGCATGCACCAGGGACCCTTCAATAGGGAGGGAGGCATGCACCAGGGACCCTTCAGCAGGGAGGGGGGCATGCACCAGGGACCCTTCAACAGGGAGGGGGGCATGCACCAGGGACCCTTCAGCAGGGAGGGGGGCCTTGCTCCTCCATCAGTTGGGTTTGGTGGAAGCCGTCAGCAGCCTTATAGTCAGGATGGAGGTTTTTATTCACACTCTAGGTTGGTGTGTTAAAGTTGGAAACACGAGAATCTCCATTCATTTAGTCTGGTCGTTTGTTTAATAGAAGAAAGTTCAAAGCGTGAAACTTGTATTTATTATAATAGTTACGCACTTCTCTACATAATGCAAAGTTATAATTTCTGTGAATTTAAATGGTAATCAAGAAGAGGAAAAGAACCTGTGTGTGTCTGCAGGCGAGAAGATCTTCAACATCGACAGCGGCCGTAACGCCCCCCTCCACGCGCCCCCCTCGGAGCATTACACCATCGTCTTCAACACCTTCGTCATGATGCAGCTCTTCAACGAGATCAACGCCCGCAAGATCCACGGCGAGAGGAACGTGTTCGACGGCATCTTCAGGAACCCCATCTTCTGCTCCATCGTGTTCGGCACCTTCATCATCCAGGTGCGGCCTCATCCTCCTCCTCCCTGCCCGCCGTCTTAGTTACCATGGCCCTCTCTCAATTCACTTCCATTGTATTAGTATAGCCCTAAATCAACATTACAGTCTCAAAGGGCGTAAAAGGACAAATACTCATGACACCCCCCTGACTGAGAAGAAGCTCCCTTAATCAGCAAGGAAGACATCTTGAGAAGGAACGCCGAGTGGGGGTCCCTCCTTCAGAGTGGGGGTCCCTCCATCAGAGTGGGGGATCCCTCCTTCAGAGTGGGGATCCCTCCTTCAGAGTGGGGGATCCCTCCTTCAGAGTGGGGATCCCTCCATCAGAGTGGAGGTCCCTCCTTCAGAGTGGGGGATCACTCCTTCAGAGTGGGGGATCCCTCCTTCAGAGTGGGGGGTCCCTCCTTCAGAGTGGGGGTCCCTCCATCAGAGTGGGGGATCCCTCCTTCAGAGTGGGGGGTCCCTCCTTCAGAGTAGGGG
Source organism: Pollachius pollachius (assembly GCF_949987615.1). Classification (NCBI taxonomy): domain Eukaryota; kingdom Metazoa; phylum Chordata; class Actinopteri; order Gadiformes; family Gadidae; genus Pollachius; species Pollachius pollachius. Next base: position 20,515,329 of record NC_136951.1, read on the forward strand.
GTCCCCCCTTCCAGGGATCAGGAGTGCAGTGGGGGCCGTAATTGACATACATACAGGCAAAACATAAAATTGAGGATGGGGTGCTGGCCGGTTAGCCATGAGGAGAGTCCAGGCATCCAGTCGCTGTCACCGCAACACGCTAGAGCAGACAGAACAGTGAGTTAGACGCGGCTGTCGTGGTTGCAGACCCTGGCTGGTATGGGGATGAAAGCCGGGGTTCAGCGTTCAGATCTTCCACCAGCTTCTGTTAAGAACCACCAAGATGGCGGGCTCAGACTTCTTTTATGGAACGTTCGTATAATTCTCCCAGAGTGGAGAGTCTTTACCAGTTGTAAATAATATATTTGTACCAGTTGGGATATCATATGTTTCTCCTTTTATTCTGCGGGTCTAATCCTCCAGCTAGACTAAACGCTGTTGTTTCCTTTTTCCATTGATGTCCTCCGCTGGCTGGTCATTGTGTAATGTATTGAGATGAATGTCTGATGAGCGGCAGCAGAAGGCAGCTGTCTACTGTGTGTTGGTTCGACCCGCTTGTGTTTATGCCCCGGGGGGGGGGAAACGGAGCTCAGTGGCCGCGTGGGCTCGGCTGTCTTCACATCAAACCAATCACAGCCAGTGATGGACCGGAGGCGGGGCTTCTCTAGGCAGCCCTGCTGAGCGCTCGGTTCCCACGGCGACGACCAGCCGGCCGCATCGTACGTCCACCCGTCGCTGGACGTCTAAATTAAAGTCGAAGAAATGAAAAAAACATGAAACCGCTCCCCCGACGGTCCGGCCTCGACGTGGACAGAGACGACGTTCCCGTCGTAACTCTATTCCCAGATCTCGTTAACGCCTCACCGAAGGCCACAAGGGAAAGTTCAGCGTTCCCCAAACTCCTGAGTTACATAACAGCCGGCCGAGGCACTTTTACAACACAGAGATTTACCGTCTCTCTCTCTCTCTCGATCTCTCTCTCTCTCTCTGTCTGTCTGTCTGTCTGTCTGTCTGTCTGTCTGTCTGTCTGTCTGTCTGTCTGTCTGTCTGTCTGTCTGTCTGTCTGTCTTTTTGTCTCTCTGTCTGTCTCTCTGTCTGTCTCTCTCTCTCTCTCTCTGTCTCTCTCTCTCTCTCTCTGTCTCTCTCTCTGTCTCTCTCTCTCTCTCTCTCTCTCTCTCTCTCTCTCTCTTTGTCTCTCTCTCTCTGTTTCTTTCTTCGAGCATACTTTCCGTTTCCAGCCTCCTTTGTCCCGGCGTCTGACAGGTTTATGTTGCGCTTTAAGCCCGGTGATTCACTGCTTCATAAAGCGGTCCTCTCACCTCTTCCTGCCGTCTTCATTGTGTATCTGTGTGTGTAGATCGTCATTGTGCAGTTCGGGGGGAAGCCGTTCAGCTGCGTGGCGCTGACCACGGACCAGTGGCTGTGGTGCACCTTCCTGGGCTTCGGCAGTCTGCTGTGGGGACAGGTGAGACCAGGCCGCATGCTGCCCCCTGTTGAGCCACTGTCCTGCACTGTGGGGAAACGCTGCCCCCCTGTGTTGACTTTGAGGAATTGCACCCATAGGGGTTAATATACTGTGACCTCTAAGTGCTAATACGAAACACAAATGTAAAGAGTTTAACTTGAAATAGCCTTTTTTTTCATGCTCAATCTGAAAGTGTCGACTCACTGCCGACTTCGATCACTTGTTTCTCATAATTTTAAGTAGCCGCTTCCATTATTTTATGAAGTAATTTTGATTTGTGTTTATCGCAATCAAAGCTTGAATTTGGTCAACAAAAAAAATGTAGAATCATTCAGTTGTTCTGCTCTCCAGGCGGGGGGGCAGGGGGCAGCCCAGTCTAGTAGTGTCGGACTCCCAGTTGGAAAGGCTCTGGGTTCAAACCGCAACACATCCTACCTGTAGACGTTGAGCAAAGTGCATTAATGACATCACCCCCCCCCCAGGTGATTGCCACGGTCCCGACCAGCCGGCTGAAGTTCCTGAAGTCGGCCGGCCACGGGACGCAGAAGGAGGAGATCCCCGACGACGAGCTGGACGACCTGGACGACAACGACGAGATCGACCACGCGGAGCGGGAGCTACGCCGCGGGCAGATCCTCTGGTTCAGGGGCCTCAACCGCATCCAGACGCAGGTAACGTCAGCTCCACACACCCCCATCCCCGTCGCCCTGACAACCACTCCTCCTCCTCTGAGCTGCACCGCCGCCGCCCGCAAGGGAACGGAGAGACATGTCCGATTATTAGGAACTATTACGTTATTATATACCCTGAGCTAAACCTTTCATCTCTCTGTCTCCCTCTCTCTCTCTCTCTCTCTCTCTCTCTCTCTCTCTCTCTCTCTCTCTCTCTCTTTCTTTCTCTTTCTCTCTCTTTCTCTTTCTCTCTCTTTCTCTTCCTTCCTTTCTCTCTCTCTCTCTCTCTCTCTCTCTTTCTCTTCCTTCCTTTCTCTCTCTCTCTCTCTCTCTCTCTCTCTCTCTCTCTCTCTCTCTTCCTTCCTTTCTCTCTCTCTCTCTCTCTCTCTCTTTCTTTCTCTTCCTTCCTTTCTCTCTCTCTCTCTCTCTCTCTCTCTCTCTCTCTCTCTCTCTCTCTCTCTCTCTCTCTTCCTTCCTTTCTCTCTCTCTCTCTCTCTCTCTCTCTCTCTCTCTCTCTCTCTTTCTTTCTCTCTCTCTCCCTCTCCCTCTGTCTCGATATTCCTTAAGAGTGGCAGAGAGTGGTCTTTAAGGCTGATGTCTGAGCAGGTTGGCCAGCTTGTGTGAATGAATAAAGGGAAGGAACCATTTGAACCTGAGGCCCTGCCCAGAGGGAAGGCAGGGCCTAACGTGATCAGTTGATGAATGGTACGGTGATGACTGGGAGGAGAGGGCCACTCAGGTCGGGAGAGATAAAGAAGCAGCAGAGGAGGCCACACTCCTCTTCCTCCTCCTCTTCCTCCTCCTCCTCCTCCTCCTCCCCTTATCAGTCTCTTATTATTTTCTCTTTTACTCTCTGAATTATTAAATCAAATCTCCCTTTTTAAATTGACTATCTTTAATTTCTATGATTATTGGTGTCTTTTGTTGTGCTCTCTTTCTCTTTTGTTCTTTCTTTCTTATTTAATTCGCTCTCCCTCTATCCAACATTTCCTTTGTCTTTATCCGTTGGACTCTCTCTACCCTCTGGCCCTGTGTGCTGGCGGTCTCTCTGTGTTAACGCTCCCTCTCGGTTCTTCTCTCCTCTGGTCTCTGCTCTGTTCTCCTGGTTTGTCACCTGGCTGTCCTGGTTCTTTGCAGATGGATGTAGTGAGCGCCTTCCAGAGCGGCACCTCCTTTCAGGGGGTGCTCAGGCGCCAGGCGTCCAACTCCAGCCAGCCGCAGCACGATGTAACCAATGTTTCTAGCCCTTCACATGTAACCTTCTCTACCACTACTACCACCACACCCAGTACCAGTACCAGTACTACCACTCCCGCCATCAACTCCGCTTCTGCCACTGTGGGGTGTGAGTGCGTGTTCTCCTCTAGTGCATGACACTACTCTTACCGTGTTTTGGTCTGGACTTTTGATTTCTGTGTGTGTGTGTGTGTTTCCTTGATTTATCTGTTTGTGTGTTTTTGTATTGGTGACTCTCCTCTTCACTCTACCACTAAGGCTCTTGTCTTGATGTTCGTTGACACAAGTTATCTTTGGATTCTCTCTCTCTCTCTCTCTCTCTCTCTCTCTCTCTCTCTCTCTCTCTCTCTCTCTCTCTCTCTCTCTCCCTTCTCTCTGATTTTCCCTCCTTTTCCTCTTTCCTCTTCTACTTTAAATCCAACACCCCCAGAATGCGCGCCCCCCCGACGACACTCACCTCCTCCATACCGCTTGGACTACCGCTGTGTATATCTGTGTGACTCCATAACCCGGTGGATCATGTGTTTCCCAGTGTGGGGCTTCTGCCTTTGTTCTGCTTCTGCTTCTTGGTCTCCTGTGAGAAATGGAGAAAAACAAGGTGGACGGTGTAGCACTTTATCAGGAGGGGGGGAGGGGTGTGTTTGTGGTGGGGTGGGGAGGGGGTTCTGTTTGCTGTGCCTTTTTATTGGATTGACAACGCCAGGTTTGTCTGCCGCTGCCTTTGGTCTGTGCTGTACTACCCCTCTCCTCCTCCTTCTCTCTCCTGTTGGCTCCCATCGATGTGTGTTTTGCAGAGCTCTAGAACCTCGTAGCCGGGTAAATGGTTTGAGTATAAGCCCATGATCATGGCCCAAGAGTGTACCCCCCTTTTGAGACGACGCCCCTCTCTGTTCATGATGAAGGGAACCAGAATTACCTTTCCCCCTACAGCTGGACTGGGTCTCCTCCTGGCCCCCACGGCACCTTCTCTCTCTCTCTCTCTCTCTCTCTCTCTCGCTCTCGCTCTCGCTCTCGCTCTCTCTCTCGCTCTCGCTCTCTGGCCCCTTCTCTCTCTCTCTGTCTCTCTCTCTCTCTCTCTCCCTCGCTCTCTGGCCCCTTCTCTCTCTGTCTCTGTCTCTCTCTCTCTCTCTCTCTGGCCCCTTCTCTCTCTCTCTGTCTCTCTCTCTCTCTCTCTCTCTCTCTCTCGCTCTCTGGCCCCTTCTCTCTCTCTCTGTCTCTGTCTCTCTCTCTCTCTCTCCCTCGCTCTCTGGCCCCTTCTCTCTCTTTCTCTGTCTCTCTCTCTGGCCCCTTCTCTCTCTCTCTCTCTCTCTCTCTCTCTCTCCTCTCTCTCTCTCTCTCTGGCCAATGGTTTGCTGGGGTAATGTGCTCTGCTTAGGCGGAGATGCGTATAGCGTATCAGAGATAGCCCTTGCTAGCCTGCGCTGGCGGTGTTCCACTATGTCTGTGGTGTTGGACGGCCTCCATTTGAGATCTGCAACGATTTTAAAGAATCGCAAGATTGCATTAAGTTGAGGACATCGGAAACACTCGCTCTCCCTCTCTCTAATCCGGAGGTGGAGTGACTCTCACTCTGATTCTCTTTTCCCTTGCCAGGAGAGAGAGTGTGTGTGTGTGCGCGTTTGTTTTCCCCAGACACCAGAGACAGGTGGTCTGACAGAGCAGTAGCTCTCGTAATGTGCTGTGTTGTGTAGGGGTTTGTATGGGAGTGTCCCCTTAG
>NC_136951.1:20525396-20690396 GCF_949987615.1 Pollachius pollachius
CATTCAGTCATTCATGGGTTTATCGATTGCATTCAAGGGCTCTGGACACCTTGATGGTCACGTTTTGAAAGGGTATGTTCTTAAGAGTTTTTGAAAACTGCTGGTTAACACATTTACTTTCTCTTGATTTCTTTCCTCTCCTTTTTTTACATCAGTCCCTGCCAATGTACAATATTCATATTTGTTTACTCAGGCATAGAAAGGAATTAATACAACAGCAACAAAAAAAATCGACTAAGACGGAATCTTTTAACTTAACTTTTGTCTTTAGTAGCGAAATGTTGTCTCTGGTCAAAGCAAATGGATTTTTTTCCCTTCATATTTCATTCAATCTTTAAGATCTCTCTTTGGAACAACTTTATGCATCCCTCTATCCCATATCCATTTTGTTGACTTTTAAAAAATAATCCCTCGCCACAAAAAAATGAACAGTTTGTATTGTCCATCTTCGTCCATAAGACTCCTGCTGCCACCACCATGGAAATGCTGCTGCATCCGGGTTGTTTGTAGAATATTTTTGACACCTGATGTACTGGAAACAAACAAAAAAAAAGGATTTGACACGTCAACATAAACGACACATACACTGGTATCTGCACAGGGTACTTTATTTCATAGCGTCCCTTGGGGAACAAATTTTGATACACACCAGACAAATTGTACCTTTGTATTTTTATGACGACAGTTGCTAACCTTTCCTCCTACTCGCAGAACGCGAGACAAAAAGAAACGCGGGACTGGGGGGGGGGGCTTCGGGCTCTTGAGAATTAAAACAAATGGGTGTAAATTGGTGTGATAGGAATATTCTTCTCAGGGTGCACACGTTTTGAAAGAGAACAGGCTTCTATAGAAGAGTTTGCGGTCAAAATTGTAATGCATTGTGAAACCGATTGGGAATTCCTTGGCCGGCACGGTGACTGCATAGTCTCGCCCCTGGTATGAACCTGGAGGACGGAGGCTCAAGGGAAATGTTAACCACAATAATACATAATGTTATTTTCTGGAAATGTTTTCTTTTTTTTTTTGTCATGTTTTACAGATGAAATAAAGCAGCTTGATATGGCGTACAAACTGAAGGATGAGAAAAAAGCAGTATCCATACAAAGGAGTTTGTTCCGTAGCTTCTTCCTGTAACGGGAATGAATGTTTATCCATCTGTTTTCTGGATTTTTTTTTAACATTTGGAAAATAAAGTACTTCATGTCTGGTTATCTTGAGCAATTTAAATGGTTATCGTGATTGGATTTACATTTGAAACTTTGTCAAGTAATGTGTATGGTTTTTAAAAATAAAAAATGTATTTAGCCTAAATGCAGGGCCATGCGTTTTATTCATCAATGGCAGTTTTGGCAGGAATCCGTGAAGACGACTAAAATGTGTAAAAAATATTCAGACAATTACTATAGTTATATATTATTTAATGTTAATTATCTTTAAATGCTCTTTAGGGTGTGTTTGTGTGTGTGTCTTGGCCCTTATCTGAATACCTTCCAGTAAAGGATGTAACAAGAAGGAAAAAACACAAGAAGAATCCAACCCAACAAGATTCTCTTGAAGACTCATTCAAGAGAAATGAATAAAGAAAATCCCCCTGCTATTATAGAATCACGCCAGTACATCATGCTAACCCTTTACTCCGAGTACTCTGCACTCCGAGTATCTTGTTCTCTGAGCATCTTGTATTCTGAGGAAACTCTACTCAGTACTCTGCTCCTCTGAAAAGAGAAATCATCAATCTATTGTATAGATTCTTCTGTTCTTTTTCATCCTTACTGACCGCCAGAGGCGGTGCTTCAAGCACTGAATGACCCATCTCGCGGATGCGCAGGTCGAGTGTTAATACCAACAAAGTCACCTGTGACCCCTGATGAGCTCCGGACAGCCTATATCTTCCGGTGACATCAGAGGATCTGTTCCTTTTCATCTTCTCGCTTCGCAGGTATCTATGTATCATCGTGCTAGCTAAAGCTAAGTATTATTATTTTGGTCGTTCGTTGCTGGTGGCCTTGCGACGTCTTGTCGGAGCTGCGAGCTGCTCGCCCTCCAAAGGCCGCAACGGACCCGCCGAGAGGTTTGGATTGCCGTGGAACGCAGTCATCCTCGGCTGGATGAGTTTACTTTGTGGTTATATTCTTGTGTTTCGGTGAAGGCAGTGTACCCGCTCCCTCTCCCGGCGTTTGTACTACGCTTATCATTTTATTTCAAAGTTGTGTCGGTGCGCCGTGGTGTACCCTGTTTTCGATGCTATTGGTGACGGCAGTGTGTGCGCTCCCACTCCCGGCTTAGGTACGTTTTACTTTGGTGCCAACTCGGTTGTGCCCGCTTTGTGTTAACTGGTGAAGGCAGTGTTTTCGCTCCCGCTCCCAGCATTTATAGTTATATAGTTAGCCTTGTAGTTGGTAGTAGTGTTCCCGCTGAGGCTAACTATCTAGGCTGTTATCCCTGCAACATTTGTCGGCAAAGGCTGTGCTTTCGTTCCCTCTCCCAGCATTTATACTGCACTTATTATTTCATTTTGTTCTGACCGCTTACCCTCAACTGGTGAAGGCAGTGCTCCCGCTCCCAGCAGAGGTGTGACTGTAGTTGGTAGCAAGTGTTCCCACTGAGGCTAACTTGTCTGGGGTTCTTTTCATACATTCGTTGGTGAAGGTTGTGTTTTCGCCCCCTCTCCCAGTGTCTATTGTTTCTTGCTTTTTATGTGTGATTTTGCTGGTTGTCAACATGGTTGGCGACCACTCATGCTCGGCTTGTATGGCTTCCCTGCAGCGTGAGGATGGCCATGATTTGTGTCCCTCATGCCTTGGCCTTGGGCATCTGAAGGAGGGTCTTTCAGATGATCCCTGGGCCTCGTTTGATGGGCCTCCTTTCGTTGCCCGAGCGGTTGCCCCCAGCCCAGTGACGTAATGCAGCTGGGGATGGTCGCTCTAAATGTCAGGCCCCACTTCTAGGGAGAAGGTTGGGGAGTCCGGTCTTGCCTCCAAGGTGGGCCAATTAACAGCGGAGGTCGAAAGCATGAAGTCCCTCTTCCTGGCCTTTCGTGCTGGGACTGTTGCAGGGGAGCCAGGTGCTCTAGCTCCTCCAGCAGCCGCCTTGGAGCCGGAGGAAGATGTGCTTTCTGTGGCAGCGTCAGCTGCTGAGTTTGCTTAGTACGAGCCGGATGGGGTCCTACAGGATGTAGCCTCCCGTGCCTCCGCAGCGTGCTCCCGTCCTTCGACCCGCAGCTCTACTGGTGCTTCTGAGGACACCTCAATGGGAGCCATCATTCGTATGGCCCTGGCCCGTCTGCAGCTAGGCGTGCCGAAAGCGCAGCCGGCTCCGGCCAGTGCTTTCTTCAGGCGTGGCCCAACCCCCACCAGCTTTACCGTGCCTCCATCGGAGGAGTATCTGAGGGAGTTGCATGCATGCTGGAGGGATTCTAGAGCCCTCTCTCATGCAACGGTCGGACCCTGGCAGCCATGCAGGATGCACCCAAGTTTGGCTTGGACCGCATGCCAGCAGTTGAGCCGACTATAGGTGTTCTAATTGTCTCGCCTGATGAGGCTCTAAGACCGGATGCGAGGTGTCCTCGTCCCCAGTGTCGGGTTACGGATAACGTGCTCTCCAAAGCCTATGACGCAGCGGCACGCATGGGACACATAGGCAATTCTATGTCCCACCTATTGCTCGCTCTCAGCATCCCTGCAGGAGGTTGCAGTGGATGTTCCGGCCCACGATTTCAGCGACGCTTCTCTGCAGGCATTCGCGCTAATGTCCAGAGAGTTGGGGCTGTTCATGTCCACCCTCATCCAGGCTCGCCGTCAGGTTTGGTTGGCACAGTCTCCTCTCACTGAGGCGTGCAGGAGAACCCTCCGCACTGTTCCAGTGGAACCTGGGGAGCTGTTTGGCTCTGCAGCTTTAGAGGCGCTTGAGCGAAAAGTCCAAGCCAGAAAGACTCGCCAGCAGCTATCTATACTTCAAAGGAGTGAGCCTCCTCCTAGCAAGCCTAGAGGTTCTTCAGCTGCCCCACAGCCCAGCTCTTGACCACAGGCTCACCCCAGTGGCTACCGCAGGCCTCAGCGCCCACGTCCGCAGCCTGCTCAGCAGCAGGTACAGGCCTTTCGGGCCCCTGAGCGACTGCCCTCGGGGCAACCTCAGTTCTTATATGCTGCCTGTTGTTCCCCTAGAGTCTTCAGAGGCCGGGGGACCCGGCGCTGAGGGTCAGGGGCCGGTCGTCGGATGCTTTTCTATTGGGCTGCTTCCCCCAGGCACCCGTGGGTGCTTTCCACCTTGACCCACGGGTAAAAACTTCAGTTCCGACGCCGGCCCTCAGCCTGTGGCCGGGTCAAGATGACCATCATACACGACCCGGCAAAAACCCAAGCCCTCACACAGGAGTTGTCCGCCCTCCTGGACAAGGGTACCATCGAGCCAGTAGATCCCATGTTGCAACCCGGGGGGTTCTACTCAACTTACTTTCTGGTAACAAAGAAAGAAGGTGGACTCCGTCCTATCCTCGACTTGAGGGGTCTCAACAGGTTCCTGAAGGTCCTGAGGTTCCACATGCTAAGCACTGCAGAGGTTCTGAGTACTGTTGCCAGAGGGGAGTGGTTTACATCAGTAGACCTGAAGGATGCCTACTCTCACGTTCCCATAGCACCACACCACAGACAGTTTCTGCCGTTTGCTTTTCAGGGGCGATGTTTTCAGTTCAGGGTGCTCCCATTCGGCCTCTCCCTTTCCCCACGGGTGTTCACCAGGTGTGTGGCGGCAGCCCTCTCACCCCTGCAGTTGCGGGCATGAAGATCCTGCCATATCTGTTGCCTTCTTGCCCTGGCTCCGTGGAGGGACAAATCGTTTCTTCTCCAGGGCATGCCCATGGGTTCCATTGCATCCCGTCGGGAAACCATCACAACAGATGCCTCCCTCTCGGGGTGGGGTGCTGTGTGGCAGAACCAGACAGCTCAGGGGCTGTGGCCTGCTGAAGTCCGCTCAGAGCATATCAATGTTCTGGAGCTGCGGGCTGTGAACAGGGCATTGCAGTTATTTCTTACCTTGCTGGGAGGCCGGCATGTGCTTGTGCAGTCAGACAATGTCTCGGCCGTCTCTCACATAAACCACCAGGGAGGCACCAGGTCTGCACGGCTGCTGCAGGCATCCCGGAACCTCCTGTTGTGTGCAGCACCACGCCTGGCCAGCCTGAGAGCAATGTATTTACCTGGGGTAAAGAATCAGGCTGCAGACTTACTCTCCCGTTGAAGTGGCGGCTTCATCCGGAAGTGTTTCTCAACATCTGGGACGTCTTCGGCAGGGCAGAGGTGGATCTCTTTTCCACAAAGGAGTCGACCCATTGCCCCCTCTGGTTCTCCTGGACAGAGGAGAGCAGCCCTCTGGGCCAGGATGCTCTTGCCAACGATTGGCCAAGGGGTCTCCTCTATGCTTTTCCACCTATCCCTCTGATTTCTCAGACGCTACCGAGGGTCCTCCAGCAGGGTCACAGACTGCTGTTGTTAGCCCCCTTCTGGCCAGGGAGAACATGATTTCCACTGCTGGGCAGGCTTTGCAGCAGTTCACCACAGCGCCTTCCCTGTCTCAGTTACAGGGCAAGATCTGGCATCCCGACCCTCGTTGCCTGCAGCTATGGGTCTGGCTGCTGCAGGGCCCAATTCACTGCTGACAGAGTGTTCAGACAATGTCTGCAATACCATACTGAAATACCAGCCTTCTACCCGGGCGCAGTATGACAATAGGTGGCAGCTATTTCCGGCATGGTGTTCAGACAGGGCTGAGGACCCTGTGCATTGTTCAGTTCCAAAGATTTTGGAGTTCCTCCAGTCACTCCTGGATGGCGGCCGGTTCCCAGCTACTCTGAGGGTATACGTGGCAGCCATCTCCTCAAGACATGCTCGCGTGGATAATAACACAGTGGGGGGCCACAGATTAGTGTCCATTTTTCTGAAGAGCGCGTTGCAATTACGACCCCCACGAGCAAAGCGTGCCCCAGCATGGGATCTGCACCTGATGCTCGATGCTTTATGCTTGCCTCCTTTTGAACCCCTGGCTCAGGCGGAGCTGAAGTCTGTCTCCACTAAAACTGCCTTTCTCCTCGCCATCGCGTCAGCGAAGCGTGTCCGTGAACGACTCATGTCTGAGGTGGAACTCAGATGGCTCAGGGGTTACCCTGTGGCCGAATCCAGCTTTTCTCCCGAAGGTTCTGTCATCGTCGAACCTCAACTGACCTGTCCGCCTGGCACAATTTATCCCCTCGGAAGGGGAGGACAGGTTCAAACTGCTGTGTCCTGTGCGGGCTCTGAGAGCGTACGTAGCTGCGACCGCAGACATTAGACGGTCGGACCAGCTCTTCCTCTGCTATGGTGGTCCTAGGAGGGGCTGTGCTCTCTCCAAGCAGCGATTGTCTCATTGGGTTGTGGACGTCCTCACTCATGCATATAAAGGAAGTGGTCACCCCGGTCATCCGGGGTCGGGGGCCACTCTACCAGGGCTGTCTCAACATCATGGGCTGCCCTGCGGGGCGTGCCCCTGGAAGACATCTGTCATGCAGCATCATGGACATCACCATGTACCTTTTCCAGGTTTTACCGGGTGACCGTTGCCACTCCCCATCCGTTGGCCCTGGTCCTGTTGCCCGACTCTGCTGTTTCCTCTTAATGAGGTATGTTGGAGTTCCTCATGACCTTGTTGGTATGAGTCATCCAGTGCTTGAAGCACCGCCTCTGGCGGTCAGTAAGGATGAAATAGAACGATAGTTACGTATGTAACTACGGTTCTATGAATCCTGGATGACCGCCAGAGTGCTCTGTCACTCAGAATCCTTGTATACTCGCGAGAAGATTCTGCAGGAAAAGATCCTCTAATGTCACCGGAAGATATAGGCTGTCCGGAGCTCATCAGGGGTCACAGGTGACTTTGTTGGTATTAACACTGGACCTGCGCATGCGCGAGATGGATCAATTAGTGCTTGAAGCACCGCCTCTGGCGGTCATTCAGTATTCATAGAACCGTAGTTACATGCGTAACTATCGATTCATACGTTCACACTGACGCAAATCAAGTGTTGATTTAAACAAGGTGGTGATGTCTTTAAAGGATGGAGGAGGATTGTACATGGATGTGTTCAGCAGACACAGAGCAGAGGAGGCGTTTTCTAATGATGTGCTTCTATTCTATTCACGATTCCTGCTCTGTGGAATGCTACGTGTTAGACTGTGGGCTTTGGGGATCGAATCCAGAACCTTCCAGCCTGGAGTGAAGCATCAGGTTGAGGTTATAATGACTGATTCCTATGATTTAGAATTTGTTCTTAATCACAAGTGTCCTGTGGTGACTTTAAAGGTACTTAAGATTTAATGTACAGTTATTATATATTTGTAGTGCGGAATTATTAATACATTATTTAGACAGGAAGAGGGCCATCTTGGTTAGGGAAGGTGTTTAAGCGTCATCTTGTACTGGGTATTTTTCTCTGTGGGGCTGCATCATTCTGCACTAGTGTATAACCTTCTCTATATCTGAGAGCATCCCTTGTATGAGAGGGACATGACCTTCAAGTTGAAATAATTCTGCTGTAGAGAAGCAGCTGACTCAGTGACTTCTGTGTTGACAGCCTCAACACAGAGGTCACTGGTGACGACTGGTTTGTGTTTTTTAAGTCAGCCAATCGCATTGACATCCTATACCACCTTTTCCAGGGTTTTAAATGGACCCTGTGTCAAATAATTTGGTTAACTACTCTCAAGACGTTTAAATAATTCATGTACACTTATAGCAAAATGTTCCACTTTACTACAGCTGGAGTTGAATGAATCACAGACTGCAGCAAAGTAGACCGTTTGGGATCTTAAAGGGTAGGATGTTAAACTTGGCAAAGTGTGTGTGTGTGTGTCTGTCTGTCTGTCTGTCTGTCTGTCTGTCTGTCTGTCTGTCTGTCTGTCTGTCTTGAGCCTTATCTGAATGCCTGCCAGAAAAGGGTCTAACATAAGAGAGGAAAAGACGCAAGAAGAATCCAACCGAACGAGATTCTCTTCAAGACTCATTCAAGAGAAATGAATAAAGAAAAAAACCCTGCTATTATAGAATCACACGCCAGTACAACATGCTAACCCTTACTGAATACTCTGTACTCTGAGTACTCTGTACTCTGAGTATCTTGTGCTCTGAGGAAACTCTACGCAGTACTCTGCTCTTCTGAAAAGAGTATTCATCCGTATCCCATTGGCTCTACCGGAAGAGGCGTGACTTCACCACTCTATTCAAGTGTTAATATAAACTAGGTGGTGATGTTTTAGGATGGAGGGGGATTATGCATGGTGGTGTTCAGCAGACACAGAGCATAGGACGTCTCTTCTACTTGATGTGCTTCTTTTCATGTCAGTCTATTTATTTGTAACACGCTATCTATGTTCCTGTTGGTTCTGCTGTAGAGAAGCAGCTGACTCAGTGACTGAATGGCTCTGCATGCTGGTTGAACCATCAAGTGTCTCTTGGTTTTTCTTTCGCTACACATCACAGCTAAAGTCCATTAACTTGTATGTTCATGTAAACAGACTAGTATTCATTTGTTTGTATCTGACATGTTTTGAATACTTCCTGCAGTCTTCTTCAGATGCGTCAGCTGTTGCTGTGACGTGTGTGTGTCAGCTGAAGTTATAGACAACCATGTCAGATACAAACAAATGAATACTAGTCTGTTTACATGAACATGCAAGTTAATTTATCAACTTGGACTAAGTTAACTTTTTCTGAGCTAAACTCCATCATTCATAATTAATAAATATATAAATTAATAAAGTTATTATTCTTGGATCAGCCACCTTAGCATTTCAGTCTGGGAGGAGTATGAACTGGGAGGGGAACTGGTCCAACTGGTTGGTTCATCATTTCCTTGTTATGGTCGGACGGTTTGGTGTGGCTCACTTCATCACAGCAGGAAGACGACTAAGGTACTGTAGTCCACTCTGATCCGTGATAGATCAAAAATATGAATAACTTTGAATCTAATCAATAGTTTGATTTTAAAACCAAATGGTTAAAATAGTAATCAATGTATGGATGCATTGCTATTTGTCAAATTTGCTTTTGAATAATTTTGAAGATTCCTGCTCTGTAGAATGCTATGTGTTAGACTGTGGGCATTGGGGATCGAACCCAGAACCTTCCGGCCAGGAGTCAAGTGTCAGGTTGACTTTAATAGTGACTTTTTCTTCTTGTGTCCTTGGGTGACTTTAAAGGTACTTAGGACAGAATGTACAGTTTATATATTGGTAGTGAGGTATTATGATTACATTATTGAGACAGGAAGATGGCCATTTTGTTTAGTGAAGGTGTTTAAACGTCATCTCTTACCAGGTCTTGTTATCTGTAATTGTTCTCTGGAATGATGATACGTTATTAAATAGTATATTAGAAACGTCTGGGCAGCATCTCCTCATCTTTCCCCTCCTTGAGAATGAGAGGGTCTATGAATCTGCGTCTAGGAAAGACCACCCTGCCTCTCGTCCAAAGTTAACAAAGACGACAGTTCCCTGTGACCGGAAATACGCAGCTCATATAAAAGCAGAGAATAAACACTGAGTGGCCGTAGAAACCTTATGGAGTTGTGTTTGTGTCCAGGTCTCCAGTCTACTATGGATCAGGAGAGAGAGGAGGGGGGTACTGCCTCTAAAACCACTCTGTCTGGGGAACATGGTCGCCAGAGGAGAGCTAAGAGGTAAGAAGAGGATCTCACTTTCTGTGACTGTTGTCCATCTCAGAGCTCAACAGTGATATCTCAAGACTCAATCATTAGTCTAAGTAACAGCTAAGTGTGTGTTGTGTTGAAGCCCAGAGCAGCAGCAGAGAGCAGACTCCCCTGGACCCAGCTGTGTCTCCTTGAAGAGTGGCCGCTCTATGGATATACCTCCTGACATTAAAGATGGACGCCCCTCCAGAGAGGAGAGGTAGGAGTTTCAAACAGACGATGAAAACAGGCTGTGTTGTTATTATCAGACTAAAACCATACTGATGTTTTCAAGTCAGGAAAAATGCTATTGATTCTGTGTGTGTGAGTGTGTGTTTGTGTGTCTGTGTGTGTGTGTCTGTGTGAGTGATAATAAGCAAAAACCAAATGTAGATTCAGTTGAATAACTTTTCTTCACACTGATTTCTTCGCACTTCGCTCAATGACTGCCTTGCTTGTACCTGTTCCACCTATGGTCTCAGGTAGCACACACTGTCACCTCCCTCCTGACCTCTAGAGGGAGCCCTGACACAAGGAGTCACACGCTGTGAGAGATATGAACTGACGTGCAGTAAATAAACTGTGTTGAATAACAGAAGATAAAAAGTATATCCTACACAGAGGATGGACACAGTCCAGTTGGTTGTTATGAGACTCTGTGGAGAAGATAAATATAATAGGTGTGTGTGTGTGTGTGTGTGTGTGTGTGTGTGTGTGTGTGTGTGTGTGTGTGTGTGTGTGTGTGTGTGTGTGTGTGTGTGTGTGTGTTCTCCACAGACCCCAAAAGAGGTCAAATGTTACCAGTGCTCAGTCGGTACAGCAGCATCAAACAGAGCTGATCAAGGTGTGTAAATGTCCACCGAGACATTTGACTTCTGCTCTTCATTAGAAAGCATCTCTTGTGGTGCTAATAGTCTCCAGGCTTCCCTCTTTAGATCAGCGGACGTGAATCTAGAACAGACGCTTCTGATGTCTCCAGTTAGTTCAGAGTAAAATTCTCCTTGATTTTGTTCTGTTCCAGAGGGCTGAGGAGAACGCACACGCTTTTCTAGACAAGGAGCTGAAGAAGCTCTGGAGGGATCTCTTCTCAGATTACCCACAATGCTCAGTGAGTCAGAGGGAGGAGGAGGAGGTGGATAATAAGAACGAGGAGCAGAGGAGGCGCGCCATAAAGGGAGTGATGGACATCACAAAGCTCTGCCTGATGGAGATGAACCAGGAGGAACTGGCCGACACACTGTGGAGCAGTAGGAGACTCTTATTCTGAAGACAGAGGAAACTCTAATCTTAAAAATAGATACAATTTTGAAGAGCAGTATGAGATTCTTATTTGTTTTGTTCAGACTTATTGACATAATGTGAGACTTCTACATTTCAAAAATTTTCTTTAATGTGGGGATATCTTTCATCTTGGGGGTTAAATGGATTGATCCAGATATGTAGTGTTATTGTGAGTTAATCAGGTTAAAAAATGTTAAACATTATACTGCAAATCAACGGAAGATTAACTCAGTAGAAGAGATGCAACACAATCTTTTTATATCAGCATAGAAACTCACTTTTGACTGATTCACTATTATTAGACCAATCACAATCAGCTTCTCCGACCACAAGTAATGAAGCCACTAAATATCATGAAGTTTATCATAAGATAATTCCCTAACAGGAAATATTGACATGTTTCCTTCGATGTCACCATCCACTAACTGATGTCTTCTGTTTTGTCTTTTAGGATCTGCTGCTGTCAAGTGCCAACATAAAATCAAGTCTCATTTGAAGAAGAAATTCAGGTGTGTGGTTGAGGGAATCGCTAAAGTCGGACAGCGAACAGAGCTGAATGACTTCTACACAGACCTCTTCATCATAGAGAGAGGCAGTGGAGAGGTCAACCAGGAACATGAGGTCAGACTGATTGAAACAGTCTCCAGGAAACCAGCTGAGGAAAAACCAATCAGATGTGAGGACATCTTTAAACCCTTACCTGGACCAGATCAACCAATCAGGACAATAATGACAACTGGAGTGGCCGGCATTGGTAAAACAGTCTTAACACACAAGTTCACTCTGGACTGGGCTGAAGGCAAAACCAACCACGACATACACTTCACATTTCTCCTCACTTTCAGAGAGCTGAATTTACTCAAAGGGAAAGAGTTTAGCTTGGTGGAACTTCTTCATCACTTCTTTATTGAGACCAAAGAAGCAGGAATCTGCAGATACAACCGGTTCCAAGTTGTCTTCATCTTGGATGGACTGGATGAGTGTCGACTTCCTCTGGACTTCCAGAGAAACCCAATCTGGACTGATGTCACAAAGTCCACCTCGGTGGACATGCTGCTGACAAACCTGATCAGGGGCAACCTGCTTCCCTCCGCTCGCATCTGGATAACCACACGCCCTGCGGCAGCCAATCAGATCCCTGCTGAGTGTGTTGACATGTTGACAGAGGTGAGAGGGTTCACCGACCAACAGAAAGAAGGGTACTTCAGGAAGAGATTCAGAGAGGAGACGCTGACCAGCTCTATCATCTCCCACGTCAAAAAATCACGAAGCCTCCACATCATGTGTCACATCCCAGTCTTCTGTTGGATCACTGCTACAGTTCTGGAGGACCTCTTCAAAACATCCCAGATAGGAGAAGAGATGCCCAAGACCGTGACTCAGATGTACAGCCACTTCCTGAGGGTTCAGTCCATACAGGGGGACAGAAAGTATCATGGGAGAGCTGAAACAGATCCAGACTGGAGTACAGAGGGCAGGGAGATCATTGTTTCTCTGGGAAAACTGGCTTTTAACCAGCTGGAGAAAGGCAACCTGATCTTCTATGAGGCAGACCTGGCAGAGTGTGACATCGATATCAGAGCAGCCTCAGTGTACTCAGGAGTGTTCACCCAGATCTTTAAAGAGGAGTGTGGCCTGTACCAGGACAAGGTGTTCTGCTTTGTCCATCTGAGCTTCCAGGAATTTTTGGCTGCCCTTTATATCTTTCTGTCCTTCATCGACACTGGGGTCAATCTGCTCTCAGAAGAACCAACAACCTCTGGTAAAGATAAACTCCTCCTCCTCTACAAGAGTGCTGTGGACAAGGCGTTACAGAGTGAGAATGGACACCTGGACTTGTTCCTCCGCTTCCTCCTGGGCCTCTCTCTGGAGACCAATCGGAATCTCCTACGAGGTCTGCTTGGAAAAAAAGATAGTAGATCACTGATCAATTGGCTGAAACAGAGAGGATGGGGCTCACAGACCAATCAGAAAACAGTGTCTTACATCAAGGAGAAGATAGGTGGAGATCTCTCTCCAGAGAAAAGCATCAATCTGTTCCACTGTCTGAATGAGCTGAACGACCATTCTCTAGTGGAGCAGATCCAACGGTCCCTGACATCAGGAAGTCTGTTTAAAACACATGTCTCTCCTGCTCAGTGGTCAGCTCTGGTCTTCATCTTACTGTCATCAGAAGAGAAGCTGGACGTGTTTGACCTGAAGAAATACTCTGCTTCAGAGAAGGGTCTTCTTAGGCTGCTGCCGGTGGTCAAAGCCTCCAAAACATCTCTGTAGGTTCATTAATAACATGTATCACAATACACACAACACAGTATACCTGATAGTAGAATATCTAATTGTATGATAACGTAGAAAAGATCTTTCAAGGTTATCTTATGACATGTATCTAAATATACACAATGTTATATTGTGTAACCAGGTTGAAAAGTCAAACTCAAAAGTTCTACTTATTATGAAATAATGAAAGAAAGAATTACTATTGTTTAATAATAGTTAAATACAGCTGTAATTAAATATGTAGCTATATGTATAAATAAGTAATTACTGATAAGGATAGATTCATAAATCTATGTTTATTATTAATTAAAGATAACCCACTATTTTAAAACATTTTTACCTTGTTCAGTAGTTTGGTTACATCAATGATTTGGGTTTAACCAATAGGGTTAGGGTTAGGGTTAGGGTTAGGGTTAAAGACACTTCAGGGTCATCTGGAGGAAGGGTGAGAGGTCACGATTGAGCAGGAAAAGGGAGAAATAGGGAAGAGAAAAAGGATGAGAGTACTTTATTCTCTGTAGAGATCGCCCAGCTTAATTCTATTTAAACATGTACTTATTAGTAGTAGCCAGTAGCGGTGCCAAAGAATTATGATTGCGGGAGCTAGGGGGGCTAGGTTGTTTATAGCAAGGGCTGATTCTTTTTGATGCAACAAATAATACTACACACTACAATATGATACGAATCAACCAATCAAATCACACAACAAGTAGCAACGGTCGTCATCACTTACGCAAATGAAAAATACGATTTCATAGTTCAGTTTTGTTACATATAGGTCAGGCCGATAGCTTCATATAATAATGTATTCATATATATATTATTATTATATTATTGTGGCGATCACGGCCGTGGTTGCCAAGTGCCGCAACAGATCCTGGGAGGGTCGGCGGCACCGAGGCAGTCGTGGTTGCGGGCGACAGGATGTGTGTTTCAGGTGTGTGTGTGGTGGGTTTACATTAAGGGCCCTATCTTGCATCCTGCACAATTGACTTAATCACTGGCGCATGTGTCGTTGCTAGTTTGCAACTTTTTCCCTCCTGCGCCACACGTCGGTAAATTAGGGAATGATCTTGCGCCCAAGGGGCGGTTCGGCGAAAGGAGGAGGCGTGTTCTGGTGCAAACGTTCCCTGGTGCTATTTTGCAGTTTCAGAAACCACTTGCGCCACAAACCAGGAAATACCTGGTTTAAAGTCAGTGGCGCGTTGTTCAGATGCTGTTTTAGGGCGCATGCATAATGTTGCTTGTGCACCTCGCGCATACACTTTGCTTCTCTCATCTACCTAGCCACACATTCTTGGTAAATTATTTGGGAAAGAACAGCTGATACAGCGGTAATAAGTTGTACTTTTAAATCAATGCATCTGCAAACACCTTACAGCAAACATATTTTCTTGACACAGACATCGTGTACATGCCCATAACCTTTAGGATTGATGAGTATTTGATTGTGAGAAAACATTGTTTTACCGCGAGTGAGTGCTAAAAAGAATGAATGAATGCGGGCGCGCGTGTGTGTATGTGTAAAAGAATTAATGAATGTGGGCGCGCGTGTGTGCGTCCATCTGTTTAAACACACGCAAACTAAACACGTAACGCATAAAACTGTCCATGGCGATGTATATTAACGGGGGGACACATGCATATTAGGAACACAAGTCGATAACGATAATGCATACAATACTGATAAGAAACAATGTTCATAATGTATTGCGTCATTAAATAGAACCACAGTTACCGCATATCATATGTGTGTTAAGTTTTCTTTGCCGAAATTTAATTGAGGACTCAGTATTTCTGAAGTTGTGAAAGAAAACCTTATTCCATGTGTGAATTAGGCCATATTATTTGGCCATAAACTGAGTCATTTGAAGTTTGAAATTCATGTGCATCTGTCTCATCGGAGACTGCAGACGCGCTGTCAAAATATCAACTCGTCAGATTCAAATGCGCTCATGGCTCTTAAAGGGGATGGGAGCTGGCACTCTCATTGGTTTATTGCACGTTACGCCAAAACCACACCTACGGGTAATTAGGCTACTTCAGACCAACCCTTTGTAGATTTTCGCCAGGCGCAAGAGTAATTTTTGCGCCGGTAAAATAGCGACATCGCCACAGAACCGCCCACAAAGCTACTTGCGCTTGGCGCTTCTCACTTGCATTTCAGACCGTTAAAATAGGGCCCTAATCTTTCTCAGAGTCCTGCGGACTCCCTTCTGGTCGTTCCCGTGCTGCTCGCCACATTATTATTAAAAACGTATTTTTACCATTAATATTTGTCACAACAAATTGACTGGGGGTTTTGAGAGGGGGGGCTTGGAGGGGGCTCAGGCCTCACCCACCCCCCCCCCCCCTATAGTCACCGCTGGTTGTAACCCTAATACACAAAACATCTCTGTAGATGCACTATAACATGTATTACAATACAATAAATGAAATACATAATGCTACAATAAAAAGTCAAATTAATATACAAAACAGGTCTCAAACACTACAAAAAACTCCAATATTGAATAAAGATAAGGGTCTTATGTTTTAGTTAACTAATAGTATATATTAGTTAAATTAATAAAACATCTCTAATCAAAGATTTCAACATAAGTCCTTCAATATGTTAAAAGTAAAAGGTGTAAATTACTTTAATCACATTTACTAACATGTTCTGTTTATTGTGTGTGCAGGCTGAATGACTGTCAGCTGTCAAAGAGATGCTGTGAAGCCCTGGCCTCAGTTCTCAGCTCCAACTCCTCTAGTCTGAGAGAGCTGGACCTGAGTACCAATGATCTGGGGGATTCAGGAGTGAAGCTGCTCTCTGCTGGACTGGGGAGTCCACACTGTACACTGGAAACTCTCATGTCAGTTTAACTCAATGGTCAAACAGTTACAACACAAGTTCCACATCAGAGGACTTTGAACAGATTTACCTCTAGAAAGTTAACAGGTCTAAATAAATAAGTAGAATATGTCTTCTCAGGGCTCAAGACACATTTTCTGGTGGGGCCGCTAACCTTTTCATTTTGTGGCGCCCTAACAAATGTAGTCGCACCCCTTTATTAGATGTGAAAATGTCCTTGGTCACGTACCATCCATCTCTGTCCGTTCATGTGAACAGATTCACTCACATTAAATAAGCTGTTTATGTTTTGATTGCATAGGGGTCTTTTTCTGTTTTTACCGCCAGCACCTCGACATCTCTTTCCTTACCAATCAACTCTTCATCCTCCTCCTCAATCAAATAGCTACTAATAATAACCAGCATTTCTTCACAGGCACTTGAATAGCGCTAGTGCTGGGGTGACATTTCAATGTAACTTTGCAGTGTTCAAACCACTATTTTAGTGGTTTGAAATATATCAATTATATTTTTCATTCATCTGTGTTGAATTACTTTGGTTTCAATGATCCTTAAACATTAATCACAGTTCCTAACATGTTGTGTTTATTGTGTGTGAAGGCTGAATGGCTGTCATCTGTCAGAGAGATGCTGTGAAGCTCTGGCCTCAGTTCTCAGCTCCAACTCCTCTAGTCTGAGAGAGCTGGACCTGAGTACCAATGATCTGGGGGATTCAGGAGTGAAGCTGCTCTGTGCTGGACTGGGGAGTCCACAGTGTACATTGGAAACTCTCAGGTCAGTTTTACACAATGGTCAAACAGTTACACCACAAGTTCCACATCAGAGGAAGTTAACAGGTCTAAATAAGTCAAATATGTCCTCTCAGGGCTTAAGACACATTTTCTACTGGTGCACTTAACTTTCTCATTTGGTGGCATCCTAACAAACCTGGTTGCACCCCTTTATTAACCATGAAATTATCCTTGGTTACGTACCATCAATCTGTGTCCATTCATGTGAACAGATTCACTCACTTTAAATCAGTTGTTAATGTTTTGAAAGCATAGGGGGTCACTTTTTCTGATTTTACTGCCTGTGCCTCGACATCTCTTTCCTCACTAACCAACTCTAAATCCTCATCCTCCTCAATCAAATACCTACTAATAATAACTTACTGCTGATTGGATAATATACTCCAATTAGGATTTATCTTCTTCTCTGGGTCATCCAGAATAGTGCATTTTTTCACAGGCTCTTGAATAGCGCTAATGCTGCAGCGAAAATTCAATGAAAATTTGCTTGAACCAGTGTTTTAGTTTTCTGATCAAAGCAGAGTCTCTTCATGGGAACTTAAGCGGGTCGTGCTTCCCAATAGAGCGATCACACTGGCGCCGCAATACATCTGCGCTTCAATTCAGCACTGTACTAAACCTGGTAGTTCATAAAACTTCATAAAACTTTTTTTAAGTTTAATGATATGATCTGTTTATGAAATATGTGAAATCTAACCCTTATTATTTTAAGATCCAGTTTATTAACATGTAAATGTATTAACATTGTAAAATGACTTAGGTTTTAAACATCCTTAAACATTAATCATAGTTCCTAACATGTTCTGTTTATTCTGTGTGAAGGCTGAATGTAGTTAAATGGATAAAACATCTCTAATTAAAGTTTTCAACACGTCCTTCACTATGTTAAAAGTAAAAGATGCAAGTTACTTAAATCACAGTTGTCACATGTCATATCACATGTTCTGTTTATTGTGTGTAAAGGCTGAATGGCTGTCATCTGTCAGAGACATGCTGTGAAGCTCTGGCCTCAGTTTTCAGCTCCAACTCGTCTAGTCTGAGAGAGCTGGACCTGAGTTCCAATGATCTGCAGGATTCAGGAGTGAAGCTGCTCTCTGCTGGACTGGGGAGTCCACACTGTATACTGGAAACTCTCAGGTCAGTTTTACCTAAAGGTCCCATAGCATGAAAATCTCACTATATGAGGTTTTCTAACATATACATGAGTTCCCCTAGCCTGCCTATGGTCCCCCAGTGGCTAAAACTTGTGTTCGGTGTAAAATGAGCACTAGTTGTTCTGCTCGCCTTTGAAAAAATGGAGGCTCAAGCGCGCTGATTTGGAATGTGGTCCCATATGTCGTCATAAGGATCTAAACTCTCCCCCTTTCTCTCCCTGGTCCGCCACATGTGTGTGTGTGTGTGTATGTGTGATTATACACAGTGTTTGCTGTTGATGTAATGGCGCATAACACGTCGGTTCTTTGACGTCTCTTGTATTTCCACAACGAGACTGTAGTTGGGGTTATCTCAGCCATGGTTGAGAAGGAATTAGGGGATAGGAACTTTGGCTTTGACTCCCTGAAGTATGAACTGTGACATGCTGCCTGCCGCCGGTTGCCGCGAGGCACCATCGCCGCGAAGCACCACCAGCGTGAAGCAGCACCGCCCGGCAGTGGGCAGCCGGCAGCGGGCAGCCGACAGCGGACAGCCGGCAGCCGGCAGCGCGCGGTTCAGTCTACTTCAGATTGATGTGGAAGTGGAAGAACCAGAGACGTCGGAGAACCCGTCGAAGTTGTTTGTGATTCATAATATCGTCTGGAGGCACACACAGCTTGGCCGTGATAGTATGAATTATATGATATAGATGTCTATGTATTATATATTATTTAGATATAGAGCTCCAGGACTGTAACGCGTGTGTCATACACACGCGTACACACAAAGTGTTGTACACGCTGTTGGTGTTATGGCGCATAACACATTGGACTCTCGTCTCTGGTATTTCCACAACAAGACTCGTAGTGGGGGTTATCTCAGCCATGGTTGAGAATGAATTGGGGGAAAGGAATTTTGGCTTTGACTCCCTGAAGTACATGAACCACGACATGGAGGAGAAAGGGATTGTTGGCCTCGAATGTCTCCCGCTTGAGCCCCGCTTCCCGCTGCCAAGGGACCACCGCCTCGGCGCTGCAGGAGGCGGTGGTGCCTCGGGAGCAACCGCGGTCAACAATCCCTTTCTCCTCCATGTCGTGGTTCAGTCTACTTCAGATTGATGTGGACGTGGAAGAACAAGAGACGTCGGAGAACCCTAAACGGTCGTTTGAGATTCATAATATTGTCTGGAGGCTCACACAGCTTTTGGCCGTGATAATATATATTATACGTTATAAATATCCATTTATAATATGATATTATTTAGATATAGAGCTCCGTGTGTTTTAGAATATTAACAGAACACAGCTAAAGGCTGTTTGCGCCTCGCCATACACCACTGTAAACAGCGCTTGGTACCGTGGCTGCAAGCTGCTCAGGGCCACACCCCCACCCTCCTCCTTGACCCGCCTCAGTCCTCCTCATTTGCATTAAAGCTACAGACACTAAAACAGCACATTTGGGGGAAGCTCAATGTGCGACTGGCTCGGGGTGGCTGTAACTCTGCACCACGGCTGAATTTCGGGAACGTCTTTGAATATTGTGTTAGTGGCCCACTACTACCTATACTAAAGCATCCATAAAATAGCATGTGATGGGACCTTTAACAGTTACACCACAAGTTCCACATCAAAGGACTTTGAACAGATTTACCTCCAGAAAGTGAACGGGTCCAAATAAATAAGTAGAATATGTCCTCTCAGGTCTCAAGACACATTTTCTACTGGTGCCGCTTACTTTTTCATTTGGTGGCAACCTAACAAATGTGGTCGCATCCCTTTATTAGACGTGATAATGTCCTTGGTCAAGTACCATCCATCTGTCTCCATTCATGTAAACAGATTCACTCACTTTAAATAAGCTGTTTATGTTTTGATTGCATAGGGGGTCTTTTTTTTTTTTTTCGCCAGCGCCTCCATATCTCTTTCCTCACCAACCAACTCTTCATCCTCCTCCTCCTTCTCCTCCTCCTCCTCCTCCTCCTCCTCAATCAAATAGCTACTAATAATAACTGACTGCTGATTGGATACTATACTCCAATTAGGATTTAACCTCTTCTCTGGGTCATCCAGAATAGTGGATTTCTTCACAGGCACTTGAATAGCGCTAGTGCTGCGGTGACATTTCAATGAAACTTTGCACAAAGTTCAAACCACTATTTTAGTTTTCTGATCAAAGCAGAGTGTCTTCATGGGAACTTAAGTGGGTCGTGTTTCCCAATAGAGCGATCACACCAGCGCCGCAATAAAGCCATGCTTTAACTCAGCACTGAACTAAACTTTGGCAGTCTGGATGCATTGCAGCGCCATTACCACTCATCATATCAAACACGAGACCTAATCTCACTCTATTTGTGTTGACATGACAGTTAAAGGTGTACGTTGGATTCAGTTTGTTAATGATAATATAAGGTGTTTGTTTTATTACGTTCCTATTCGACTCATAATCATGTGGTCAGACAGTAAGGTGGACTTTAGACGTGTTCAGTTCAATTTAATAACAGATTCTTCTTAGATCTCTGCCTTTTTAGGGACAATTTCAGGGGTTTTGTTGAATATTTAGTTATCTGACCTCTAAGTAAGTCATTTTTTATAGATCTACTGTACTGAAATTTAGTTAAACTAATAAAACACATCTGATAACAAGTTTCAAATAAAACATGAACCACAGTTGCTAACATGCTATGTTTGATTTGTATGAGGTGTGTGTTGTAACATTTCTATTCTACTTATCATGTAATAATCAGACAGCAAGCTGGACTTTAAAATTATTTATTAAGGTTTAGTAACAGCCTCTTCATAATTTTTTTTAAGGGAAGTATAATGATACAATTTGTTTATGAACTATGTGAAATCTAACTCTTAATATTTAAAGATCCAGTTTATTAACATTCATTATATTTTTCGTTCATGTGTGTTAAATTACTTTGGTTTCAATGATCCTAAAACATTAATCACAGTTCCTAACATGTTGTGTTTTTGTGTGTGAAGGCTGAATAGCTGTCGTCTGGCAGAGAGATGCTGTGAAGCTCTGGCCTCAGTTCTCAGCTCCAACTCCTCTAGTCTGAGAGAGCTGGACCTGAGTACCAATGATCTGCAGGATTCAGGAGTGAAGCTGCTCTCTGCTGGACTGGGGAGCCCACACTGTACACTGGAAACTCTCAGGTCCATTTTACTCAATGGCCAAACAGTTACAGCACAAGTTCCACATCAGAGGAAGTTAACAGGTCTAAATAAGTCAAATATGTCCTCTCAGGGCTCAAGACCAATTTTCTACTGGTGCACCTAACTTTCTCATTTGGTGGCACCCTAACAGATGTGGACGCATCTCTTAATTAAACATGAAAATGTCCTTGGTCACATACCATCCATCTATGTCCATTCATAAGAAAAGATTCACTCACTTTTAATAAGTTGTTATTGTTTTGAAAGCATAGGGGGTGTTTTTCTGATTTTACCACCAGCGCCTCGACATCTCTTTCCTCACAAACCAACTCTTCGTCGTCCTCCTCCTCAATCAAATACCTACTAATAACAACTAGCTGCTGATTGGTTAATATACTCCAATTAGGATTTATCTTCTTCACTTGGTCTTCCAGAATAGTGCATTTCTTCACAGGCTCTTGAATAGCGCTAGTGCTGTGGCGACATTTCAATGAAACTTTGCACAAAGTACAAACCAGTGTTTTAGTTTCTGACCAAAGCAGAGCGTCTTCGTGGGAACTTGTGTGGGTCGTGCTTTCCAATAGAGCGATCACACCGGCGCCGCAATACAGCCGCGCTTTAATTCAGCACTGAACTAAACCTGGTAGTTCATAAAACTTCATGATACTTTTTTGAACTATAGTGATATGATTTGTTTATAAACTATGTGAAATCTAACTCTTAATATTGAAAGATCCAGTTTATTAACATGTTAATTTCTTAACATTGTAATTCGGTTTTAATCATCCTAAAACATTAATCAGAGTTCCTAACATGTTCTGTTTATTGTGTGGGAAGGCTGAATGTAGTTGAATCAATAAAACATCTCTAATTAAAGTTTTCAACACACCCTTTATTATGGTAACAGTAAAAGATGCAGGTTACTTAAATCACAGTTCCTAACATGTTCTGTTTATTGTGTGTAAAGGCTGAATGGCTGTCATCTGTCAGAGAGATGCTGTGACGCTCTGGCCTCAGTTCTCAGCTCCAACTTCTTTGGTCTGAGAGAGCTGGACCTGAGTACCAATGATCTGGGGGATTCAGGAGTGAAGCTGCTCTCTGCTGGACTGGGGAGTCCACACTGTACACTGGAAACTCTCAGGTCAGTTTTAATCAACAGTTACACCACAAGTTCCACATCAGAGGACATTCAACAGATTTACCTCTAGAAACATAATAATGTGTGTGTGTGTATGAGTGTGTGTGTGTGTGTGTGTGTGTGTGTGTGTGTGTGTGTGTGTGTGTGTGTGTGTAGCTTGTCTGGCTGCCTGGTCACACAGGAAGGCTGTGCTTCTCTGGCCTCAGCTCTGAGCTCCAACCACTCCCATCTGAGAGAGCTGGACCTGAGCTACAATCACCCAGGAGACATTGGAGCTGCGCTGCTCTCTGCTGGACTGGAGGATCCAAGCTGGAGACTGGACACTCTCAGGTATGGAGAGGACAGCTCACCACTCCGGGATTAAGTCTCCTATTTAAGCCACTGCTAGATTAAGTGGTTTGAAAAGGCAGCTGTAACTCATGTTGTGTAGAACGTTATAAGACAGCAGATGATGAAGGTGAATATTTCAACAAGCTGCTCTCACTTTGATTCCCCCCCAGTGTGGAGCACGGTGGAGTGTGGAGGTTGAAACCAGCTCTAAAGAAGTGTAAGTGTCTGTTTGATTCATCACAACACAAACTCACTATTGAGATGGAAATTCCAACCAAACAGCAGGAGGTGACGTCCGGTCATTCCCATGTGGACTTCTGTATACGAATGTGTACCTATGTTTACCTGTGTTTATGTATGTCAATCTTCTTTGAGTCGGTGTGTTTACGTATGTGTACATGTCTATATTATATATGAACCAGGTCTATGGTACCAACAGTTAGTTTCCAGCCTGTATGTGAGCTCAGCTGGTTCAGTCTGTGGTTTACACAGGTGGAATACAATGGATATGTATTGTAACATTTCGAAGTCTAATATCTTGAAAATGATGTCGACTATAACTTAGAAATTCGAGAGAAGCAATAAGCTCACCATGTTGAACGTTTTGGTGTATAATATGTGTATGTTGTGTAAATATTGCGAGAGTAGATTCAGGTCAAACATTTTCTAGGCTTCAATATTTGAATGGGACAGCCACTCACACACACATGGGATTTACATTTAAGTTTAACTTAAATGATCGTATAAACAATGTTCACAACTATTTCTAAAGCTATAGCACAATAGTCCACTATAGTAGCTCTGACATGATTTAGTGTTTCTAGGTTAGTTGATGTTTGTAGAGTAGATTGTGAACGTGAAGAAGAAGAATGCAAGAGTAACAGTTCTAGGGATGATGATGTTGATGAGGATGAAGAACGGTTCAGCAGCTCATCATGTCTTGTTCTCCCTCAGATGCCTTTGAACTCACATTGGACCCAAAGACAGCCTACAGACGACTCTCTCTGTCTGAGGACAACAGGAATGTGACGCGGGTTAGAGAAGACAAGTCGTATCCGGATCACCCGGGGAGATTTGACTACTGGGCCCAGGTGTTGGGTAGAGAGGGTCTGACTGGCCGCTGTTACTGGGAGGTAGAGTGGAAAGGATTTGTTGTTATGGGAGTGACATACAGAGGAATCACAAGGAGAGGAGGGGGTGCAGACAGCGAGCTTGGAAAGAACAACAAGTCCTGGCGTCTTCTTTGTTATTTTGGTTGTTACATTGCCGTGTACAATGGTAGAGGAACAGCCATACGTCTCCCCCCCGATGGCTCTACCAGAGTAGGAGTGTATCTGGACCGGCCTGCTGGCTCTCTGTCCTTCTACAGAGTGTCCGCAGGTGGAGGAGGGTCCTCAGACACACTGACACACCTCCATACCATCTGGTCCTCCTTCACCCAGGAGGACCTCCTCCCTGGGTTTGGGTTATGGGGGGATGAGGGTGACTCAGCGTCTCAAGTTACAGTGTGTAAGTTATAGTCTCTCTCTCTCTCTCTCTCTCTCTGTCTCTCCGAGTCTGAGGACATACATGAATGCATGCATGCATTCATTAACACACACACACACACACACACACACACACACACACATATATTAACACAAGCAGGTGTGCATATATTACACACACATGCATATATAAACACAAACACACACATGCTACATAAATACACATATGTACAGACACACACACATATATTAAGACACGCAAACACACACACACATATAAACACATGCTTACACGCACACACACACATAAACACACATGCGTGCGCACACACAAAACGCTTATATAAACATACACGAAACGTGTATATATGAACACACACACGCATATATGAACACACACACGCATATATGAACACATACACGTATATATGAACACATACACGTATATATGAACACACTCACCCGCGCATGCTCACACACACACACATACACAAATTATATAAACACACACAAACATGCATATGTAAACGCATGCACACACACACACACATACACACATATAAACACTCAAATATACACAAAAACATGCGCACACACACACATGCAGATATGAACACATACACACACATGCAGATATGAACACACACACACACACACGCAGATATGAACACACACACGCACGCATGCATTTACAATGAACACACACCCACCCACGCAGACTACACACACGTATATATAAACACACACACTGTGTTTGGGTAATTTAAATTCATGTACTCGTGTATGTTTTCTTGGGCTTCTGAAAGTTGATCTTGATAAACCCTGAAAGGAAGAGACTTTTAAGATCTTCCATGAGGTTAACTATGCAGGTTTTACACAGACTATATTTCTAATGTCAAATGTATTTTAATTATTGATTGATGGTAAATCTAAACATGTTTATACTACAATACTGTGTATATTTTCAGACGTTAATAGTTTCATACGGCGGGGCTCTGCTATCAGTTTATATTTTGAGCCTCTTTAAGCCTAACATGGAACCTGATTTAAAGCAGATTTAATATTACATTCATTATGCAAGCGGTCTGGGAAAAGCTATTGATCATTTTGTGATTTTAAACTGAGTATTGATTTCTTGTGTTCTGGTGGGAACAACACAGCAGCAGAATGTTTATGATGAGCAATGCACACCTGTTTATGATTAGTTATGTCTGCTGCTTCAATTGCTTGAGTCCTTGTGTTTATTATGTTCATGTAAGGAACTCTTTCTCTGTTTGGTTAATGAAGCATAGTGGTGATAATCAACTCAGAGGATCCACAGGATGTTCTCTGTGTTCAGCAGAGGATCAGTTTACACCTTAAGGTCGGGGTTCACTGAATAAAAAGCACAGCAGACTTTGTCTACCCTAGATGGTCTGTAGTCTCTTTAGTCTCTGCAGGTCTGTAGTCTCTGTAGAAGGTCTGCAGGGTTTGAAGAAGGTATGTAGTCTCTGTAGAAGGTCTTTAGGGTCTCTGTAGAAGGTCTGTAGTCCAGTGTTGTGCCTGAACGCATTCATTGAACAATAGTTCATGAACTCGTTCATATTTTGGGCGAACGTGAACTGAACGTACTGTATCTCTGCCTGATGAACGTTACTGTGAACTAGTTCATTCTGGTGTCTGTGAACGGCACGCTCACTCGGTTTAACTTCGTTCGATTCTTTGTTTATCTACACGGCGGATGCGGGGGATTCTTTGTTTATCTACATGGCGGATGCGCGCGCAGAATTAAAATGTTTGACTGGTTGCCATGGACATGGTTATCTCCGTGTGATTAATTTGCAGTTGCGATGTTGTCAGCCTACTATTACATTAAACTGTAATCAGAAAATGCGGTTATATGCTATAGAGCCTATAGTATCTGTGGTATAAAGGCTGGGACGAATTTCAAATTATAAATAAGTACACTTTATGTTGAAAATATAGACCGTCAAGATTCCCATTGAAACGAATGGAGCGGTGATTATTCTTCAAAACGAGAGCTGGTAAATTGTGAAAAATGAATTTAACTGTAATCAGACAACGCGGTTATACGCTATAGATCCTAGAGTATCTGTTTTATAAAGGCTGGGACGAATTTCGAATTATAAATATAATTCGAAATTCACCCCAGGAAAAACACCCTATCTGCCTGGCAACACAGCCACCAGCGTCGCACGACGCGCATGCTTCTTCAAAACAAAAACATCATGGCTACGACAGCAGCATGTAGGCGATTAGATTCGTATAATAATTTAAAAGAGTTGACATGACAAGGTCGGTGAGGATGGGAAAAATCTTACATTTCTGTGCAAACTTTGCCCGCCGGCTTTGAAAAAGAAAATCCGCACTTCCGTCACATCCACAGCAAACCTGAAACGGCACATTGACTGAAGCACCAGGCTAGCCTTTCAAGGTATGTGCAAGCAAATAAAAAATCCAAAGACAGTCAAGACAGATCCTCGACCTCGACCCAAATCCCATTACCCGCGTACAGCGGCTCCTTTTTCATCTCCCAGCCGCAGCTGGACCACCTGGTGGTGCAGTTTATTGTCGGAGACCTGCAGCCTTTGAGTAAAGTGGAAAGCCCAGCTTTCATAAACTAAATTAAGGGGTTGCAGCCATCCAAAACGGTGCCATCGAGAAAGAAACTACAGACACTGTTAAACAAGAAATTTAAAGAAAACATATCTGAACTTAAGACTGAACTGTCTGAGACCGATGCTGTGTGCACAACAGCAGATTGCTGGTCAGCTGTGAACAAGGCATTTATGGGAATCACTGTCCACTGGCTAAACAAAACTGATGTTTCTAAGAGATACTCTGCAGTACTGGCATGCCGGCGGATTAAAGGAGCACATACACATGATGTGTTGGCAAAATTATTGTCAGAAGTAAACAAAGAATTCAAAATCCAGAACAAGGTTGTGTGTACAGTAAAAGACAATGCTGCAAATTTTGTCAAGGCATTCAACTGTTTTGGGATGGATATTGATACTGAAGTGCCAGAGACAGTGGTCCACTTTGATGAAACTGAAAGTGAAGATGACAATGAAGTGTCAGCCTTTGCTGCCGCCAGTGAGGACTCAGATGAAGATGACCGGATGGAGCCTGAGCCTCTCTCAGGTCTGGATCATCCCTCTCTCCCCCCTCACAGAAGGTGCATGGCTCACACCTTGAATCTAGTGGCCAGAGATACGGAAAAGGTTACTTAAAAAACGCTACAAAACAATGTCGAGGGCTGTTTTTGCAAAAGCTTCTGCTCTGTGGAACCTGGTTAAGCGAAGTACAAAGGCTTCTGATGCTGTGGAGGAAAAGCTTGGGATTGGTTTTGTTGTGACAAATGACACAAGATGGAACTCAGTTTTTCTCGCGATGGAGCGACTGTCTCGCATAGCAACACTAACTACCAAGGCAGAAATGAACGTGGCTGAGGTCACCCCTGAAAATGGTGCCACTCCCCTACATGACGAGCTGCTTTTGCACACTGTGAGTGATGAGTTTGGCTTTCGCAGATTTACTCCACAGGAAGTTGAATTTATACACAAGTTTATGGATGTGATGAGGCCTTTAGCACTTGCAGTAAACATCCTCCAAGCAGAGAAGAACATCTTTCTTGGCTACCTGGCTCCAACAATTGTGCAGCTGCAATTTCATATGAATGACCTGTTGGATGAGAGCATAAAGCCCACTGCCGCAGAGGGTCTCATTACATGCAGACACCTCATAAAGAGTATCTTGGAATCCCTGAGCAAAAGGCTGGCAGGTCTTCTGGAGAAGAGGGACCACATTCTCTCCGCTATGCTGGTGCCAAGATTCAAGCTAGACTGGGTCCAAGATGAGGAGAAACAATTGCAGTACAGATTGATGCTGAAAAGAGAATTTCAAACCCTCAACTCTGATGACTCAGGTCCAGCACAGTCCAGTGGTAAACCTGTCAAAATAGATCCTGCAGCGTCATTCTTCAGATTTAACCAAAAAACAGAGGTTAATCCAAAAACTGAAGTGGACACCTATTTGGACGCCCCAACTACAGATGGGTTTGATGAATACCTGCAGTTTTCAAAGCTCAGAAGGCTGTTCATTAAACACAACACTGCCCTGCCCTCAAGCGCTCCAGTAGAGAGGCTCTTCAGCATCGGTGGTCTAATATTCAGGTAGGAATAAACTGTGATTATATTACATAATTCTTCTTCTTTGGTAATAAGTACAGTAAATACCCAGCCTCAAATTATAGTTCTTGGTGATATCATTCTAGTTCTGATTTTCAAAAGAAAAAAATATTTCAGTGATTGCCTTAGTTCACAATTCCTTTAATACAGATTACTGTTAATTTTTTTTTGCCATAATAATCATGATGTTAAAATCTCATTCAGACCCAGGAGAAACCGGCTGGGAGATGCCAACTTTGAGAAGCAGCTCATCCTGAATGCCAACAAAAAGTTTTGACGGTATGTTAAAAATTGTGTTTACAGGGCCGCTGCTAAGCTTTTGGGTGCCCTAAGCTCAACTGGTCAGGGAGGCCAGTTGAGCTTTTCAGCACCAGATTCCTGTTGTCTCTTACTTGCCATTATGAAGAATCGCCATTCAAAAACAGCTTGATAAAACCGGCAAAAGCATGCCCTGTCTCCGATGCGAAAAGACGAGAGCTTCGAAGGCTGTACCGTTAGGGTCAGGGGGGCTCCTTTTATATATTAGGTTAAAACATCTAATTTTCCGAAATTTAGTGATAGGTTATCCAATTAAGAAAAAACAACGGTCTCTTCATAACTCATTTATATATTTTTGTAATTCAATTTATTTATTTATTTTTGTAACCTTACTTCTTGGTGCCCTACGCACTCTGCGTACTCTGCGTATAGGGAGCGGAGGGCCTGGCCGCATAAAAACAACAGCATACCTGTATCTTGTTTTTACAGGAAGCTAAAAAACAGCAGATCCACCAGGGAGAGAACACTGTGACCAATGACAGAGGATCTTCATTCAGATAAGGGATTGGCCCTGCACACTGACTTTTTTTCATTCATTATTATTATTATTACTTTGGTTATTTCTGTAACCAGTGATATTCATTCAGTTCCACTCACTGGACAGAAAGTAGGAGCACTGTCCATGGCCTTGGACTCCGACTGACTCTTTTTAAGTTATTGTTTTGTTTTACGTATTCATTTGGCAAACAAAGTGACTTAATAATGTTGAAATGTTTTGCACTTTGAATATTGGACTTTCAAGTTCAACTTTGATTTCCTACCTCAGTTTGTGTTATTGGAATGGTTAATTTACTGTTCCTGTAATGTAACTTGTTTGTTGAACCTGCCTGTTATATTTTTCCAGGATTCCAGTATTATTAAAAAATAACATTCAAGCAGCATGTTTTTCCTCATGTTTTTGAGAATATACTGTAGGGTGAAAGCTGCAGCTGCTACTAGTGTGGACTGAATGGACAGCAACAAAGCGTTAAAGCGACAGTGGGGAAAGGCTGTCCCCTCACTGCTAATGTATACCCTGGTTGGATAAGGATTGGATCAGGATAATTGGATATGAAGAGGAAATCTGATACATAGTTTCAGTGATAAAACTGATAAAAGAATTGCTGTCTGTGGTTCTATATGGGCTGTGGCAAACATTTTGAAAAATAATAGCACACAGCAACATATTGAAAAAAAGAACTATGAACTAGTTCATATTTGGAACTTGAATTATGAACTTTGAACTGAACTAGTTCATTTAAAAATTTGTGAACTGAACTTTGAACTAGTTCACGTAGAAAGTGAACTTTCCCAACACTGTTGAGGGTCATGTTGGAGTGCTCCGGTTCAGAACTAGAGGAGAACCTGGTGTTCTTGGGAAGAAAATTAACTAAAAAATAAAGAATAAAGATTCTGAAACCCTAAGCCCTCTGAATACTGAGTGACATCACGTTACAATGGTTGTAAACTCTGCTGGTTTGATAAGACTACAGGTGGTTGTTGTTGAATACCTGCCTGTTAACGGTGCAGCAAGAATCCGACCCAACCAGATAATCACGGAAGAGAAGTAAAGGAAGAAAACAACCCTGCCATTATACAAACATAACCATTATAAATAATAACACTACATAGACTATAGTGTTCACAGTCTGTTTTCTCCTCAAAACCTTTTATATCCTTTAACGCTATAACATTAACAGTTGCAGTCAGGTAGAAATTTTTAAGGGATCCATGGTGATGACATAATAATCCAAAGACTATATTTCTTTAAGTGTCTGCTTCTAAATAATAAATGATAATATTGGTTTCCTGATTTTAATTAAAAAAAGTACACTTGACAGACTTCCAGCTCTGTCTGAAGACATGAGATCACAGCAACATGAGAGGGAGTTCAAACACAAACACATCAAAATACCCTCACCCACATGAGGGCCGATGTCTACATGAATAGGAGGCATGGAGTGACTCCTATTCATGTGTGATATTGACATCACACTCATGGGACCATAACAATGTGTTTTTGGTTTAAAAACTATTTCTGCACAAACGGTAGCAGGTGACCCTGACGCAATCGTGAGAATATCTCAACCAGATAGAATAACGTGTGTGTGTGTCTGCTTGTGTGTGTGTGTGTGTATGTTGGCCCCTATCTGAATACCTGCCAGTAAAGGGTGTTACACGAGGAAGGTAAAAAAGACAAGAAGAATCCAACCCAACAAGATTCCATTGCGACTCATTCAAGAGAAATGAATAAAGAAAAATCCCCCTGCTATTACAGAATCACACGCAAGTAGTGCTACATGCTAACCCTTACTGAGTACTCTGTACTCTGTATTCTGAGTACTCTGCACTCCGAGTACTCTGCACTCCTAGTATCTTGTACTCTGAGTATCTTGTACTCTGAGGAAACTCTACTCAGTGCTCTGCTCCTCTGAAAAGAGAAATCATCCATTTATATAGATTCTACTGATTCATACGTTCACACTGATGCAAATAAAGTGTTCATTTAAACAAGGTGGTAATGTCTTTAAAGGATGGAGGAGGATTCTACATGGAGGCAGTGGCGCCGGAATGATTTCAGTGGTGGGGGGGGGGGGGGGCCAAATGGGCGTGCATGTGTCGAGCAGAGCGTGACACCTCATCATCCTAAAGCCGGCCACACACCGGCGCCGAAGCGCCGCGGTGCGCATTTCACGAGTGTCAATTGCCCTCCTAGCACCAATATGAAGCGGCGCGCTGCAGCACCGTTGTGATCCAAATAATGTGTCGTCACCGCAACCTAAACACTGAATCATCATAATAACCTTCTTCATTGTCATCATCGTCATCATTATAGATGGCTTTTGGATTTGACTGTAGAAATCATTTTCTACAAATTTGGTTGTGTTTAATGCAGTGCTTCACGCAGCATCAACGCAGCAACAAAGTGTAAATAACAATGGATCCCGGCGAGTTCCTATACTAGGCATTATGATGGGGGTCCTCTGCGTAGTGCAGTGAAGTCTAGTTAGTAGAGATGTGCGGATGAGCTGTAATGTCATCCCGATTTTGAGTTGCATGTGGCAGGGCCATTGTGCGAATTCCCTACTAGACCAAACGAGACTCGTAATGATAGGTAAAAACAATAGTTTATTAAAGCATGCAATTGTGATGTAGAACAAAATTAAAATAAAACATGAAATGCTTGCATGGTATTGAAGCCTACAGTGATCGTTAGTTAACTTGTGTGGCGGTGCCTTATCATTTGCTTACCCATGGGCCAGGGCAACGCGATTGCTACCTGCTGTAGTACTCTCATTGACTGAATCGATGAGAACGTTTTAGACTTAATCAATATAAGATCGTGGGGAGACAAAGCTCTTTTCGTTAGTATAGTAACAATATTAGGCCAAAACATTACTAGTGAACGAAATAGCTCATCAATACAGGCTAAAAATTATTTTTTTTTTTTTCCACGAAAAGTGGGGTGGCCATTGGCCCCGCGACCTCATAGGTTCTGGTGCCTATACATGGAGGTGTTCAGCAGACAAAGAGCAGAGGAGGCGTTTTCTACTTGATGTGCTTCTATTCATGACGTTATCAGTCTCTTTATTGATAACATGGTATCTGTGTTCCTGTACGTTCTGCTGTAGAGAAGCAGCTGACCCAGTGACTGAGTGGCTCTACAAGCTGGTTGAACCATCAAGTGTCTCTTGGTTTTTCTCTGAGCTTCTACACATCACAGCTCTCTGTCCATCGTTCTTATTTTAATAAAGTTATTATTCTTGGATCAGCCGCCGTCAGTCTGGGAGGAGTATGAACTGGGAGAGGAACTGGTCCAACTGGTTTGTTCATCATTTCCTTGTTATGGTCGGACGGTTTGGTGTGGCTCACTTCATCACAGCAGGAAGACGACTAAGGTACTGTAGTACACTCTGATTCGTGATAGATCATATATATGAATAACTTTGAATCTAATCAATAGTTTGATTGTTAGTTTCCTATAAAACCAGATGGTTAAAAACGTAGACAATGTTTGGATTGAATCATTTTGAAGATTCCTGCTCTATGGAATGCTACCAGGCATAGAGCTCGTAAGTCCGCCCCTTTCCGGGGAACTTGTGATTAAGAACAAATTCTAAATCAGAAGAAACAGTCATTATAACCTCAACCGGACGCTTGACTCCAGGCTGGAAGGTTCTGGATTCGATCCCCCATAGAGCTCGTACGTCCGCCCCTTCCGGTAGACCCCCATGGGACCTTTGGGCTAGGAAAATTAGAATGGGTGTCAATGGAGAGAAGTAATTATTTTCTGGTCCCCGTTTTTATATGCCCTGGATTACACATATGTTGTTTGTGGATGTTGTGTGTCCTGTGGTGACTTTAAAGGTACTTAAGATATAATGTACACTTGTTATATTTGTAGTGCGGAATTATAATTACATTATTTAGACAGGAAGACGGCCATCTTGGTTAGGGAAGGTGCTTAAGCGTCATCTTGTACTGGGTTTTATTCTCCGTGGGCCTGCATCATTCTGCAGTAGTGTAGGCCTACTCTATATCTGAGAGTATCCCTCGTATGAGAGGGACATGACCTTCAAGTTGAATTATCTCTGCCGCGACCGCCTCAACACCAGTGTTTGCAATAACGCCGTTTAAAAGAACAGCGTTAGGTGACGCCGTTATTTTTTCAGTAACGGGGTAATCTAACTAATTACTGTTTCCGTTGTTACAACGCCGTTACCGTTACTGTACGTTAAATGCGGTGCGTTACTATGAACTGATTGAATAAACTGCGTAATCCGAACGCACCCCTGGCTCCAAACACAAACTGCTAGTGAGGAGACCGGGTGGGTTAACAACGAGATAAGCGATTATGATTGGCTAAGGCAGAGTCATGTTTCATGGTAGCCAATCGGAGCCAGTTTTTTTACACACAAGCCAGGACACGCGCGCCACACACACACACACACACACACACACACACACACACACACACACACACACACACACAAGCAAACGCACACACCAAACAGATTCGATGAAGCAGCAGAAATGGAGAGTCCGGACCAATCCGATGAAAAGTTGGCGTTTTCTGTAGTATTCGGCAGATGTTCCACAGCCTTTGCAACCAAGCAAATTAAAATTCAGTTGGAAGTAAATCAGGGCCTTGAATGGGCAGTTCAACCATTTAACAAATTAAGGCCAAGTGAAAACTGCTCAGAAAAATCCAAATTCTTTGACATATAGCAACTTTCTTTTTTTACAGTAAGGCAAATAGTTACTTTCCCTGGTAACTGGTTACTTTTATTATAGAGTAATTCAGTTACAAACTCAGTTACTTTTTGGAAAAAGTAGTGAGTAACTATAACTAATTACTTTTTTAAAGTAACGTTCCCAACACTGCTCAACACAGAAGTCACTGGTGACGACTGGTTCGTGTTTTTTAAGTCAGTTAATTGCACTGACATCCTCTCACCAGTAGGTGGTCCTGCGGTGCACCTTTACCAGTGTTTCAAACGGACCCTGTGTCAAATCATTTGGTTAACTACTCTCAAGACGTTAAAATTATTCATGTACACTAAAGGGTAGGATGTTAAACGTGGCAAAGGCAA
This sequence comes from Pollachius pollachius, assembly GCF_949987615.1. Lineage (NCBI taxonomy): Eukaryota > Metazoa > Chordata > Actinopteri > Gadiformes > Gadidae > Pollachius > Pollachius pollachius. The sequence goes on from NC_136951.1 coordinate 20,559,643, forward strand.
AGATTTGTGTGCGTGTGATTGTGTGTGTGTGTGTGTGTGTGTGTGTGTGTGTGTGTGTGTGTGTGTGTGTGTGTGTGTGTGTGTGTGTGTGACCGTCGTAACTTCCGCCGTTAATGTAGTCAGTTGCTGAGATGTTCTGCAAACTTGTTCTAATCATGTGCGCCGTGTCGGCGTTAAGGGGTGCTTACAAACAAGCATTGAGAAGTGGCAGGATCTACCAACAAGCATGGGCTGTCCATGACCCTACTCTTGACGCTATGGGTGGATCAAATCCCTACACAGACTTTTCAACATTCTCTGGACCACTGACTGAACATCACTGGAATGATTTCCAAATGGCAGAAAGGGCATTTAGAGAGACGTTGGATACAAAGAAAGTGCAGCAAAAAACGCACTTCCTTTCGTCAGCAGATCCGGGCAAGTAGATGAGATTAATATCACTTCTCAACGGCGTATTCTACAAGAATGGCATATTCAGTGGATTATCATATGGAGAGCCTTTTTTGAAATACACAGCACGCATCCTGAAGAAACTTCCAGTGGGCCAACCTTTCCCTGGGGAATTAACATCAGCTTCACTCGCTTCCTGGATTGAGATACAACTCCGCTTTGTAAGGGATATAATCCAGCCCTCTCTTGGGGCCGTACAAAGCCGACATTCCAGGAAAGTAAAACGCAATAAACTTTCATATCTGTGGCAAAACAGAAGAACAAAAGCGATCCAAATCATTCTGAATAATAGCGAGTACCCCGCCCCGCCCCCCTGCTCCAGTAACACCGCACACATACAGCCCTACTGTGAGGATAAATGCCAAGGGAATGGCCAAACGTCATCTGCAGCCCCCCTGCCACCCCCACCCTGGACCGGCCTGATGCCATCATCCGAACCAGAGCATCTACCAAACACTGCACATTTCACCGAAGAAGAGGTGAAAAAGGTAATTGACAGTTTACCTCATTATAAAGCAAGTGGCGTAGATGGGGTCACGTACGAAACACTCAAAAGCACAAACTCATATAGGACTCTAACAACAATCTTTAATGTATGTCTGGAGAACAAGAGAGTACCCGACTCATGGAAAGGGGCTCTCGTTCACAGAATACCGAAAAAAGATAACATCCCAGACGATCCGACTACATGGAGAGACATATCCCTCCTCCCAACTGTTTATAAGGTGTTCATGAAATGCCTTCTCTCCCGTATTCTACCGTGGCTAGTGGAAAATAATATTCTGTCCACAAAGCAGAAAGCCTACATAGAAAGGCAAGGGATGAATGAACATACTTTTTGCCTTAAGACGGGCATTGATGATTTTAAACACGATTCATCCCGCTTTTACGCAGTGTTTTTAGATTATCGTGACGCATTTGGAACCCTGGCGCACAACATTATGTTTAGATCCCTGAAAGAAATACATCTGCCTCAGGTGTATATAGACATAGTCAAAGACGTCTATAAGGATTCCTTTATCCAAGTGATATGCGGCAAACAGCTCACGGACCCAATCCCATTACAACTGGGTATAAAAACGGGCTGCCCGTGGAGCGCGGTGAACTTTGTGCTGGCAATCAATGGATGGATACGGTGGATGTGCCAGTGTGCGCCCCTTAACACCTACTCCCCCAACCCCGTGCAGGGGTATGCAGACGACGTGGTCGTATGCTCCCGACACGAAGGCGTTATAAAAGACATGCTTTCCAGGACTGTGTCTTTTTTAGAGTGGTCTGGACTACAGGTGAAACAATCAAAATGTGCTGTCTTTTATGAGAGGAGGAGTGGCGGCAATCGCTGGTATCATGCCAAATCAGACACAATCCCAACATTCACAATAAACAATGTACCAATCAGAGTCTTTGCGCGCCACGAAACATAGAGCTACCTCGGCCATAAATTCAATATCGCCGGGAGTGGACAGCGCAAGTAGACGAGATTGTCACAGACTGCATTACCAGGCTGGACATGATACACTCCTCTCCTCTCCCTCTGGTTATGAAACTGGAGGCGATCGGGCAGATTGCTCTGGCAAAAATACACCATCTCTTCTCCAATGTTCACATACCTTGGTATGTGAAGAAGGTATTGTACGAACTCAACAACAAAACTGTACAACGAGTGAGAGAGTGGTTTGGCATGAGCACACACACAACCCGTGACTTCATGTTTCACAGTAAGCGGGAGGGGAGACTAGGGATAACAGACATTGAATGGACATATATTTCCACACGCCTTGCCCATTTATTAAACATGCTTAACAGCGACGATCAAGCAGTCAGAGAGATCGCCAGAGCCTCACTCATTCTCGACCTGGAGCGGCGCAAGGTCCCGAAAACGAGCAACCTTCCCAGCTTCCTTTGGTTTAAAAAGAAGCCCAGTGGTAAACTGGACACCAATGCGCCAGGGTTTGGCGTAAACTCTGACTGGCCCGACCTGAACGACCTGTGTGACTGGACTGGTGTTTCCCTGGAGTGGAAAAGAGCGGACAACGAGACGGTGAGCGTCTCCAAGTCTGTGATCACGGACCTGTCAATAAATGTGCACGCAACAGTGAGCCGCGACGGACAATCAAGCGCGCTCCCCACCATCGGCGCGTGCGCACCTTCTAACGCTCAGAAAGCAAGAGAGAAAGGAGCGCTGGACAGGACTGAGGCTGCAAGGGAAGCTTGCCTGCCTCCAGTCAGCTGATCACTCTGTGTCCCACTCGATTCTAAAAAATGCAGCTATCGATGAGGATATCCTAATTTTTACGGTAAAGGCACGCCTTCAGGTGCTGCCAACTAAACTGAATCTGTCCATCTGGTATCCCAATAATCATGACTCTCACTGTCTACACCATGGACAGCGTCAGACCATAGAGTCTATGTCCCACATTTTAAACGGCTGTAATGTTTACCAAGGACTATACATAGCCAGGCATGACAGAATTGTTGACATTATCACCAAAGATGTGTCACCCATGTTTGATTCCTCTGTTTTGTTCTACAAACATTCATGTGTGAAACCAGAAATGTTTCAATGCAATGACCCCCATGTATTTCAAGGTATAACAGCAAATACACCAGATGTCATTGTGATTGATGAGAATAGCAGAGAGGTTTTCCTATGGGAAGTTGGTTGCACTTTTGACTCAAGTTTAGAGGAAGCTTTCCTCACTAAACAAGTTAAGTACCAACCATTATTGCAAGCTATTATACGTTTAGGCTATAAATGCCAGCTCATCGTTTTTATTTTCGGCAGCCTAGGTCATGTCCACAGGCTGGTGGTCAGAGGCTTGAGAATTATGAGGTTGTCCAAATGTAAAGCAAAGCAGCTTGCAACATATTGCTCAATCTCCTCCATTATAGGCAGCCGAGCTATTTGGAGGAGGAGGTGTTTTCTGTACCCATAGATTTTCTCTGTATGTTAACAGACTGTGTGCAACCAACGTTGATTGAATAAGCTCATGTGTACGTATTGTCTACTCTGTGCATGTTTGACTCAAGCATTACAACATGTTGTTTCGAGGATGTATCAAAAGCAACTGAAAATATTTGTGCCCCTGCAAAGTATTTTATAAATGCGGACACAAATAAAGACATTGAAATGTGTCACAGACAGAAAGGATGCAACATAAATGAGCGGGCCAGAGTAGGGTTCACCATGAACAAACAATGGTTTATTTCGTGTTCCCAGCGTGCAAATGATTAATAAAAAACACAAATGCACAAAACGTCTGCGCCAAATCAAAACAGACAGAATGCAAACACAACCAAACAAAATGAGCTACGGTAGCCGTCCGCCTTCCAACAAAGGCACAGGACGAACTAGCCGTCAGTCCCCCCCCCCCCCCCGTGGGCAGAGCGGAGGATCTCTTAACGGCTGCAGGGGGCCCGTCAAGAACATCACAGGCATTAGGACAAACGAAGGCCAGAGAGCCGTCACAGTGTGTGTGTGTATGTGTGTGCGTCTTGCATCTGAATACCTGCCAGTAAAGGGTGTAACACAAGGAAGGAGAAAACACAAGAAGAATCCAACCCAACAACATTCCATGGAGACTCTCAATTAATAAAGAAAGTCCCCTGCTATTACAGAATCACACGCAAGTAAAACATGCTAACCCTTACTGAGTACTCTGAACTTTGAGTACTCTGCACTCCGAGTACCCTGCACTCTGAGAATCATGTACTCTGAGCATCTTGTACTCTGAGTATCTTGTACTCTGAGGAAACTGGTCGTGCCTTCAGAGCGGTTTATCCAGCACAGGGAGCAGTTGGTATGGTGATACATTATTAAATAGTATATTAGAAAAAGTCTGGGCAGCATCTGCTCATCTTTCCCCTCCTTGAGAATGAGAGGGTCTATGAATATGCATCTAGGAAAGACCACCCTGCCTCTCGTCCAAAGTTAACAGAGACCACAGTTCCAGTTCCCTGTGACCGGAAATATACAACTCATCTAAAAGCAGAGAATAAACACTGAGTGGCCATAGAAAACTTATGGAGTTGTGTTTGTGTCAAGGTCTCCAGTCTACTATGGATGAGGAGAGAGAGGAGGGGGGTCCTCCCTCTAAAACCACTCTGTCTGGGGAACATGGTCGCCAGAGGAGAGCTAAGAGGTAAGAAGAGTATCTCACTTTCTGTGACTGTTGTCCATCTCAGAGCTCACTACCTGTTAGGTTTGAAAATAGAAATCAGTATATCGGGAAAAGGTGAGGATTTATCAGAGATTATAAATAAACAGCTTCTATCAATCGTCCATAAATCCTGGATCTTGTTTTTGTAGAAGGGCCAAGCTGCAGAGAGCAGACTCCCCTGGACCCAGCTGTGTCTCCATGAAGAGTGATTGGTCTATGGATAGACCTCCTGACTTCAAAGATGGACGCCCCTCCAGAGAGGAGAGGTAGGAGTTTCAAACAGACGATGAAAACAGGCTGTGTTGTTATTATTAGACTAAAACGATACTGATGTTTTCAAGTTAGGAAAAATGCAATTGATTCTGTGTGTGTGTGTGTGTGTGTGTGTGAGAGTGAGTGAGTGTGTGTGTGTGTGTGTGTTTGTGTGTGCGTGTGTGTGTGCGTGTGTGTGTGTGTCTGTGTGAGTGAGAATAAGCAAAGACCAAATGTGGATTCAGTTGATGAACTTTTAGTCACACTGATTTCTTCGCACTTCGCTCAATGACTGACTGGCTTGTATCTGTTCCACCTATGGTCTCAGGTAGCACACACTGTCATCTCCCTCCTGACCTCTAGAGGGAGCCCTGACACAAGGAGTCACACACTGTCACCTTCCTCTGAACCTCTAGAGGGATCCCTGACACAAGGAGTCACACACTGTCATCTCCCTCTCCACCTCTAGAGGGAGCCCTGACACAAGGAGTCACACACTGTCACCTCCTCACCTCTAGAGGAAGCCCTGACACAAGGAGTCACACACTGTCATCTCCCTCTCCACCTCTAGAGGGAGCCCTGACACAAGGAGTCACACACTATGAGAGATATGAACTGATGTGCAGTAAATAAACTGTTGTAGTATATCTGGCTCCTACACAGACGACGGACACAGTCCAGTTGGTTGTTATGAGACTCTGTGGAGAAGATAAATATAATAGGTGTGTGTGTGTGTGTGTGTGTGTGTGTGTGTGTGTGTGTGTGTGTGTGTGTGTGTGTGTGTGTGTGTGTGTTCTCCACAGACCCCAGGAGAGGTCAAATGTTACCAGTGCTCAGTCTGTACAGCAGCATCAATCAGAGCTGATCGAGGTATGTAAATGTCCACCGAGACATTTGACTTCAGCTCTTCATTAGAAAGCATCTCTTGTGGTGCTAATAGTCTCCAGGCTTCCCTCTTTAGACCAGCGGACGTGAATCTAGAACAGATGCTTCTGATGTCCTCAGTGAGTTCAGAGTAAAGTTCTCCTTGATTTTGTTCTGTTCCAGAGGGCTGAGGAGAACGCACACGCTTTTCTAGACAAGGAGCTGAAGAAGCTCTGGAGGGATCTCTTCTCAGATTACCCACAATGCTCAGTGAGTCAGAGGGAGGAGGAGGAGGTGGATAACAAGAACGAGGAGCAGAGGATGTGCGCCATAAAGGGAGTGGTGGACATCACAAAGCTCTGCCTGATGGAGATGAACCAGGAAGAACTGGCCAACACACTGTGGGGCAGTAAGAGACTCTTATTCTGAAGACAGAGGAGACTCATCTTTAAAATAGAGAATAATTAAATTTTGAAGAGCAGTATGAGATTCTTATTTGTTCTGTTCAGACTTACAATTACAATTAGGGCATTTAGCAGACGCTTTTATCCAAAGCGACTTACATCAGTTAATATACACATTGACACACCGACGGCAGAGTCAACCATGCAAGGCGACAACCAGCTCGTCAGGAGCAGTTAGGGTTAAGTGTCTTACTCAGGGACACATCAACAATCAGCTAGGAGGAGCTGGGGATCGAACTAGCGACCTTTCGGTTACAAGTGGGCAGCGCTTAGGCACCACCGCCTCCTGCAGCGCCAAGGCGGTGGTCCCTCGGCAGCGGGAAGCGGGGCTCAAGTGGGAGGCAATCGCGGACAACAATCCCTTTCTCCTCCATGTCGTGGTTCATGTACTTTAGGGAGTCACAGCCAAAGTTCCTTTCCCCCAATTCCTTTTCAACCAAGGCTGAGATAACCCCCAGTAAGAGTCTCGTGTAATATCAATAATATGTATCATATAATACATATTATCACGGCTGCGTCGGGTTCTCCGACGTCTCTGGTTCTTCCACTTCCACATCAATCTGACGTAGACTGAACCGCCGGCTGCCGGCTGCCGGCTGCCCGCTGAGATAACCCCAACTACATTTTCGTTGTGGAAGAGACCAGAGAAGTCAAAGAACCGACGTGTTATGCGCCATAACACCAACTCAGAACGGTGATCCAAATAACAAAGAAGTGTACAACACTTGCGTTACAGTGTGTGTAATCACACGCACACACACACACACACACACACACATGTGGCGCTTGCACGGTCATAGCTCATTGTCTCTTTGGCGAGCCAAATTCTCTAGGCTGGCAAGGCAGAGAAAGGGGAGGTGGCATCTCCCCTTATGACGACATACAGGGAAAATTCAGAAACGGCGCGTCTGAGCTTTGTTTTTTCAAAGGCGGATCAGAATGCCTAGTGCTCGTTTTACACCCAACGAAATTTATAGCTACTGGGGGAGCATAGGTAGGATAGGGGAACTCATATTAATGTTAGAAAACTTCAGAAAGTGAAATTCTCATGCCATAGGATCTTTAAACATTATACTGCAGATTAACAGCAGATTAACTCAGTAGAAGAGATGCAAGACTATCTTTTTATGTCAGCATAGAAAAATATTATTTACTGATTCACTATTATTAGACCAATCATATTGCTGTGAAAATAGCAAAATAATAAAATTTTGAAACTGTAACATGCAGTTGATCAAGTTGATCATAAGATAATTCCCTAACAGGAAATATTGACATGTTTCCATTGATGTCACCATCCACTAACTGATGTCTTCTGTTGTTTTGTCTTTTAGGATCTGCTGCTGTTGAGTGCCAACATAAAATCAAGTCTCATTTGAAGAAGAAGTTCAGGTGTGTGGTTGAGGGAATCGCTAAAGCAGGACAGCAAACAGATCTGAATGACTTCTACACAGAGCTCTTCATCACAGAGAGAGGCAGTGGAGAGTTCAACCAGGAACATGAGGTCAGACTGATTGAAACAGCTTCCAGGAAACCAGCTGAAGAAAAACCAATCAGATGTGAGGATATCTTTAAACCCTTACCTGGACCAGATCAAACAATCAGGACAATAATGACAACTGGAGTTGCTGGCATAGGTAAAACCATCTTAACACACAAGTTCACTCTGGACTGGGCTGAAGGCAAAGCCAACCATGACATACACTTCACATTTCTCCTCACTTTCAGAGAGCTGAATTTACTGAAAGGGAAAGAGTTTAGCTTGGTGGAACTTCTTCATCACTTCTTTATTGAGACCAAAGAAGCAGGAATCTGCAGATACAACCGGTTCCAAGTTGTATTCATCTTGGATGGACTGGATGAGTGTCGACTTCCTCTGGACTTCCAGAGAAACCCAATCTGGACTGATGCCAGAAAGTCCACCTCGGTGGACGTGCTGCTGACAAACCTGATCAGGGGCAACCTGCTTCCCTCCGCTCGCATCTGGATAACCACACGCCCTGCGGCAGCCAATCAGATCCCTGCTGAGTGTGTTGACATGGTGACGGAGGTGAGAGGGTTCACCGACCAACAGAAGGAGGAGTACTTCAGGAAGAGATTCAGAGAGGAGAAGCTGACCAGCTCTATCATCTCCCACGTCAAAAAATCACGAAGCCTCCACATCATGTGTCACATCCCAGTCTTCTGTTGGATCACTGCTACAGTTCTGGAGGACCTCTTCAAAACATCCCAGATAGGAGAAGAGATGCCCAAGACCGTGACTCAGATGTACAGCCACTTCCTGAGGGTTCAGTCCATACAGGGGGACAGAAAGTATCATAGGAGAGCTGAAACAGATCCAGACTGGAGTTCAGAGAGCAGGGAGATCATTATTTCTCTGGGAAAACTGGCTTTTAACCAGCTGGAGAAAGGCAACCTGATCTTCTACGAGGCAGACCTGGCAGAGTGTGACATCAATATCAGAGCAGCCTCAGTGTACTCAGGAGTGTTCACCCAGCTCTTTAAAGAGGAGTGTGGGCTGTACCAGGACAAGGTGTTCTGCTTTGTCCATCTGAGCCTCCAGGAGTTTTTGGCTGCCCTTTATGTCTTTCTGTCCTTCATTGACACTGGGGTCAATCTGCTCTCAGAAGAACCACCAACCTCTGGTGAAGATGAACTCCTCCTCCTCTACAAGAGAGCTGTGGACAAGGCATTACAGAGTGAGAATGGACACCTGGACTTGTTCCTCCGATTCCTCCTGGGCCTCTCTATGGAGACCAATTGGAATCTCCTACGAGGTCTGCTGCGAAAAAAAAATAGTAGATCACTGATCACTTGGTTTAAACACAATCAGCTGAGACAGAGAGGAAGGGGCTCAAAGACCAATCAGAAAACAGTGTCTTACATCAAGGAGAAGATAGATGAAGATCTCTCTCCAGAGAGAAGCATCAATCTGTTCCACTGTCTGAATGAGCTGAACGACCGTTGTCTAGTGGAGCAGATCCAACGGTCCATGACATCAGGAAGTCTGATCAAAAAAGATCTCTCTCCTGCTCAGTGGTCAGCTCTGGTCTTCATCTTACTGTCATCAGAAGAGGAGCTGGACGTGTTTGACCTGAAGAAATACTCTGCTTCAGAGGAGGGTCTCCTGAGGCTGCTGCCAGTGATCAAATCCTCCAAAAGATCTCTGTAGGTTCATTAATACCATGTATCACAATACACACAGCACAATATACCTGATAGTAGAATATAAACTTTTATGATAACATAGAAAACATCTTTCAAGGTTATCTTATAACATGTATCTCAATATACAAAACGTTATATTGTGTAACGATTGCCTGGTCCTACCAGACTCTCGTGCTTCATTTCATTTGTACAGAGAGTCTGGACCTACTCAATTGACAAAAGTTAACCCACTTGAAGGCAGGTTTCTGTTGAAGTTTAAAACTATTGGATCTGCGCAGTGCCACTCTGGATCTGCCATAACCAATCGCTAGCGTTTTGCCGGGAATCACATTGCGAGCAGGCTGTAGACAAACCAAACACCGTGCGTGAAGATGTCCGTCAACGACAGCTGACTTTGACGTCATTGATCCCAGTCACTCCCTCTGTTCGCTGATCGGACGCAGAAAATTTAGACGGAGAAAACCCGCTAACATACCGCAGACCGAGACGTAGTGCTGAAGGGAAATTCAAATTGAGAATAGAATATCCAGGTTAAAAAGTCAAACTCAAAAGCTTATGCAATAATGAAATAATGAAAGAAAGAATTACTATTGTTTAATAGTAGTTAAATACAACTGTATTTAAATATGTAGCTATATGTATAAATAAGTAATTATTGATACTAATAGATTCATGAATATAAGTTTATTATTAATTAAAGATAACCCACTATTTTAAAACATTTTTGGGTCAAACCCAAAACACATAGACGATTTGGGTTTAACCAATAGGATGGGTTGATAAAGACACTTCAGTGTCATCTGGGGGAAGGGTGAGAGGTCACGATTGAGCGGGAAAAAGGAGAGAGGGAAGAGACAAAGGATGAGAGTACTTTATTCTCTGTAGAGATCGCCCAGCTAAATGATATTTAAACATTTACTTATTAGTTGTAACCAGTAGCCGCGCCAAAGAATTATGATTGCGGGAGCTACGGGAGGCTAGATTGTTTGTAGCAGGCTGATACATTTTGACGTAACAAATAATACTACACACTAGAATATGATACAAATCAACCAATCAAATCACACAACAAGCAGCAACGGTCATCATCACTTAAGCAAATTAAAAATATGATTTCATATTTCAGTTTTGTTACATATAAGTCAGTCCGATTTCTTCATGTTGTAGATATAGAGTTCGTAAGTACGCCCCTTCCAGTAGACCCCTCATTGGACCTCTGGGCTAGGAAAATTTGAATGGGAGTCAATGGAAAGAAATTTATTATTTTCTGGTCCCAGTCTTTATATGCCCTTGATTACACATATGTTGTTTGTGGATTTAAATTGACAATTTAGAGAGTTTGACCGTTTATTGTGCAATTTTTCAGTTAAAGGCTGTAGAGAAAACACAATGAAAAAGACTACACGTCTCGTATGTGACGTAACGCTCCCTGCGACTGGCGTGGACAAGACCGACAATCTCCCCATCGTCATAACTGAAAATCTACACATGCCCTGACTTATAATGGGTTTCACCGCTTTCGATGCTGTTATCCTCCCCTTGGAAAAAAGCGCTGAGGTGGAGCAGAGATCGCCATGTCTGTACCAGAGTGGTGGTGACGTATATCATTCGCGTCGATTCACAAAACCTAACATTAACAAACTTCTTCGCAAATTTTTTTTGTTTTCTTTGCATGAAAAATTATAATTTAAATCCACCAACAACATATGTGTAATCAAGGAAATATAAAGACTGGGACCAGAAAATAATTACTTTCCCTCCATTGAAACCCATTCATATTTTACGATCTCATAGGCCAGATGGTGGTTTACCGGAAGGGGGGGACTTAAGAGCTCTATAATGACACAACACACAGCGAGCAGTTCGAAGGAATGGTTTATTTACCTATTAAACTAAACCCCCAGGGTGGGAAAAGCGTCATCCACCTCCTCTAGGATACCGTCCGTAATCAGTCCAACACTTTACACCTATCTCTTTCTCTAAGGCCGTACCTCGCTTCCAGGCGATCACACAGATCCTGCCTGTAGTGTGCTAGCCTTCCTGGTTCACACTGCCCTACCTTCCCATGTCTGTTGTTTGCTAGCCCTCTTAAGCCCAAGCACCCCTGCTTAATGATCCCCAGGCTTGCCTCGGTAAAGGGAGGAAGTCCATGTAAGGCTTTGGGGTGGAGCCAGCAGGTTGCCAGACCTACCAGTCCCCTCACTCCTCCCTGCAGTCTGCCACAATACAATAATAATATAATTATATATATATATATATATATATATATATATATATATATATATATATATATATATATATATATTATTGTGGCGATCATGGCCGTGGTCGCCAAGTGCCGCAACGGATCCTGGGAGGGTCGGCGGCACCGAGGCAGTCGTGGTTGTGGGCGATAGGATGTGTGTTTCAGGTGTGTGTGTGGTGGGTTTACATAAAGTCTTTCTCAGGGTCGCGCGGAGTATGGGCCACGAGAGTTCCAGCTCTTATAACTTGGGCTCCCGTCTGGTCATTCGTGCTGCTCGCCACATTATTATTAAAAACGTATTTTTACATCAATATTAACAAATTGACTGGGGGTTTTGAGAAGGGGGGGCTTGCAGGGGCCTAAGCCTTTTTAGGGGGAGCTTAAGCCCCTGAAAGCCCCCACCCCTTTTGTCACCGCGGGTTGTAACCCTAATATACAAAAAATCTCTGTAGGTGTACATGTATTACATACAATACATAAAATACTGAATAAAAATAGAATTGAATATATATTGAATAAAAATAAGGATCTAATTTATTGACTAGTATATATTTGTTAAATTAATAAAACATCTCTATTAAAAGTTTTCATCATAAGTCCTTCAATATTTTAAAGTAAAAGATGTACGTTACTTCAATCACATTTCCTAACATGTTCTGTTTATTCTGTGTGCAGGCTGAATGGCTGTCATCTGTCAGAGAGATGCTGTGAAGCTCTGGCCTCCGTTCTCAGCTCCAACGCCTCTAGTCTGAGAGAGCTGAACCTGAGTACCAATGATCTGGGGGATTCAGGAGTGAAGCTGCTCTCTGCTGGACTGGGGAGTCCACACTGTACACTGGAAACTCTCAGGTCAGTTTTACTCAATGGTCAAACAGTTACACCACAATCAGAGGGAGTTAACAGGTCTAAATAAGTAAAATATGTCCTCTCAAGGCTCAAGACACTTTCTCATTTGGTGGCACCCTAACAAATGTGGTCCAATCCCTTTATTAAACATGGCAATGTCCTTGGTCACCTACCATCAATCTGTGTCCATTCATGTGAACATATTCAGTCACTTTAAATCAGTTGTTAATGTTTTGAATGCATAGGGGGTCTTTTTCTGTTTTCACCGCCAGCGCCTCGACATCTCTTCCTTCACCAACCAACTCTTCATCCTCCTCCTCCTCCTCCACCTCCTCCTCCTCCTCCTCCTCCTCCTCCTACTCAATCAAATACCTACTAATAATATACTCCAATTAGGATTTATTTTCTTCACTGGGTCGTCCAGAATAGTGCATTTCTTCACAGTCTCTTGAATAGCGCTAGTGCTGCGGCGACATTTCAATGAAACTTTGCACAAAGTACAAACCAGTGTTTTAGTTTTCTGATCAAAGCAGAGTGTCTTCATGGGAACTTAAGCGGGTCGTGCTTCCCAAAAGAGCGATCACACCGACGTTGCAATACAGCCACGCTTTAATTCAGCACTGAACTAAACCTGGTAGTTCATAAAACTTAATGAAACTTTTTTTAAGCATAATGATATGATTTGTTTATGAACTATGTGAAATCTAACTCTTAATATTTAAAGATCCAGTTTATTAACATCACAGTTCCTAACATGTTCTGTTTATTGTGTGGTATGGCTGGATGTAGTTAAATGAATAAAACATCTCTAATTTAAGTTTTCAACACGTCCTTAATTTTGTTAACAGTAAAAGATGCAAGTTACTTAAATCACAGTTCCTAACTTGTTCTGTTTATTGTGTGTGCAGGCTGAATGGCTGTCATCTGTCAGAGACATGCTGTGAAACTCTGGCCTCCGTTCTCAGCTCCAACTACTCTAGTCTGAGAGAGCTGGATCTGAGTTCCAATGATCTGCAGGATTCAGGAGTGAAGCTGCTCTCTGCTGGATTGGGGAGTCCACACTGTACACTGGAAACTCTCAGGTCAGTTTTACTCAACAGTTACACCAAAAGTTCCACATCAGAGGACATCCAACAGATTTACCTCTAAAAACGTAATAATTCTTGTGTGTGTGTGTGTGTGTGTGTGTGTGTGTGTGTGTGTGTGTGTGTGTGTGTGTGGTGTGTGTGTTTGTGTGTGTGTGTGTGTGTGTAGCTTGTCTGGCTGCCTGGTCACACAGGAAGGCTGTGCTTCTCTGGCCTCTGCTCTGAGCTCCAACCCCTCCCATCTGAGAGAGCTGGACCTGAGCTACAATCATCCAGGCGTCTCAGGAGCTGCGCTGCTCTCTGCTGGACTGGAGGATCCACGCTGGAGACTGGACACTCTCAGGTATGGAGAGGACAGCTCACCACTCAGGGATAAAGTCTCTTATTTAATCCGCTGCTAGATTAAGTGGTTTGAAAAGGCAGCTGTAACTCATGTTGTGTAGAACGTGATGAGACAGCAGATGATGAAGGTGAATATTTCAACATGCGGCTCTCACTTTGATTCCCCTAGTGTGGAGCACGGTGGAGTGTGGAGGCTGAAACCAACTCTCAAGAAATGTAAGTGTCTGTTCGATTCATCACAACACACACTCACTATTGAGATGTAATGTCCATCCACACAGCAGGAGGTGACGTCCAGTCATTCCCATGTGGACTTGTGTATACGAGTTGTGGCAACCCGGCCCCAGGAATGTCTCGGTCATGCAGAAATTACCACACGTCATGGCTGGTTGAAAGCCCGGAGGGGCATTTATTCGTGGTAAATCAGAAAATCGCGTGGATGAGGATCCAACGCGGGGAAAACGAAAATCATACTGTGACTCCGTGAGCCATGGAAAAAGGGGTCAATGTTCTGTTCTCTCCGGGAGAGGGAGGTTGATCCTGTCGGGCCTCCGATCCACGGCGGTCGGTCCTTTGCCGGTGTGCGTCCTCCTTAGGATATGCCGGGAATGGCTCGGTTAACTCCTGTCGTCTTCTCGTCCATACGGAGTTCTGGGGTTCTCGGGTTTCTCCCGTCTCCAACCCTGTTTAGGGACAGGTGACACAGCCTTTTAATGGGTACCTCTTCCTCCTCGTTCACTGCCGCAGGTGTTCTCTATCTCGCCGATTAGGGTGACAAAATGGATGTCCTCTGGCTCCGTCTGCTGGATATGTGCAGTACACGCCATCCACAACCTCTCCCCTTGGCCGTCCAACCCGAGGGGTTGGGGAAGGGTTGCCACACTCCTCCACCGCTGGTTTACACCTTGGGTTGTCTCCGACCACCCATAGGCACGCATCTCGGCGGGACAGAGCGTTGGCGTTGGCCTTTTCCCTGCCCCGCCTGTGGTCCACCTGGAACCTATAATCCTGGAGTGCCAGGAACCACCTCGTCACCTGTGCGTTGGTGTCCTTCGCCTCGGCCATCCACTTCAGTGGTGCATGGTCGGTAACGAGCGTGAACTCCCGGCCCAGGAGATAATATCTCAGCTTGTCCAGGGCCCATTTGATGGCCAGGGCCTCCTTCTCCCTGGTAGAATAGTTCCTCTCATTGGAGAGGAGCTTCCTGTTGATGTAAGTCACCGGGTGTTCTTCTCCCGCCCGAACCTGGGAGAGTACCGCTCCCAGCCCCACTTCGGATGCGTCGGTTTGGACTTTTAGGGGTAGCGAGAAGTCAGGGGTTATCAGGACGGGCACTGAGCAGAGGGCCCGTCTGAGGGTTGTGAAGGCTCCCTCTGCTGCCTCTGTCCACGTTACCCGGTCCGGCAAGACCTTTCGGGTCAGATCATTTAGGGGGCTGGCAAGAGTGGCGAAGCCGGGGATAAATCTCTTGTTGTACCCTACCAGACCCAGAAATGATTTCACCTGCTTTTTGGAGGTGGGCCGGGGCCAGTGGCAAACGCCGTTTTCTCCCTAGCGGTCCTGGTGAGTGGCACCTGCCAGTACCCCTTGGTGAGGTCCAGGGTGGTGAGGTAGCGGGCCGGCCCGAGCCGCTCGATCAGCTCATCGACCCTGGGCATGGAGTAGGCGTCGAAGTCCGATACCTCATTGAGTTTCCGGAAGTCGTTGCAGAAACGGAATGTGCCGTCGGGTTTGGGGACCAGGACGACGGGACTAGACCAGGCACTGCGAGACTTTTCTATGACCCGGAGCTAGAGCATTCTGGTGACTTCCTCCTGGATGGCGTTCCTACGGGCTTCTGGGACCCGGTAGGGGGGGACACGCACCGTGATGCCGGGCGCCGTCTTAATGTCATGCTGTGTTACCGTGGTCCTCCCTGGTATTTCTGAAAAGACATCCTGGTGTTGAAGGATGACCTCTTCAAGGTCCTGCTTCTGGGCGGGGCTGAGGTCGTCCCCCATGGAGACCACTGGTATGTCGCGCCGGGCGGCCAGAATGAGGGGAGCCGGCGCTGGTGGGGAGGGTCCAGACCTCCACTGCTTCAGCAGATTAATATGATAGAGCTGGGTGGGTTTGCATCTCCCAGGCTGCCATACCCGGTAGTTCACATCCCCCACCTTGTTGACGACCTCGTAAGGCCCCTGCTACTTGGCCAAGAATTTTCACTCCGCCGTCGGAATGAGCACCATGACCAGGTCTCCGGGCCGAAATACGCATAGCTGGGCCCCAGGGCCTGGGCCTGCTGGGCCTGCCGGAGGTGGTCCCGGACGATGGGCCAGACCTGGGCCATGCGGTCCCTCACCTGCTCCACATGGTCGACCATGGTGCGATGGGGGGACGGCCGACTCTCCCATGTCTCCTTGGCGAGGTCGAGGAGCCCCTTGGTTGTTCTCCCGTACAGCAACTCGAAGGGAGAGAAACCCATCAAGACTTGGAGCACTTCGCGGACTGCGAAGAGTACATAGGGCAGGAGCTGGTCCTAGTTCTTCCCGTCTGCATCCATGACCATCTTCAACATTTGTTTTAGTGTTTCGTTCAAGCGTTCCACAAGCCCGTTGGTCTAGGGGTGGTACGCCGAGGTCCGGAGCTGTATCACCTGGAGGAGACTAAGCAATTCTTTCATAACTCGGGACATAAAGCAGGTCGGTTAGAACTTCGCTGGCTATCCCCACCCTACTGAACAGCAGCATTAGCTCCTTAGCTACCGCCTTGGTAGTGGCGGCGCGGAGGGGGCTTCGGGGTACCTGGTGGCATAATCAACCATGACTAGGATATATCTATGTCCCCTGCTGGTCTACGGGAGAGGGCTGACAATGTCCAGAACTATCCGGTCAAACGGGATTTCAATGATCGGCATGGGGATCAGAGGGTTTTGAACCGAGGGTCTCCTTTCACCCCAGGCCAATAAAACCGAGCTAGGATCCTTTCCCTGGTTTTATCCATGCCTAAATGGGTTCCTAACAGGTGGGAGTGGGCTCATTCACCCTTGGTGCTGAAGTGAGAGTGTGGTAGGCAACTCACCGATTCCCTCGCTTGGCCTTCATGGGCGAGGAAGTGGCTCCAGGCGTGTTTCAGGGCGTCGTCCTGTAATTGGGCGCTGGCAAACTGTCCGGGTCGATCCGTTCTTCCCCCCCTGGTCGGGAAAAAATCCGAAAACTCGGTGAGAGGGGAGCTCTCGGATCCTCCCTGTGGGCCGGTCTGCTCGGTCCCCGTCAGGGTATCCGGCGTGTCCAGGGGTGGTCCCTCCGCTCAGTGGGGTCCTCCCGTTGAGTGGGCTGGGGTACCCGGCGGGGTCCGTCCCCCTCGGTCCCGCCGTCCTCTGCTGACGATTCCGCTGGGGTTGAGGGGGCCAGTCGAGCCACATAAGCGGGTCGGCCAGTTCGCCCGGGCCGTCGTGGCTGGGCCCGCAGGGGTCGGGAACCCGGGACGGGGTTCCACAGGCGGTGGAATATGGGGCAGTCCCTGCCTATGAGTAGGGGTACGGGAAGGTTGGGCATGATACCGGCCCGTGTCACATACACCCCTTGGGAGGTCCGCACGACCACGTGACAAGTATCGTACGTGCGGGTGTCCCCATGTACACAAGCGACCTCTATCGGCTCGCCCCGCCGTCCCCCCTCTAGGTCGGGGCGAAGGAGGGTCACTGTACTGCCGGTATCCAGGAGGGCCTCAGTGTCCTTATTCCCTACCCGTACTGGGAGAGTTGGGGCTCCGGGTTTCTGGTGTGCCCAACAGGTAGCCAGGAGACACGGTCCGGACCGTCCCCCGTCAGCGAAGGCCGACGGCATGGACACATCCCTGCTTCCGGTGCACTGTCGGGCTAGGTGCCCAGTTCATCCACAGTTGTAGCACCGTCGATCCTCCCGGGGTTCCGGGGAGAAGGATGGCGGCCTCTGTGGGGGCGACTGTTGTCCGTCTTTCGGTTCTCGTCGGTCCCTACGCGGCTCGGCGGCCCGCGACGGGTTCCGGGTGCTGACACTCAGCTGCCACCTGCCAGTTCTCGAGCTGCCGGACCAGCTCGTCCACCATGTCGGGACGGTTGTGGGTGGTACATGCCCTCCACAACCTCTCCCCTGGGCCGTCCAACCCGAGGGGTTGGGGACGGGTTGCCACAGTGTGTATAGCTATGTTTCCCTGTGTTTATGTATGTCTAGTTTGTTTGTGTCGCTGTGTGTTCGTATGTGTATGTGTACATGTATAGTATGTATGAACCGGGTCTATGGTACCAACAGTTAGTTTTCAGCCTGTATGTGAGCTCAGCTGGTTCAGTCTGTGGTTTATACAGGTGGATTACAATGGATGTGTATTGGAACCTTTCAAAGTCTAATATCTTGAAAACAATGTAGACTATAGCTTAGATATTCGAGAGGAGCAATAAGCTCACCATGTTGAACGTTTTGGTGTATAATATGTGTATGTTGTGTAAATATTGTGGGAGTAGATTCAGTTCATACATTTTCTAAGCTACAATGATGGGACAGTCACTCACACACACATGGGATTTACATTTAAGTTTATCTTAAATGATCGTATAAACAATTTTCACAACTATTTCTAAAGCTATAGCACACTAGTCCACTATAGTAGCTCTGACATGATTTAGTCTTTCTATGTTAGCTGATGTTTGTAGAGTAAATGAATGTGAAGAAGAAGAAGAATGCAAGAGTAACAGTAATAGGGATGATGATGATGATGATGATGATGATGAATGGTTCAGCAGCTCATCATGTCTGGTTCTCCCTCAGATGCTTGTGAACTCACACTGGACCCCAACACGGCCCACAGAGACCTCTCTCTGTCTGAGGACAACAGGAAGGTGACGTGGGTTGGAGAGGACCAGTCGTATCCGGATCACCCAGAGAGATTTGACTCCAAGGTCCAGGTGTTGTGTAGAGAGGGTCTGACCGGCCGCTGTTACTGGGAGGTAGAGTGGGAAGGATTTGTTGTTATGGGAGTGACATACAGAGGAATCACAAGGAGAGGAGGGGGTGCAGACAGCGAGCTTGGAAAGAACAACAAGTCCTGGCGTCTTCTTTGTTATTTTGGTTGTTACCTTGCCGTGTACAACGGTAGAGGAACAGTCATACGTATCCCCCCCGATGGCTCCACCAGAGTAGGAGTGTATCTGGACCGGCCTGCTGGCTCTCTGTCCTTCTACAGAGTGTCCCCAGGTGGAGGAGGGTCCTCTGACACACTGACACACCTCCACACCTTCCAGGCCTCCTTCACCCAGGAGGACCTCCTCCCTGGGTTTGGGCTATGGGGGGATGAGGGTGACTCAGCGTCTCAAGTTATAGTGTGTAAGTTATAGTCTCTCTCTCTCTCTCTCTCTCTCTCCTTGTCCGAGGACACATGAATATAGGCGTGCATATATTAACACACACATGCAGATATGAACACACACACACATGCAGATATGAACACACACACACACAGATATGAACATACACACATGCGCATATATTAACACAAACGTGCATATTTTAATGCACATACGAGCACATATATTAGCACATACACGTGTGCATATATTACACACACATGCAAACACATATGCGTACACACACATGCATACATAAAGACAAACACACACATGCTATATAAATACACATATGTACAGACACACACACATATTAAGACATCCTCCCACACACACACACACATAAACACACATGCGTGTGCTCACACAAAACGCTTATATAAACACACAAGACATGTATACATGAACACACACAAGCGTGCACGCTCACACATCAACACAAATACACAAATTATATAAACACACACATGCATGCATATGTAAACGCACACACACACACACACAAACACACACACACATATATATAAACACTCAAATATACACACACATGCAAACATGTGCACACATACACATGCAGATATGAACGCACACATACACATGTAGAAATGAACACACACACACACACACACATGCAGATATGAACACACACATACACATGCAGAAATGAACACACACACACATGCAGATATGAACACATGTATTTGCAATGAACACACTCACACACACACACACAGACAACACACATGTCTATATAAACGCACACACACTGTGTTTCTGTAATTTAAATTCATGTACTCGTGTACGTTTTCTTGGGCTTCTGAAAGTTGATCTGGATAAACCCTGAAAGTTTATCCAGATCAACTTTCGAGTCCTTGTGTTTATTGTGTTCATGTAAGGGACTGTTCTATTGTTTGAGTCCTTGTGTTTATTGTGTTCATGTAAGGGACTATTTTTCTGGTTGGTTAATGAAGCATAATGGTGATAATCAACTCGGAGGATCCAGTGAATGTTCTCTGTGTTCAGCAGAGGATCAGTTTACACTTTAAGGTCGGGGTTCACTGAATAAAAAACACAGCAGAGGCTTTGTCTGCACTAGAAGTTCTGTATTCTCTGTTGGTCTGTATTCTCTGTAGAAGGTCTGTAGTCTCTGTATGCTGAACTTGGAGGTGGAAGAGGTGTTGATGTGCTTCTTTAACCACATAGCCGGTGTGTTGGTCCCAGGTGACTGCATCACTGTATGGAACATATCCACTGGGTTCAGAGGTCAAAAGGCAGAGCTCTGAATCCCCAGGAGTGGGCTTTGAGGGTCGTGTTGGAGCACTCCGGTTCAGAACAAGAGGAGAACCTGCCGTTCTTGGGAAAGAAAATAAACTAAAAACTAAAGAATAAAGATTCTGAAACCCTAAACCCTCTGAATACTGAGTGACATCACGTTACAATGGTTGTAAACTGTGCTCGTTTGATAAGACGACAGGTGTGTGTTGTTGAATTACCTGCCTGTAAACGGTGCAGCAAGAATCCGACCCAACCAGATAATCACGGAAGAGAAGTGAAGGAAGAAAATAACCCTGCTATTATAGAAACATAACCATTATAAATTATTACATTACATAGACTATAGTGTTCACTGTCTGTTTTCTCCTCAAAACCTTTTATAATCTTTAATGCTGTAATATTAAAGTTGCAGTCATGTAGAAATGTTTAAGGGATCGATGTTCATGACATAATAAACCATAGACTATATTTAATTAAGTTTCTGCTTCTGAATAATGAATGACATGTTAAAATATTGGTTTCCTGATTTTAATTTTAAAAAAAGAACACTTGAAAGACTTCCAGCTCGGTCACATCAACATGACAGGGAGTTCAAACACAAACACATCAAAACACACTCACTTACGTGAAGTCCAATGTCTACATGAATAGGAGCCATGGAGTGACTCCTATTCATGTGTGATGTTGACATCACACTCATGGGACCATAACATGTTTTTGGTTTAAAAAAACTATTTCTGCACAAACGGTAGCAGGTGACCCTGACACAATCATGAGAATATCTCATCCAGATAGAATAACGTGTGTGTGTGTGTGTGTGTGTGTGTGTGTGTGTGTGTGTGTGTGTGTGTGTGTGTGTGTGTGTGTGTGTGTGTGTGTGTTAGTCTTGGCCCTTATCTGAATACGTGCCAGTAAAGGGATATAACACAAGGAAGGAAAAACCACAAGAAGAATCCAACCCAACAAGATTCCATTAAGACTCATTCAAGAGAAATTAATTGAGAAAATCCCCCTGCTATCATAGAATTACACGCCAGTACAACATTCTAACCCTTACTCTGAGTACTCTGCACTCCGAGTATCTTGTACTCTGAGTATCTTGTATTCTGAGGAAACTCTACTCAGTACTCTGCTCCTCTGAAAAGAGAAATCTTCCATCTATTGTATAGATTCTACTGATTAATACGTTCACAATGACGCAAATAAAGTGTTCATTTAAACAAGGTGGTGATGTCTTTAAAGGATGGAGGAGGATTGTACATGGAGGTGTTCAGCAGACACAGATCAGAGGAGGCCTTTTCTACTTGATGTGCTTCTATTCATGACGTTATCAGTCTCTTTATTGATAACATGGTATCTGTTCCTCTTGGTTCTGCTGTAGAGAAGCAGCTGTGTCTCTACATGCTGGTTGAACCATCAAGTGTCTCTTGGTTTTTATCTGAGCTTCTACGCATCACAGCTCTCTGTCCATCGTTCTTATTTTAATGAAGTTATTATTCTTGGATCAGCTGCCTTACCATGTCAGTCTGGGAGGAGTATGAACTGAGAGGGGAACTGGTCCAACTGGTTGGTTCATCATTTCCTTGTTATGAGTCGGGCGGTTTGTTGTGGCTCACTTCACCACAGCAGGAAGACGACTAAGGTACTGTAGTCCACTCTGATCCGTGATAGATCACAAATATGAATAACTTTGAATCAAATCAATAGTTTGATTTTAAAACCAAATCGTTAAAAATGTAGTCAATGTATCGATGAATTGCAGTTCGTGTTTTTCAAGTCAGCCAATCGCACTGACATCCTCTTACCAGCAGGTGGTGCTGCGGTGCACCTTTTCCGGGGTTCCAAACGGACCCTGTGTCAAATAATTTGGTTAACTACTCTCAAGACGTTTAAATAATTAATGTACACTTATAGCAAAAATGTTCCACTTTACTACAGCTGGAGTTGAATGAATCACAGACTGCAGCAGAGCAGACCGTTTGTGATCCTAAAGGGTAGGATGTTAAACGTGGCAAATGCGAAGATTTGTGTGTGTGTGTGTGTGTGTGTGTGTGTGTGTGTGTGTGTGTGTGTGTCTTGGCCCTTATTTAAATACCGGCCATTAAAGGGTGTAACACAAGGAAGGAAAAAACACAAGAAGAATCCAAACCAACAAGATTCCATTGAGACTCATTCAAGAGAGATTAATAAAGAAAATCCCCCTGCTATTATAGAATCACCCGCAAGTACAACATGCTAACCCTTACTGAGTACTCTGTACTCTGAGCATTCTGTACTCTGAGTGTCTTGTACTCTGAGGAAACTCTACTCAGTACTCTGCTCTTCTAAAAAGAGAAATCATCCATCTATTGTATAGATTCTACTGATTCATACTGTGGCGACTCCTACGGGTTCGCAGAGGGGATCCTGGGAATCCATGTTGCCTGATTAACAAAGGGCCTTTATTGTCCTTTGGAATTGTTTGGATAAGGGTTAATGGGTTGTGGTAGTTAATTAGATGTGTGTTGTTAAGTGTTAACATGTTGTGTGTATCGTTGCCGCCACCGTCACCGAGAAGGACATGTTTGTTTGTTGGGTGTGCTGTTTGCCGTGTATGTTGGTCATGAATAAAGGTTCTGCAGTCGTGCGGTGTATGTGATGCAGTACTACGACTTATTGAAGGTTGACTGTGCTTCTTGGCCGCCTTTACAATACATTCACACTGAGGCAAATCAAGTGTTAATATAAATGGATGGAGGAGGATTATACATGGAGGTGTTCAGCAGACACAGAGCAGAGGAGGTCTTTTCTACTGGATGTGCTTCTATTCATGACGTTATCGGTCTCATTATTGATAACATAACTGTGTTCTCATTATTGATAACATAACTGGTATCTGTGTTCCTGTTGGTTCTGCTGTAGAGAAGCAGCTGACTCAGTGACTGAGTGTCTCTATAAGCTGGTTGAACCATCAAGTGTCTCTTGGTTTGTCTCTGAGCTTCTGCACATCACAGCTAAAGTCCATCATTCATATTCTTATAAAGTTATTATTCTTTGATCAGCCGCCTTAGCATGTCAGTCTGGGAGGAATATGAACTGAGAGGGGAACTGGTCCAACTGGTTGGTTCATCATTTCCTTGTTATGAGTCGGCTGGTTTGGTGTGGCTCACTTCATCACAGCAGGAAGACGACTAAGGTACTGTAGTCCACTCTGATCCGTGATGGATCATAAATATGAATAACTTTGAATTGTATCAAAAGGTTGATGGTTAGTTTCCTGTAATACCACATGGTTAAAAACTTTAGTCAATGTGTGGATGCATTGATATTTGACAAATTTGCTTTTGAATAATTTTGAAGATTCCTGCTCTGTAGAATGCTATGCGTTAGACTGTGGGCATTGGGGATCGAACCCAGAACCTTCCAGCCTGGAGTCATGTGTCAGGTTGACTTTAATAGTGACTTTTTCTTCTTGTGTCTCCTTGTGTCCTTGGGTGAATTTAAAGGTACTTAGGACAGAATGTACAGTTGATATATTTGTAGTGAGGTATTATGGTTACTTTATTGAGACAGTAAGATGGCCATCTTGGTTAGTGAAGGTGTTAAAAACCTCTTACCAGGTCTTGTTCTCTGTAGGCCTGCCTCACAGATCTGGTTGTGATGTCATACCACATGAGGAAGTCCATATATGGTCCTGCCTTCAGAGCGGTTTAACCAGCACAGGGAGCAGTTGGTATGATATCCGCACAGGGAACTTGATCTTATCAGACACATTTGAAGCCCTTTGAGACATTCTTTGTGGAGTGATGATATGTTAAATGTTATTAAATAGTATATTAGAAACGTCTGGGCAGCATCTCCTCATCTTTCCCCTCCTTGAGAATGAGAGGGTCTATGAATCTGCATCTAGGAAAGACTACCCTGCCTCTCGTCGAAAGTTAACAGAGACAACTGCCCCCTGTGACCGGAAATAGGCAGCTCATATAAAAGCAGAGAATAAACACTGAGTGGCCGTAGAAACCTTATGGAGTTTTGTTTGTGTCCAGGTCTCCAGTCTACTATGGATGAGGAGAGAGAGGAGGGGGGTCCTACCTCTAAAACCACTCTGTCTGGGGAACATGGCCGCCGGAGCAAAGCTAAGAGGTAAGAAGAGGATCTCACTTTCTGTGACTGTTGTCCATCTCAGAGCTCAGCAGTGATATCTCATGACTCCATCATTAGTCTAAGTAACAGCTAAGTGTGTGTTGTGTTGAAGTCCACAGCAGCAGGAGAGAGCAGACTCCCCTGGACCAGGCTGTGTCGCCATGAAGAGTGACTTTTCTATTGTACCACCTTTCTGGTTTAAAGATGGAAATCAGTCTATTGGGAAGAGGTGAGGATTTATCAGAGATTATAAAGAAACAGCTTCTATCAAACGTCCATAAATCCTGGATCTTGTTTTTCTAGAAGAGTCGAGCAGGAGAGAGCAGACTCCCCTGGACCAGGCTGTGTCTCCATGAAGAGTGACTTCTCTATGGAACTACCTGTTAGGTTTGACGATGGAAATCAGTCTATTGGGAAGAGGTGAGTATTTAGAGAGTTACCGGTCAGAGACATGGAGGGGGGCTTCTTCAGCGGTGGACAGTCGGGGGGGCGGAGGCGGGAGATGTTGTGGTAAAGGTATGGTAAAAGGCTGTGATTGGCCTCGTCAGACTGCAAGCAAGTAGCCAAATTGTTTTGCTCAAAGGTGACTTCGATCCGCTTTCATTCAGAACAGTGTGAACAGCACAAATCACGGGGAATCAGGTCCGTTCAATTCTGGTTTGAGCCACTTTAATACATGGTCCTGAATCAGATACAGGAGGGATTTCTCTCAATGCGACCTCAGGTTGAACAGTCGTATCGCATTGTGACTTTGATGTCACTCTAGATCCACATTCGTCATATCGACCACATTTAAAAATCAACATGAACAGCTAAACCAGAAGATCATGAAGAGAAATAAATCTGAACTGAGCATTAAGGCATCAGTTCCCCGACATGAACAGGGTTCTGTCTTTGTTCTCTACTGTGTTTGGTCTAATACAAAGATTGTCACTAAAACATTGACCTCCATTTGGTCATTGTCTCTTCTTAATATAAGAGGTGGAAAGGATAACATGATTGAAATAAGACTCTGACTTTGACAAAGCACTTTGGTACTTCAGTATTGATCAAAAATATTTATTATTCTGTAATTGTAGTTTCAGGAACTCAGATCCAGTAATAACATCTCTGTAACAAGTTATAAGATCTTATCAAGATAATTAAGGACCTAAAAGCTTGAAACAAGTGAAATGCTCTCACCTAAAAACTGCCTTGTAAGAAGAATTATCTTGTCAGCATAAAAACTGCAGGGTAAAAGCTGTGTGTGTGTGTGTGTGTGTGTGTGTGTGTGTGTGTGTGTGTGTGTGTGTGTGTGTGTGTGTGTGTGTGTGTGTGTTGAAGCCCAGAGCAGCAGGATAGAGCAGACTCCCCTGGACCAGGCTGTGTCTCCATGAAGAGTGACTTCTCTATGGAACTACCTGTTAGGTTTGACGATGGAAATCAGTCTATTGGGAAGAGGTGAGTATTTAGAGAGTTACCGGTCAGAGACATGGAGGGGGGCTTCTTCAGCGGTGGACAGTCGGGGGGGCGGAGGCGGGAGATGTTGTGGTAAAGGTATGGTAAAAGGCTGTGATTGGCCTCGTCAGACTGCAAGCAAGTAGCCAAATTGTTTTGCTCAAAGGTGACTTCGATCCGCTTTCATTCAGAACAGTGTGAACAGCACAAATCACGGGGAATCAGGTCCGTTCAATTCTGGTTTGAGCCACTTTAATACATGGTCCTGAATCAGATACAGGAGGGATTTCTCTCAATGCGACCTCAGGTTGAACAGTCGTATCGCATTGTGACTTTGACGTTACTCTAGATCCAGTTTGGTACGTCAGTGTTGATCAAACAGATTTATGATTCTGTAATTGTAGTTTCAAGCATGAGCTTATTCAGAGCCAGTAATAACATCTCTGTAAAAAGTAATAAGATCTTATCAAGATAATTAAGGACTTTATAAAAAATAATAATTTGAAACAAGTGAAATGCTCTCACCTTAAAACTGCCTTGTAAGAACAATTATCTTGTCAGCATAAAACCTGCAGTGTGAGTTAATGCTGTGTGTGTGTGTGTGTGTGTGTGTGTGTGTGTGTGTGTGTGTGTGTTTATGTGTGTGTGTGTGTGTGTGTGTGTGTGCGTGTGCGTGTGTTCTCAACAGACCCCAGGAGAGGTCAAAGGTTACCAGGGCTCAGTCTGTACAGCAGCGTCAAGCAGAGCTGATCAAGGTGTGTTCATGTCCACCGAGACATTTGAAAGCGTCTCTTGCGGTGCTAACAGTCTCCAGGCTTCCCTCTTTAGACCAGCGGACGTGAATCCAGAACAGATGCTTCTGATGTCCTCAGTTAGTTCAGAGTAAAGTTCTGCTTGATTTTTGTTCTGTTCCAGAGGGCTGAGGTGAACGCACACGCTTTTCTAGACAAGGAGCTGAAGAAGCTCTGGAGGGAATTCATCCCAGATTACCCACAATGCTCAGTGAGTCAGAGGGAGGAGGAGGAGCTGGATAGTAAGAACGAGGAGCAGAGGAGGCGCGCCATAGAGGGAGTGGTAGACATCACAAAGCTCTGCCTGATGGAGATGAACCAGGAGGAACTGGCCGACACACTGTGGGGCGGTAAGAGACTCTTATTCTGAAGACAGAAGAGTCTCTAATCTTTAAAATAGAGAATAATCTAATTTTGAAGAGCAGTATGAGTTTCTTATTTGTTCTGTTCAGACTTAATGACATAATGTGAGACTTCTAAATTTTTTCTTTAATGTGGTGATATCTTTCATCTTGGGGGTTAAATGGTTTGATCCAGATATGCAGTGTTATTGTGAGTCCATCAGGTTAAAGAATGTTAAACATTATACTGCAGATCAACAGAAGATTAACTCAGTAGAAGAGATGCAACATTATTTTTTCATGTCATCATAGAAAGTAACTTTTTACTTATTCACTATTATTAGACCAATCACATTGCTGTGAAAATAACAAAATTATAACATTTTGAAACTGTAACATGCAGTCCTTGTCACGACCAGCTTCTCCGACCACAAGTAATGAAACCACTAAATATCATGAAGTTTATCCTAAGATAATTCCCTAACAGGAGATATTGACATGTTTCCATTGATGTCACCATCCACTAACTGATATCTTCTGTTGTTTTGTCTTTTAGGATCTGCTGCTGTCGAGTGCCAACATAAAATCAAGTCTCATTTGAAGAAGAAGTTCAGGTGTGTGGTTGAGGGAATTGCTAAAGCAGGACAGCGAACAGATCTTAATTACTTCTACACAGAGCTCTTCATCACAGAGAGAGGCACTGGAAAGTTCAATCAGGAACATGAGATCAGACTGATTGAAACAGCTTCCAGGAAACCAGCTGAGGAAAAACCAATCAGATGTGAGGACATCTTTAAACCCTTACCTGAACAAGATCTACCAATCAGGACAATAATGACAACTGGAGTTGCCGGCATTGGTAAAACCGTCTTAACACACAAGTTCACTCTGGACTGGGCTGAAGGCAAAACCAACCACGACATACACTTCACATTTCTCCTCACTTTCAGAGAGCTGAATTTACTGAAAGGGAAAGAGTTTAGCTTGGTGGAACTTCTTCATCACTTCTTTAATGAGACCAAAGAAGCAGGAATCTGCAGATACAACCGGTTCCAAGTTGTCTTCATCTTGGATGGACTGGATGAGTGTCGACTTTCTCTGGACTTCCAGAACAACCCAATCTGGACTGATGTCACAAAGTCCACCTCGGTGGACGTGCTGCTGACAAACCTCATCAGGGGTGACCTGCTTCCCTCCGCTCGCATCTGGATAACCACACGCCCTGCGGCAGCCAATCAGATTCCTGCTGAGTGTGTTGACATGGTAACAGAGGTGAGGGGTTTCACCGACCAACAGAAGGAGGAGTACTTCAGGAAGAGATTCAGAGAGGAGAAGTTGACCAGCTCTATCATCTCCCACATCAAAAAATCACGAAGCCTCCACATCATGTGTCACATCCCAGTCTTCTGTTGGATCACTGCTACAGTTCTGGAGGACCTCTTCAAAACATCACAGATAGGAGAAGAGATGCCCAAGACCGTGACTCAGATGTACAGCCACTTCCTGAGGGTTCAGTCCATACAGGGGGACAGGAAGTATCATGGGAGAGCTGAAACAGATCTAGACTGGAGTTCAGAGAGCAGGGAGATCATTGTTTCTCTGGGAAAACTGGCTTTCAACCAGCTGGAGAAAGGCAACCTGATCTTCTATGAGGCAGACCTGGCAGAGTGTGACATCAATATCAGAGCAGCCTCAGTGTACTCAGGAGTATTCACCCAGATCTTTAAAGAGGAGTGTGGGCTGTACCAGGACAAAGTGTTCTGCTTTGTCCATCTGAGCCTCCAGGAATTTTTGGCTGCCCTTTATGTCTTCCTGTCCTTCATCGACACTGGGGTCAATCTGCTCTCAGAAGAACCACCAACCTCTGGTGAAGATAAACTCCTCCTCCTCTACAAGAGAGCTGTGGACAAGGCATTACAGAGTGAGAATGGACACCTGGACTTGTTCCTCCGCTTCCTCCTGGGCCTCTCTCTGGAGACCAATTGGAATCTCCTACGAGGTCTGATCACTCCGATTAAACACAATTGGCTGAGACAGACAGGAAGGGGCTCACAGACCAATCAGAAAACAGTGTCTTACATCAGGGAGAAGATAGGTGGAGATCTCTCTATAGAGCGAAGCATCAATCTGTTCCACTGCCTGAATGAGCTGAACGACCGTTCTCTAGTGGAGCAGATCCAACAGACCCTGACATCAGGAAGTCTGTTCAAAACACATGTCCCTCCTGCTCAGTGGTCAGCTCTGGTCTTCATCTTACTGTCATCAGAAGAGGAGCTGGACGTGTTTGACCTGAAGAAATACTCTGCTTCAGAGGAGGGTCTCCTGAGGCTGCTGCCAGTGGTCAAAGCCTCCAAAACATCTCTGTAGGTTCATTTTAACATGTACAATCACAATACACACAACACAATATACCTGATTGTAGATTATACAATTTTATGGTAACATAGAAAACATCTTTCGAGGTTATCTTATAACATGTATCTCAATATACACGTAATATTGTGTAACCAGGTTGAAAAGTCAAACTCGAAAGCTCTATTTATTAGGAAATAATGAAATAATGAAAGAAAGAATTAGGTAACACTTTATAATTAGGTGCCATAATAAATAGCAAACTAGTCATTACCTAACCCTTTGTCAATATTTGTTAATTGTTTCTAAAATATCTATTTGGCACAAATTAATCATTTTTTTCACTGAGCACAGAGTGTTGCTGGTTAGGGTTAGTGTTAGGGTAGTGTGTTAGGGTTAGGGCCATGTGTTATGGTTAGGGTTAGGGTTAGGGCTGTGTGTTAGGGTTAGGGTTAGGGTCGTGTGTTAGAGTTGGGTTAGGGTTATGCAAACAACTAATATTTAATTATTGATGAAAAACTATTAACTTGTGCCAAATAGATATTTTAGCAACAATTAATAAATATTAACAAAGGGTTAGGTAATGACAAGTTTTCTATTTATCATGGCACCTTATTATAAAGTGTTACCAAGAATTACTATTGATATATCAAAATATGATTTCATAGTTCAGTTTTATTACATATAAGTCAGTCTGATGTCATCATATAATAATATATACAGTGTTGTGCCTGAACGCGTTTATTGAACGATAGTTCATGAACTAACTACCTGAACTAGCTCATTTTAAAATTTGTGAACTGAACTTTGAACTAGTTCACGTAGAAAGTGAACTTTCCCAACACTGAATATATATATATATATATATATATATATATATATATATACAGGGTGCGATTTGTGAAAAAACCAGAGGGGGGGATCATTTTGAGAAACATTTTAAAATGTTTCAAAATGAAGACTGACCCTGTGTATTTTGGTTGTTAATTATTACGATGTAATGGTGAAAATACTTTGGGTGGGGGGGATAATTTTTATCCCCACCGAGGATAAAAATAATTCACCAGAGGGTAGGACGTGTAAACCAGAGGGGGGGATAATCCCCACCATCCCCACCGGCAAATCGCACCCTGTATATATATATATTTATATATATATATATTACTGTGGCGATCACGGCCGTGGTCGCCAAGTGCCGCAACGGATCCTGGGAGGGTCAGCGGCCCCGAGGCAGTCGTGGTTGTGGGCGACAGGATGTGTGTTTCAGGTGTGTGTGTGGTGTGTTAACATAAAGTCTTTCTCAGGGTCGTGCAGAGTATGGGCCACAAGAGTTCCAGCTCTTATAACTTGGGCTCCCATCCGGTCGTTCCCTTGCTGCTTGCCACATTATTATTAAAAACATATTTTTACCATTAATATTTGTCACAACAAATTGACTGGGGGTTTTGAGAGGTGGGGCTCCCCCCCCCCCCCCCTTTAGTCACCGCTGGTTGTAACCCTAATATACCAAACATCTCTGTAGATGTGCTATAACATGTATTACAATACAATACATAAAATACATAATGCTAAAACAAAAAGTCAAATTAATATACAAAACAGGTCTCAAACACTACAAAAAACTCCAATAGTGAATAAAAATAAGGATCTAATGTATTGACTAGTATATATTAGTTTAATTAATAAAACATTTCTAATCAAAGATTTCAACATAAGTCCTTCATTATGTTAAAAGTAAAAGATTTAAGTTACTTTAATCACATTTCCTAACATGTTGTGTTTATTGTGTGTACAGACTGAATGGCTGTCATCTGTCAGAGAGATGCTGTGAAGCTCTGGCCTCAGTTCTCAGCTCCAACTCCTCTAGTCTGAGAGAGCTGGACCTGAGTACCAATGATCTGCAGGATTCAGGAGTGAAGCTGCTCTGTGCTGGACTGGTCAGTCCACACTGTACACTGGAAACTCTCAGGTCAGTTTTAATCAATGGTCAAACAGTTACACCACAAGTTCCACATCAGAGATAGATAACAGGAAGATATGGTGGCACCCTAACAAATGTGGTCGCACCACTTTATTTATCGTGAAAATGTCCTTGGACACGTTCCATCAATCTGTGTCCATTCATGTGAACAGATTCACTCACTTTAAGTCAGTTGTTAATGTTTTGAATGCATAGGGGTTTTTTTTCTGTTTTTACCGCCAGCGCCTCGACATCTCTTTCCTCACCAACCAACTTTTCATCCTCCTCCTCCTCAATTAAATACCTACTAATAATAACTGTCTGCTGGTTGGATAATATACTCCAGCTGCGATTTATTTTCTTCACTTGGTCGTCCAAAATAGTGCATTTCTCCACAGGCTCTTGAATAGTGCTAGTGCTGCGGCGACATTTCAATGAAACTTTGCACAAAGTACAAACCAGTGTTTTAGTTTTCTGATCACAGCACAGTCTCTTCATGGGAACTTAAGTGGGTTGTGCTTTCCAATAGAGTGATCACACCGGCGCCGCAATATAGCCGAGCTTTAATTCAGCACTGAACTAAACCTGGTAGTTCATAAAACTTCATAATATCTTTTAAGTATAATGATGTGATTTGTTAATGAACTATATGAAATGAATGTAGTTAAATTAATAAAACATCCCTAATTCAAGTTTCAACACGTCCTGTTCTGTTTATTGTGTGTAAAGGCTGAATGGCTGTCATCTGTCAGAGACATGCATTGAAGCTCTGGCCTCAGTTCTCAGCTCCAACTCTTTTGGTCTGAGAGAGCTTGACCTGAGTACAAATGATCTGAAGGATTCAGGAGTGAAGCTGCTCTCTGCTGGACTGGGGAGTCCACATTGTACACTGGAAACTCTCCGGTCAGTTTTACTCAACAGTTACACCACAAGTTCCACATCAGAGGAAATTTAACAGATTTACCTCTAGAAACCTAATAATTCTCGTGTGTGTGTGTGTGTGTGTGTGTGTGTGTGTGTGTGTGTGTGTGTGTGTAGCCTGTCTGGCTGCATGGTCACACAGGAAGGCTGTGCTTCTCTGGCCTCAGCTCTGAGCTCCAACCCCTCCCATCTGAGAGAGCTGGACCTGAGCTACAATCATCCAGGAGACTCTGGAGCTGCGCTGCTCTCTACTGGACTGGAGGATCCACGCTGGAGACTGGACACTCTCAGGTATGGAGAGGACAGCTCACCACTCAGGGATTAAGTCTCCTATTTAAGCCGCTGCTAGATTAAGTGGTTTGAAAAGGCAGCTGTAATTTATGTTTTGTAGAACGTGATGAGACAGCAGATGATGAAGGTGAATATTTCAACATGCTGCTCTCACTTTGATTCCCCCCCAGTGTGGAGCACGGTGGAGTGTGGAGGCTGAAACCAGGTCTAAAGAAATGTAAGTGTCTGTTTGATTCATCACAACACACACACACTATTAAGATGGAAAGTCCATCCACACAGCAGGAGGTGACGTCCGGTCATTTCGATGTGGACTTTTATATACGTTTGTATAGCTATGTTTCCCTGTGTTTATGTATGTCTAGTTTGTTTGTGTCGGTGTGTTAACGTATGTGTGCATGTCTATGTATAGTATGTATGAACCAGTTCTATGGTACCAACAGTTAGTTTCCAGCCTGTATGTGAGCTCAGCTGGTTCAGTCTGTGGTTTACACAGGTGGAATACAATTGATGTGTATTGGAACCTTTCAGAGTCTAATACCTTGAAAACTATGTTGACCATAGCTCAGATATTCGAGAGCAATAAGCTTACCATGTTGTACGTTTTGGTGTATAATATGTGTAAGTTGTGTAAATATTATGGGAGTAGATTCAGGTCATACATTTTCTAGGCTTCAATGTTTGAATGGGACAGCCACTCACACACACATGGGATTTAAATTTAATTTTAACTTAAATGATCGTATAAACAATTTTCACAACTATTTCTAAAGCTACAGCAAACTAGTCCACTATAGTAGCTCTGACATGATGTAGTCTTTCTATGTTAACTGATGTTTGTAGAGTAGATGAACGTGAAGAAGAAAAATGCAAGAGTGACAGTCCTAGGGATGATGATGATGATGATGATGAAGAATGGTTCAGCAGCTCATAATGTCTTGTTCTCCCTCAGATGCACGTGAACTCACACTGGACCCAAACACAGCCAACAGAGGACTCTCTCTATCTGAGGACAACAGAAAGGTGACAGTGGTTGGAGAGGACCAGTCGTATCCGGATCACCCAGAGAGATTTGTCCACTCTCCCCAGGTGTTGGGTAGACAGGCTCTGACGGGCCGCTGTTACTGGGAGGTAGAGAGGAAAGGATATGTTTTCATAGGAGTGACATACAGAGGAATCATAAGGAGAGGATGGGGTGATGACAGCAGGCTTGGAAAGAACAACAAGTCCTTGAGGCTTGATTGTGATGATGGTGGTTACTCTGCCCGGTACAACGGTAGAGCAACAGCCATACCTTTCCGCCCTGCTGGGTCTACCAGAGTAGGAGTGTATCTGGACCGGCCTGCTGGCACTCTGTCCTTCTACAGAGTGTCCCCAGGTGGAGGAGGGTCCTCAGACACACTGACACACATCCACACCTTCCAGGCCTCCTTCACCCAGGAGGAACTCCTCCCTGCGTTTGGGTTATGGGGGGAAGCTGGTGACTCAGCGTCTCTGTGTAAGGTGGGGCGCTGGTTCCCCACAGAAAAAAGCGGTAGGACATCAAGGCTGCGTGCTGCATACAAACATTTATTAAGGAGGAGAGATTTCCTTTTAAATTGAGCAGAAATACTTTTTATTGTACATTTAGTAATTAAATGTATCAAGGGGCTGTATTTAAAGCTACAAAAAGACTACAAATAAATAATAAATAAAAAATTCAATGCAACTCTGACGTTGTGGGGGGCTATGACGTCATTGTTTGAGTTTCAGGCGTCCACATGAATCCTGACATGAAACCGCATAGGTCCGGATAGATTTGAAACCACCCTCGGACATGGTTTCAGAAATGTGCGGTTTCGGGCACCAGATTCGCCGGCTCCGTCTGGACGGTCGGCGAATCGGTCGAGTCTGAGGACATGTATTACCACACACACACACACACACACACACACACACACACACACACACACACACACACACACACGCATATACTAACACAAACGCGCATATTTGAATACATACATGAACACATATATTAACACCCACACACGCATATATTAACACATACACGTGCGCATATATTACACACACATTGCGCACACACATGCATATCTAAACACAAACACACACATTCTATGTTAAAACATATGTACACAGACATATTAAGACACGCTTGCATGCACACACACATAAACACATGCGTGCGCACACACAAAATGGTTATACAAACACACTCGACACGTATGACGACATGAACACATACAGGGGCGTAGCACCAACTTCTAGGCCCTATGTGCATGCAGATATTAACACACACACACACACACACACACACACACATGCATGCATTTGCCATGAACACACACACACACACAGACTACACACACATGTATAAACACACACACACACACTGTGTTTCGTTATTTAAATTCATGTACTCATGAACCATACGTTTTCTTGGGCTTCTGAAAGTTGATCTTGATAAACCCTGAAAGGAAGAGACTTTTACGATTTTCCATGAGGTTAACTATGCAGGTTTTACACAGACTATATTTCTAATGTCAAATGTATTTTAATTATTGATTGATGGTAAATCTAAACATATTTATACTACAATACTGTGTATATTTTTAGACGTTGACAGCTTCATACGGCAGGGCTCTGATATCAGTTTATATTTTGATAAGCCTAACATGAAGCCTGATTTAAAGCAGATTTAATATTATATTCATAATGCAAGAGGTCTGGGAAAAGATGTTGATCATGTTGTGATGACTTTAAACTGAGTATTGATTTCTTGTGTTCTGGTGGGAACAACACAGCAGCAGAATGTTTATGATTAGTAATGCATACCTGTTTATGATTAGTTATGTCTTCCTCTATTGTTTGAGTCCTTGTGTTTATTGTGTACACGTGAGGGACTGTTCTTCTATTGTTTGAGTCATTGAGTTTATTGTATTCATGTAAGGGACTTTTTTTCTGTTTGGTTAATAAAGCATAATGGTGATAATCAACTCAGAGGAGCCACAGAATGTTCTCTGTGTTCAGCAGAGGATCAGTTTACACTTTAAGGTCGGGGGTTCACTGAATAAAAAGCACAGCAGAGGGTTTGTCTGCACTAGAAGGTCTATATTCTCTGTAGGTCTGTAGTCTCTGTAGGAGGTATGTAGTCTCTGTATGCTGAACTTGGAGGTGGAAGAGGCGTTGTGCTTCTTTAACCACATAGCCGGTGTGTTGGTCCCAGGTGACTGCATCACTGTATGGAACATATCCACTGGGTTCAGAGGTCAAAGGGCAGAGCTCTGAATCCCCAGGAGTGGGCTTTGACGGTCGTGTTGGAGCACTCTGGTTCAGAACAAGAGGAGAACCTGCCGTTCTTGGGAAAGAAAATAAACTAAAAACTAAAGAATAAAGATTCTGAAACCCTAAACCCTAAACCCCCTAAACTGAATACTGAGTGACATCACGTTACAATGGTTGTAAACTGTGCTCGTTTGATAAGACTACAGGTGTGTGTTGTTGAATACCTGCCTGTAAACGGTGCAGCAAGAATCCGACCCAACCAGATAATCACGGAAGAGAAGTGAAGGAAGAAAATAACCCTGCTATTATAGAAACATAACCATTATAAATGATTACATTACATAGACTATAGTGTTCACTGTCTGTTTTCTCCTCAAAACCTTTTAGAACCTTTAATGCTATAACGTAGCATTAAAGTTGCAGTCAGGTAGAAGTGTTTAAGGAATCGATGTTTTTGACATAATAATCCATAGGTCCGGATAGATTTGAAACCACCCTCGGACATGGTTTCAGAAATGTGCGGTTTCGGGCACCGGATTCGCCGGCTCCGTCTGGACGGTCGGCGAATCGGTCGAGTCTGAGGACATGTATTACCACACACACACACACACACACACACACACACACACACACACACACACACACACACACACACACACACACGCACGCATATACTAACACAAACGCGCATATTTGAATACATACATGAACACATATATTAACACCCACACACGCATATATTAACACATACACGTGCGCATATATTACACACACATTGCGCACACACATGCATATCTAAACACAAACACACACATTCTATGTTAAAACATATGTACACAGACATATTAAGACACGCTTGCATGCACACACACATAAACACATGCGTGCGCACACACAAAATGGTTATACAAACACACTCGACACGTATGACGACATGAACACATACAGGGGCGTAGCACCAACTTCTAGGCCCTATGTGCATGCAGATATTAACACACACACACACACACACACACACACACACACATGCATGCATTTGCCATGAACACACACACACACACAGACTACACACACATGTATAAACACACACACACACACTGTGTTTCGTTATTTAAATTCATGTACTCATGAACCATACGTTTTCTTGGGCTTCTGAAAGTTGATCTTGATAAACCCTGAAAGGAAGAGACTTTTACGATTTTCCATGAGGTTAACTATGCAGGTTTTACACAGACTATATTTCTAATGTCAAATGTATTTTAATTATTGATTGATGGTAAATCTAAACATATTTATACTACAATACTGTGTATATTTTTAGACGTTGACAGCTTCGTACGGCAGGGCTCTGATATCAGTTTATATTTTGATAAGCCTAACATGAAGCCTGATTTAAAGCAGATTTAATATTATATTCATAATGCAAGCGGTCTGGGAAAAGATGTTGATCATGTTGTGATGACTTTAAACTGAGTATTGATTTCTTGTGTTCTGGTGGGAACAACACAGCAGCAGAATGTTTATGATTAGTAATGCATACCTGTTTATGATTAGTTATGTCTTCCTCTATTGTTTGAGTCCTTGTGTTTATTGTGTACACGTGAGGGACTGTTCTTCTATTGTTTGAGTCATTGAGTTTATTGTATTCATGTAAGGGACTTTTTTTCTGTTTGGTTAATAAAGCATAATGGTGATAATCAACTCAGAGGAGCCACAGAATGTTCTCTGTGTTCAGCAGAGGATCAGTTTACACTTTAAGGTCGGGGGTTCACTGAATAAAAAGCACAGCAGAGGGTTTGTCTGCACTAGAAGGTCTATATTCTCTGTAGGTCTGTAGTCTCTGTAGGAGGTATGTAGTCTCTGTATGCTGAACTTGGAGGTGGAAGAGGCGTTGTGCTTCTTTAACCACATAGCCGGTGTGTTGGTCCCAGGTGACTGCATCACTGTATGGAACATATCCACTGGGTTCAGAGGTCAAAGGGCAGAGCTCTGAATCCCCAGGAGTGGGCTTTGACGGTCGTGTTGGAGCACTCTGGTTCAGAACAAGAGGAGAACCTGCCGTTCTTGGGAAAGAAAATAAACTAAAAACTAAAGAATAAAGATTCTGAAACCCTAAACCCTAAACCCCCTAAACTGAATACTGAGTGACATCACGTTACAATGGTTGTAAACTGTGCTCGTTTGATAAGACTACAGGTGTGTGTTGTTGAATACCTGCCTGTAAACGGTGCAGCAAGAATCCGACCCAACCAGATAATCACGGAAGAGAAGTGAAGGAAGAAAATAACCCTGCTATTATAGAAACATAACCATTATAAATGATTACATTACATAGACTATAGTGTTCACTGTCTGTTTTCTCCTCAAAACCTTTTAGAACCTTTAATGCTATAACGTAGCATTAAAGTTGCAGTCAGGTAGAAGTGTTTAAGGAATCGATGTTTTTGACATAATAATCCATAGACTATATTTCATTAAGTTTCTGCTTCTGAATAATGAATGACATATTACAATATTGGTTTCCTGATTTGAATAAAAAAAAGTACACTTGGCAGACTTCCAGCTCTGTCTGAAGACATGAGGTCACAGCAACATGAGAGGGAGTTCAAACACAAACACATCAAAACACACTCACCCACATGAGGGCCGATGTCTACATGAATAGGAGCCATGGAGTGACTCCTATTCATGTGTGACGTTGACATCACACTCATGGGACCATAACAATGTGTTTTTGGTTTAAAAACTATTTCTGCACAAACGGTAGCAGGTGACCCTGACACAATCATGAGAATATCTCATCCAGATAGAACAACGTGTGTGTGTGTGTGTGTGTGCGCGCGAGCGTGCTCGCGCGCGCGCACACACACACACACACACACACACACACACACACACACACACACACACACACACACACACACACACACACACACACACACACACACAATCTAAACGTCCTCTCTTGTGGTGTTGATGGTGGATTTGGTGAAAAACGTTATTGGAGACGATGTAGGAGAGTATATGCGCCCAAACCCGCCCCCCTTGGTACAATATCTATCTGAACCCATTGGTTCCCCGGCGGTAGCTTAGCAACATGCTGTCAGTTTTGTTTACCGTAAAGTGGACGTAACGTGTGCGCAAACCGCGCATGCGTGATAGGGGTTTTCCTCCACGGTCCAGGAAGAGGCAGCGTGTGCGGCAGGACAGCAGGACAGCAGGACAGCTGAGACTGTTCTTATGGCCCCTCCGCTATGAGACGGACAGCCGCTGTCTTCAGATGACGCCTCGGTTGAAGCACAAGGAATGACCCGCTGCACCGCCGAGCATCTGTGAGTACAGTCGCTCTTACTTTACGCCACTTAATAGTTGATAGTAGGAGCACGATGTCAAACTTGAACTCTACATTGGACTTTAACCTTTGTGCCTCAAATAGATTTCCTCCCTAAAGAGCCAACAGTAAACCACACTCGGCTCAAGGCTGCCAATAGGAGCGATAAGGAGAACCTATTGTAGTCTTACGCTATGCAATGCTGGTCGTTTGAGGTCATGCTTTCTTATTCATGATACCTTACAGTGAGTATCCTTCTGAGTCGCGTCGATTTGTCATTCAGAATCAGGTTTTCACTACTGCTGCTGAGTCAGGATGAGGGAATGGTGGCTTCTGGTGGGCTTGATCTGCGCCCCCCTGATGGCGGTGTACCTGCACATCCCGCCCCCCGCCCTCTCCCCTGCCCTGCAGAAATGGTACAATTCAGGGGAGAGTTTCAACTTCAGGGGAAGCAACATCTTCTATAGAGGTAAACAAGTGTGTGTGTGTGTGTGTGTGTGTGTGTGTGTGTGTGTGTGTGTGTGTGTGTGTGTGTTATTTCCTTATTGTGTGAGTGATCCACATGTTGATAGCCCGTTGCTAACTGAGCTCTTCTCCGCTGGTCGCCAGACTCCCTGGGGGCTGTGGGGAGTTCGGATGTGGTCGTCTTGCTGCACGGATTCCCAACGTCTAGTTATGACTGGAACAAGGTGATGAGTGAAGGAATAGAGTGGAACTAGTGATGTGGGTCTTCTTTGTGGAGTCTCTGTATTTATTTTTGAGTAATGTCCGCGATATGCATTATCCTGAAGGTCTTCGTGTTGTTTTGGGGTAGATCTGGAGCGCTCTGAACCAACGCTTCCACAGAGTCGTAGCGCTGGACTTCTTGGGGTTTGGCTTCAGCGACAAACCTGTACGGGTCTAAAACGCACACACAGACACAGACACAGACACGCACGCACGCACTCACTTAAGTATTTATTTCATAATGATCCAAATATTTGAGTTTCTGGAGCATTAAGCAGAAAACATTTGGTATTTGTGTTCTTGGTGTCTTGAATGATTAACCCATTTTCAAAATTGGATTAAGTTAAATTCAATCGGTCAGTCGACTCTGTCCTTGATCCGCCAGGGTGGAAAAAGCTATTTATTTAGAATGTAGACCTGATTTGTTTTCATTCTGGAATGGTCCGATGTGTAAGCCACTGGCTGGTGGAAGGTGTTCAGTCTGGACCTGAGTCCTTCCTCTCCCCCCCGCTGTGTCCCAGCGGGGCCACAGGTACTCTGTGTTCGAGCAGGCCAGCGTGGTGGAGGCGCTGCTGGCCCACCTGGGCCTGGGCGGCCAACGGGTCAACCTGCTGGCCCACGACTACGGAGACACCGTGGCCCTGGAGCTGCTCTACAGGTGTTAGTGGTGTGTGCGTGTGTGCGTGTGTGTGTGTGTGTGTGTGTGTGTGTGAGAATCGGTTAGTTATAAAGGATTGTTCTAAATATTGACTGTAGAATGAATGACTTGAATTAGTAAATCGCTCTCGCTCTCTAGGAGTGACCAGAACCGAACAGGTCACCTGACCATCAACAGCCTGTGTTTGTCCAATGGGGGTGAGTGACCCTGTGTTTACCCAGGGAAGTTGGGGTTCAGTATCTTTACGTCCAGCACCATACCAGACATAAAACTGTCCCTCTTGTATTGGTTAACACTTAGTGGTGATCCATCCTTTAGTTAACAGAACTAACTAAACGCTCAAGGCTTGGACTGGTGTTTTGGAGGTCACTGGGACATACCAGACAGCTCTATGGAGGCTGAAGCTCAAGCCTCTTTCATTTTATATCCAAAGATTTTCTATTGATATCCTATAATTTGTATTGGAAACGTCCTTGAAATCAAAGCCCTATTTTTTAACGATAGGAAGGTTAATGAAAGTTGATTCACATTTTCAGCTGTTTCTACCCAAATATAAATGACATGGCACTCTCTCCCTTTCTACTCTCTTTTTAACAGGACTATTCCCAGAGACAAACTACCCCCGGTGGTTTCAGACTGTAAGCGATGGCTTATTTGCATAATTGTATTCAAACTAACTTAGTAATTGTAGCAGGAGCTAGCGTAGCGTAACGTGTTTGTCGTTGTTTGTGTTGAAGGTTCTGAAGGACGTCAGTCTTCTGTCTCCTGTTCTGACGCGTCTCACCAACTACATGATGTTCTCCAGAAGGTAGGCGGCCGTTGTGTGGAAACACACTGTACACACGTTTCATCTTGTAATGGTAAATACTTTTCATGTTCATTTCAAGTTTATATATGATGTGTACATGGGAATGACAGATTAATGTATCTTTCTTGAGCTGTCTTTTTGATGAGCTAACCGGCTTACATTTGTTGATAGGATTATGCATATCTGGTGCCCAAACACTTTGGGGTGTGTGTGTGTGTGTGTGTAGTGTGGGGCAGGTGTTCGGGCCATACACACAGCCCACTGATGAGGAGTTCTGGGACATGTGGACGAGCCTGCGCTTCAACGACGGCAACCTGGTCATGGACAGGTGTGTGTGTGTGTGTGTGTGTGTGTGTGTGTGTGTGTGTGTGTGTGTGTGTGTGTGTGTGTGTGTGTGTGTGTGTGTGTGTGTGTGTGTGTGTGTGTGTGTGTGTACCTGGTCATGGACGTGTATGTGTGTGTCTCTGTGTGTATGTGTGTGTGTGTGTACCTGGTCATGGATGTGTGTGTGTGTCTCTGTGTGTATGTGTGTGTGTGTACCTGGTCATGGACAGGTGTGTGTCTCTTTGTGTGTTTATAAAGCGATGGGAGAAATGCAATATCATACTCAATATGTGTGACATAGAGTAGATGTCTCTATTTCAGTAAAAGTATGATAAGTAAGTGTCTCCCCCCCCCCCCCCCCCCCCCCCTCCCACAGTGTTCTGCAGTTTCTCAACCAGAGGGCGAAGCACAGAGACCGGTGGGTCGGGGCGCTGACCTCCACGCTGGTTCCATGTGAGTACCGCACAGCGCTAGAGCAACGCACAGCGCTAGAGCGCGCTGTAACGCACAGCGCTAGAGCGCGCTGTAACGCACAACGCTAGAGCGCCTCTCTGGACCCTCGTCGTCTCTGGAGCCTCGTTCTCTCTGGGGTCTTGTTCTCTCTGGATCCTCGTTCTCTCTGGACCCTCGTTCTCTGGACCCTCGTTCTCTCTGGAGCTCTGGAGGGTCCGTTCTCTCTGGACCCTCGTCGTCTCTGGAGCCTCGTTCTCTCTGGGGTCTTGTTGTGGAGTAGTGGGCTAGGAGCTGGTATTATGCCAGACAAGTCTTAGCTAGCCAACCAAATCTAAGCTGCTTATCCGGTGTGGAGAAGCTGCTTAGCCGCGTTGAGACAGCCTACTGCTGGTTATGGGGGGTCGGGGTGGGTGTAAACTGTTGTTTGAACCCAAGGCAGAACCACAACTATTCATACATTTCTAATGCTCAATACAATCCTGATGCCACAAATGGAATAATGCGGAAACTATCAATAAAATATCCTCCATGTATATCTTGCGTAGAGCCATGCAATGTGGTCTGTAGGCCAGCAGGTGGCGATGTTTGACACAGCACAGATTTGATTTACCATTTGACATTTGCCAGATGTTGTTCTTTGGTGGTATGGATGTTCCCTTGGTGGTCACCGAAACTATTCTGGGGCATTATGAGTCCACATACAGCTGTGTTGCCATTGGTTAAAACTAAAGCTTGTTGGGTTGTCACAAATCTGTTTAACCATTAGCATGACCCAGTATTAACCTCTAACACTACTAGCTTCACGTACTCTCTCACTAAGATACTTTAATTTATTTGACCCAATGAGTTTACACTGAAGCTAATTGTGTGTGTGTGTGTGTGTGTGTGTGTGTGTGTGTGTGTGTGTGTGTGTGTGTGTGTGTGTGTGTGTGTGTGTGTGTGTGTGTGTGTGTGTGTGTGTCCGTGCTCCC
This sequence comes from Pollachius pollachius, assembly GCF_949987615.1. Lineage (NCBI taxonomy): Eukaryota > Metazoa > Chordata > Actinopteri > Gadiformes > Gadidae > Pollachius > Pollachius pollachius. The sequence goes on from NC_136951.1 coordinate 20,602,924, forward strand.
TCAGTGCACATGATCTATGGACCCATGGACCCGGTCAACCCTCATCCCGACTTCCTCCTCCGATATAAGTAAGAGGTTCCAGAGCTGAAGGCTCACTCCCAAACTGACTGTACCGACGTGGTTTGTTTAATTTATCACTCAACTCTCTTTGCTCCTATTTCTTTTATAGCTTTTTGATCAATTGCGTTCCCATCAGCTTTGCCAAGGCCAAACGACAGCGTCATTTTATTTGGTGTGCTTGTTTGCATTCGAGTTGAATTTGTTTCAAATGCCTGATCGCATCAACATAATATATCTAACGCAATAATACTATCAATCAAATATCCTGATAGTATATCCAAACCAACTGAATTCAATCGCCCTGTTTGGTATCAGTTGGCTTGTGACCAACCGACCAGTGAGGTCTGTTCTCTGGATTAATAGCGGGGATAAGTGAATCATTTCTTTAACCAAGGTGCAGTTCAAGTGACTGTGTGCCTAACGTTGAACTGCACCCTAGTTATGATAACTAGGGTGTTATCAAAAAGTTGCAACAAAAGTCAATATTTTTCACATGCAGCGTCTTCTTGGGTTCTATGTAAAGACGATTATAACCTGGAGGTGGTCTATATGGAAAAGGCCTTAAATGCTGGGCTGGCTAAAGGCACAGGCCTTACAGGCGCTTGGGCCGTCTCTGCTGGCGCTTAATTAAAATAGAACTTAAGTTGGCCGGGCGCCCGCCCTCATTTTCTGCCTCGACGTAACAAATGTATACATAAAGAAATACAATTTGCCCCGCTGTTCCTCGTTCAGTTCTGGAGAGCAACGTTTGTGTGTCCTGTGAAACCTTTGGTTGGTGTCCGGCCCTGGTGATTTAGTGGAGTCACTGTCTGGTGAAGGAGTGAGTGACTCTGAATGAGTACGCTCATTCACAGCCATTGGGAATGAATGGATGAGGGAATGGATCCAGTCACCTGACGGTCGTCGACCCCCATGTCTCCAGAACAGATCCTCCACTGATTCATATTCTTTCCTTGTTTATCGTAATAGTTCTGTTGTGTAGCCTACATGTAGGAATGCCTTTATCCAGGTCTGATTCCCGTGTTTTCCACAGGTATCTGGTGCAGAGGTCCACCGTCACGCTGCTCGACAAACACATCAGCCACTACCCTCAGCTGGAAGACCCACTGGGCTTCCTGAACGCCTACTACGGCTTCATCAACTCCTTCTGACGCCCGTCCACCGCCCCGTCCAGCTGCGCCTTATGCTTAACCGTCGGAGGAATGAGTGCAGAATCATCTCCAAGCATTAGCAATGTGACTACCAACACTAACGCACTTCTGTGAGTGTCATAACCGTATGATTCTGAAGAGAATACGTTTATACCAACATGTATGATTCATTACCGATAGACTAATAGTAGGAATGACCTAAAATGATGTCAACGATTTGGTGTACTCAATTATTGTAGGCGACATAATCTGTGGGGAACTAATTATTCAGATTCAGCCATGAACAATCTTTCAATCCATGTTAACGTGATTCACAACCGTTGGCAAATAAAAGTAGTTTTCTAAGAAGAGACTGGTGTGTTCATTGACAGGTTCTTTACTTAATCTTTATTGATCCGTTCATTAACTCCTGCATCACAACAACAGAAACATAACTGCACAGAGTCGACCGCCGCAAGGACGTCAAAGTGTAGAGTGCCGACGTGGATATGAAAAGGGGGGGGGTATAGATAACTGGGCGATGGCGGGGGATTTGGTCGTGTGTGGGGGGGATGGGGGGGGGGGGTCTAGCCGACCGACGCCAGGATCACGTCGACGGGCGTCTCATCGGCGCCGCGCACCGTCACCTGCATGGTGACGCCGTCAGACAGCGCCAGGCGGGCGCGCACCAGCAGGTCATGACCCCCGCGGAACACACCTGGAGGGGGGACGGAGGTTAGAGGTCCACAGGTGAAGTTAAAGCAACATCTGAGGTCCATGTCCGATACATAGTGATCATCTAGGGCTGAACGATTTAGGGAAATAATCGAATAGCAATTATTTTGAACAATATTGCGATTTTTTTAATTTATTAAGTTCCTTATGTTCTGTATTATTCACTAAAAAAGCTAAAAGTCATTCTTTAGTATGACCAACACAACATTGGAAGCAGTCAACTTATAAACTGCTCTTTCCTTTAGGCCAGGCCGATGTTGAGATGAATTGATATAACATCTTTATTTAACTGTTCAATTGTGAAAGAAAAATACATTTGATTTGAATCCGATTAATCATTCAGCCCTACTACCACCGTACACATCGGTGGCCAATAGATCAATGATGTATCGACCAATAGAAACGGTTGAGGGAGACGCCGCCGTTCAGATCTACTCACCAGCGAGGAAGAGGACGTGGGAGTTCTTGTTCTCGGGGACTTTGTCCGAGCGCTCGCACGGCTGCATGCCCAGGAAGCTCACGATGTTCCCGACCGCCTCTACACACGGGAAGAGAGAGAGAGAGAGAGAGACAGAGAGAGAGAGAGAGAGAGACACACAGAGAGACAGAGCGAAGGGGTGAGTCTAGCAGCCCAGCCTAATGAACTCACTTGGTCCGGGGGTTAAAACAGTAGGACACATTTAGGAACGTAACAGTTGAAAGAAAGGAGTCAAATTTTGATAATTAATTATCCGTTCAAGGTATTTATCAAGTACAATCCCAAACATTTAATGCTAAATGCTTTAAAAACTCCCAAGTTCTGTTCATGGATCACTACAAAATGAATTCTTCGGTTTTATTTTGCAAAAAGATAAGCAAAAACTGTAAGACAACTCTCTGGTCGCATTTGCCATTATTTGGGAAATGTTAAGTTATCGACTTGATCAATAGAACAACAATTATTTATCCACTTTTAAAATACTCCTTAGTTGCAGCCCTAATATCTATCACAAAGATCCCAACAAAATACATGCAGCTTTCGGAATACCGACTGATGGCCGCTGCAGGTTGGCACCGCAGCATAACGTGGCGACAGAACGTACCGTCCAGAGTGCGGACTGAAGCCAGCGCGAACGTCTCCTCCTTCTCAAACTCGTCTCCTACTTCCTCCCAGGCCGCACCGAAGTTAGGCTTCAGAACCTTCTGGATGTGGTCCGCTACCGTCACCTCCAGGTCTTCCAGCTGGAGAGAGGGAGAGGGGGAAAGAGAGAGATGGGAGGGAGAGAGAGAGGGATGGAGAGAGAGAGAGAGAGAGAGAGAGGGATGGATAAACTATTTATTTGAATCCATTTTTCCACAGGGTCAACTTTGTAGACGGCCTCAAGCAAATTAACTCCTCATGCCGTTCAACTTTAGAACTATATCGAGAGGACAACTAAATGCTAATCCATTTATGACGTATTTTATAAAGTAGATTGAGTGGAAGGATGCTGCAGTGAAGCAGACAGCTGATTGGCGGGAGGCTGTGAAGGGGGCGTGGGCTTCGTACCACGTATTCATCATCGTAGCCGTCGTCGTCGGGGTCTCCGGTGTTGGGGTCGCAGTCTCTCACCAGGTACTTCATGGTGCAGCTGAACGTACACGACACTGCAGAGACAGAGGAGACGTTAGAGGATCAGCTGACACACCGACAGAGACTGATCTGTGATCCCAGGACACCAAACTGTTCAGTGACTGCTCTGTGATGTCAAGACACCAAACTGTTCAGTGACTGCTCTGTGATGTCAAGACACCAAACTGTTCAGTGACCGCTCTGTGACTAAACAGTTCAGTGACATTTCATTGTAAAGTCACCACTCTGAATAAAATGTTACTCATTCCCCTGCTAGATTCAGCCAGTTGAGATTATCGTTCACAATCCAATAGCTAACGGTTCCCTTTCTCGGGAACAATAGTGTGTAGACTGAAGATGTTTAGCCGTTTACCCAAATAAAATGTATTCATTATCAAAAGTGTTGGGCTTTTTCGGTACTCGGCTATGGCTACATGTCCCACACCCCCCCTGCCCCCCGGGTGTGTACCGGCGGTGGGGTCCTCCTCAGGCAGCCCCACCAGGCTGTAGCAGGACCCCGGCTGGCTGTAGGGCAGGCTGGCCGCCGGGATGTAGTGCAGCACCTCGTAGGGGTCGGAGGGCTCCATGTGCACCACCACCTGGGAGACACACACACACACACACCATTACACCACCACCTGGGAGACACACACACACACCATTACACCATCACCTGGGAGACACACACACCATTACACCACCACCTGGGAGACACACACACCATTACACCACCACCTGGGAGACACACACACCATTACACCACCACCTGGGAGACACACACACACACACACCATTACACCACCACCTGGGAGACACACACACACACCATTACACCATCACCTAGGAGACACACACACCATTACACCACCACCTGGGAGACACACACACCATTACACCACCACCTGGGAGACACACACACACACCATTACACCATCACCTGGGAGACACACACACCATTACACCACCACCTGGGAGACACACACACACACACACACACCATTACACCACCACCTGGGAGACACACACACCATTACACCACCACCTGGGAGACACACACACACACACACACCATTACACCACCACCTGGGAGACACACACACACACACACACCATTACACCACCACCTGGGAGACACACACACACACCATTACACCACCACCTGGGAGACACACACACCATTACACCACCACCTGGGAGACACACACACACACCATTACACCACCACCTGGGAGACACACACAGCATTACACCACCACCTGGGAGACACACACACCATTACACCACCACCTGGGAGACACACACACACACACACACCATTACACCACCACCTGGGAGACGCACACAGACACACAAGAGTTTATATTCACGCACACGACCACATCCTCCACCACGGTAAAGGGAGGTGTGTGCGCAGCATAAACACTTTTTGTTGTCCTTGAAGATAAATGTTACAGGTGCAAACCCCACCGTGTTAAAGACCATGGTTCCCTCTCCCACATGACCACTGGGGGGACCAGGACCGGTCCAGTACCCCGATACTGGACCAGTTAGTCAGACCAGTAGCCTGGTCTGAGTGTAACTTGGTCCAGTATCGGGGTACCTTCTGCAGCTGACTGTAACCAGTCCAGTGTCGGGGTACCCCTTGTAGCTGACTGTAACCGGTCCAGTGTCGGGGTACCTTCTGCAGCTGACTGTAACCAGTCCAGTATCGGAGGTACTGGACTGGTTACAGTCGGACCAGGCTACTGGTCTGACTAACTGGTCCAGTATCGGGGTACCTTCTGCAGCTGACTGTAACCAGTCCAGTATCGGAGGTACTGGACTGGTTACAGTCGGACCAGGCTACTGGTCTGACTAACTGGTCCAGTATCGGGGTACCTTCTGCAGCTGACTGTAACCAGTCCAGTATCGGAGGTACTGGACTGGTTACAGTCGGACCAGGCTACTGGTCTGACTAACCGGTCCAGTATCGGGGTACCTTCTGCAGCTGACTGTAACCAGTCCAGTATCGGAGGTACTGGACTGGTTACAGTCGGACCAGGCTACTGGTCTGACTAACTGGTCCAGTATCGGGGTACCTTCTGCAGCTGACTGTAACCAGTCCAGTGTCAGGGTACTGGACTGGTTACAGTCGGACCAGGCTACTGGTCTGACTAACTGGTCCAGTATCGGGGTACCTTCTGCAGCTGACTGTAACCAGTCCAGTATCGGGGTACCTTCTGCAGCTGACTGTAACCAGTCCAGTATCGGAGGTACTGGACTGGTTACAGTCGGACCAGGCTACTGGTCTGACTAACCGGTCCAGTATCGGGGTACCTTCTGCAGCTGACTGTAACCAGTCCAGTATCGGAGGTACTGGACTGGTTACAGTCGGACCAGGCTACTGGTCTGACTAACTGGTCCAGTATCGGGGTACCTTCTGCAGCTGACTGTAACCAGTCCAGTATCGGAGGTACTGGACTGGTTACAGTCGGACCAGGCTACTGGTCTGACTAACTGGTCCAGTGTCGGGGTACCTTCTGCAGCTGACTGTAACCAGTCCAGTATCGGAGGTACTGGACTGGTTACAGTCGGACCAGGCTACTGGTCTGACTAACTGGTCCAGTATCGGGGTACCTTCTGCAGCTGACTGTAACCAGTCCAGTGTCAGGGTACTGGACTGGTTACAGTCGGACCAGGCTACTGGTCTGACTAACTGGTCCAGTATCGGGGTACCTTCTGCAGCTGACTGTAACCAGTCCAGTATCGGGGTACCTTCTGCAGCTGACTGTAACCAGTCCAGTATCGGAGGTACTGGACTGGTTACAGTCGGACCAGGCTACTGGTCTGACTAACCGGTCCAGTATCGGGGTACCTTCTGCAGCTGACTGTAACCAGTCCAGTATCGGGGTACCTTCTGCAGCTGACTGTAACCAGTCCAGTATCGGGGTACCGGACTGGTTACAGTCGGACCAGGCTACTGGTCTGACTAACTGGTCCAGTATCGGGGTACCTTCTGCAGCAGCTGGTCGTTGAGCGTGTTGGTGCAGTCGAACTGGAACACCATGTGCTGGGCGAAGGTGTGCTTGACGCAGCGCACCACGTACTCCGTCTCCGCCTCCGTCAGCTGCACCGCCTCCGACGACTTGAAGAGCGGCCCCAGGCCCTGGAACTCCAAGATGGCCGCCAGTTGCTCTGTCCGGTCGGCAGCAGAGATCAACATTAATACCATTCAAACAATATTCAACTCAAATCTGACCTGACTGCTTCTGCACTCTCTTACTAAAATAGACGTAGAGAGGACAAGCATATTGCCGAAAAAATGGAGGAGAAATGGAGTAAAAGGGTCGGGATGTAAATCAAAGTTCAGCGTTAGAGTGTGCGGCGGCGCTAGGAGCCCCGGCGTGGCGTGAGGGACCCACCCTGGTAGATGTCCTGCCGCGAGGGGGCCAGCTTCTCCGGCATCTTGCTGGTGGCCATAGGCGCCATGTCTGGAGGAGGGGGGGGGAACAACACGGGGTCAGTGGGATGGAAGAAGAACGGCCCTCCCCCAGGAGAACCAGGTCCTCACTGCGCCCAGATGGGGGGGGGTACCTGACTTCTGCTCCGAGATGGGGGTGGTGGCCAGGGGGACGCTCTTCATGTCGAAGGGTCTCTCGGAGGGGTCCAGCGTGTACTGGTGCAGAGACTTCTCCAGCCCGGGGACCGACACGGACAGACCTGCTGAGCACGCACACACACACACACACACACATTAATCTCACCGGACCTGGAGAACCTAACCAGGGACCTCACAGCCATCAGGAGACTCATCCTCGTTGTTCTAACCTCTGTGAAAGACGACCAGTTCCCCTTCATCTACTCAGATGGTTTATCAATACAGTATTCCTCATTTCCACCTGAACCCATACCACCGCTCAATGAACTAAAGACTGTAAGGTATGTACCTTTGAAGAGCACCTGTTGGAGGGGTGTGCGTGTGTGTGTGTGTGTGTGTGTGAGACTGCGTGTGTGTGTGTGAGACTGCGTGGAGGTTGTGTGTGAGACTGCGTGGAGGCAGTGTGTGCGTGTGCGTGGAGGTCGTGTGTGTGGAGGTTGTGTGTGAGACTGCGTGGAGGTTGTGTGTGCGTGGAGGCTGTGTGTGAGACTGCGTGGAGGTTGTGTGTGCGTGGAGGTCGTGTGTGTGGAGGTTGTGTGTGCGTGTGCGTGGAGGTTGTGTGTGCGTGTGCGTGGAGGTCGTGTGTGTGGAGGTTGTGTGGAGGCTGTGTGTGAGACTGCGTGGAGGTTGTGTGTGCGTGTGCGTGGAGGTTGTGTGTGCGTGGAGGTTGTGTGTGCGTGTGCGTGGAGGTTGTGTGTGCGTGTGGCTGTGTGTGCGTGTGGCTGTGTGTGCGTGTGCGTGGAGGTTGTGTGTGCGTGGAGGTTGCGTGTGCGTGGAGGTTGCGTGTGAGACTGCGTGGAGGTTGTGTGTGCGTGGAGGTTGTGTGTGCGTGGAGGCTGTGTGTGAGACTGCGTGGAGGTTGTGTGTGCGTGGAGGTTGTGTGTGCGTGGAGGTTGTGTGTGCGTGGAGGTTGTGTGTGCGTGGAGGTTGTGTGTGCGTGGAGGTTGTGTGTGCGTGTGGCTGTGTGTGCGTGTGGCTGTGTGTGCGTGTGGCTGCGTGTGCGTGTGGCTGTGTGTGCGTGTGGTTGTGTGTGCGTGTGGCTGTGTGTGCGTGTGGCTGTGTGTGCGTGTGGCTGTGTGTGCGTGTGGCTGTGTGTGCGTGTGGTTGTGTGTGGTTGTGTGTGCGTGTGGCCGTACCGTTGAAGATGTAGGCGGCGTTCAGGGCCTTCTGCTTCTGCTGAAGGACGTTCATGTAGAAGGTGGCTCTGTCCCGCACCTCATCGTCACTGTCCATCATACACCTGCACACACACACACACACACACACACACACACAGTCAGAAGATGGGGGGATTGTTGTGTTTTCAGAGGGAGAATTTGTAAAATTGAACAAAATAATGTGTCTTGTCTTTATTGAAGCAGATTCAAATATCGTGTAGCCTTAATGCCATTAAAAGTATTTTTGGATAAAAGGTCTGTTGTGATCGGTCAGTAGGTGACTGGTCTGTTGTGATTGGTCAGTCAGTGACTGGTCTGCTGTAATTGGTCAGTCAGTGACTGGTCTGCTGTGATTGGTCAGTCAGTGACTGGTCTGGTGTGATCGGTCAGTAGGTGACTGGTCTGCTGTGATTGGTCAGTCAGTGACTGGTCTGCTGTGATTGGTCATTCAGTGACTGGTCTTGTGTTTGGTCAATATTTGACTGGTCTGCTGTGATTGGTCAGTCAGTGACTGGTCTGCTGTGATTGGTCAGTCAGTGACTGGTCTGTCCTGTGGTCAGTATGGCAGTGAGACAGGTACCTCTGCATGAGAACCAGGACACTGGGCAGCAGGTCGTCGTTCTGGGCTCCAAACTTGGCCAGGGCGCTGACCGCCGCTGGGGGGGCAAAGAGGTCACGATGAAGGCTCTGAAGAAGAGCCAGCCGCGATGGGCTCAGTCATACACATTGGGTTATTATTGGGGTGGCCATAGAGTAGGAAGCCATTTGACGGTACTTTTAACAAAAAGCTAGGCAGCTAGGCAAGTCAGGCAGATGTTCACACTCTCCCAAAAACAAACAGCGTATTAGTTTAATACGAGTCGTGCATAAGTGTGGGTTTCTCCCCCCCTCCCTCCCTCTCTCTCCCCCCCTCCCTCCCTCTCTCTACCTGCTCGTACGGCCTCGCTCTCCAGCACCACGCGGTTGAAGATGAAGCGGATGTACTTGGAGGGGGCGGGGGTGCGCGGCCCCTCCTTGCCCAGCAGGTGCAGGATCTTGGTGGCGAGCACCGTGTGCTCGCAGTCCTCGATGAACTCGCACAGGTGGGCCAACCCCGTCTCCTTGCTCTCGGGGTTCTCCTCGATGATCCCAATGATGCAGTCAACGATCGCACGCTTGTACTCAAAGCCCCCCTGCAGACCAGGGCGAGAGAGAGAGAGAGAGAGAGAGAGAGAGAGAGAGAGAGAGAGAGGGGGAGAGAGAGAGAGAGACATGAGGGATGAGAGAGAGAGTGAGAGAGAGAGAGAGGAGAGAGAGAGAGAGAGAGACATTAGGGACGAGAGAGAGAGAGAGAGAGAGACATTAGGGACGAGAGAGAGAGAGAGAGAGAGAGAGAGAGAGAGAGAGACATTAGGGACGAGAGAGAGAGACATTAGGGGGGGAGGGGGAGAGAGAGAGAGTCAGTTTGAAAGAGAGAGAGAGAAAGAGAGAGAGAGAGAGACAAGATAAGACAAAAAGAAAGAAAGGAGAGATTGAAAAAGAAACACAGAGACAACAAAAAGAGAGAAAGAGAGCGATACATAAGGAAAGAAGAAAAGAGGAAGAAAGACAGACAGTTACATGGAGGGAGAGAGTAGGACGGAGAGACAGAAAGAGAGACAGAAAGAAGATGCTGTGTGGATATCCCAGCGATCGGCACAGAGGCGATCCACACTCACATCAGAATTGAGGAAACACAATTCTGATCTGGATCATCGATGAGGTCATGCTGATGACCTGAGAGTGGGGGGGGGGGGCTTACGTCGTCACGGAGCATGTTGGACAGGAAGTTCATCATGACACTGTGCTTCCTGGGATACTTCTGGCAGAGGGAGCTGATGGCCTGCACCACGACCACCTGAACACACACACACACACACACACACACACACACACACACACACACACACACACACACACACACACACACACACACACACACACACACACACACACCATATGTTAGCTTTTTATAATTATAAATAAAAATGTATTATCCAACAGCCTTCTGTCTGTTCTTCTGCACATCTGACCCAGTTCCATCCGTTACATTCTTATTCTATTACATATTCCCTCCATCCCTAAAGGAATGAAGACCCGCCCCCTAAGAAACATTCCTACTGTCGCAGAAACATCTGTGAATCGACCAATCAGCCGCGACCGACCTTGAACTCGTCGGAGATCTCGGAGACGAAGGAGGAGATCTGCTTCATGAGGCGGTCCACACTGCTCTCACTGCCCGTCTTCAGCAGCGTGGTGATGGCCAGCGTGGCGATGCTGCGGTTCGAGTCCGTGATCAGGTTCTCCAGGTCCAGGTTGCAGGCGGTCACCGCGGACGGGTGCTTCATCGCCACCTGGTGGACGCACACGGGACACACAGGACGCCGGCTCCTGGTCACATTGCTTTCATTTGAGGAGGACCGTTTTTTTTACATTATTTAAATAGTTGATTGTATGGATTAGTGGTATCATTGATTGAACCTCATCCAGAGAGTGTGTGTGTGTGTGTGTTACCTTGTTGAGGGTCCTGACTGCAGCGTATCTTAAGGCTGCTTTGGGTGAACTGCAGAACAGCTGCAGCACTGGAGAGACAAAGAAAGAAACACACAACAAGCCTTAGAAGAGAGCTCAAGAGGAAACTGTACGGCGCAGCTGAAACCTAACACTAGGCTTTCTGTCGGTTGCTCCCGCTTTACCAGCAGTAAATCAGAACCACATCCCAACAGCTTCTCAATGGAGACCACAACATTATTTTTCCGGGTTGGCTCTCGGTTCACGTTCCCTCGGGGTCAGGACCGATGCCCCGCCCCCTTCGCGTTAACGTCAACGTGCTGTGGCAGTTTAAAGGCAGTGGAGGCCCCTGTGGCCCCCCAGTGTCTCCAGGGGGCCCAGCAGAACGGGGGGCGTGAGGACGACGTACCGGAGACGGCGGGCGCCAGCTCCCGGGCGGTGCAGTTGGGCATGTGCACGATGGCCGAGGCCGCCTCGTACACCACCATCTCGTTCTTGTTCCTCAGGCAGCTCTCGATGAAGTCAAACAGCGGGCTGTCGTGGCTGTGCACACACACAGACACGCACACGCACACACACACTGATTAGAAACTCAGAGCAGCACGGGGTGATTTCATCTTCTTATTGTTTGTTATTTTGAAGTTGATTCATTTTCTTCATAATTTGGTCTACGCATAAAAGTTACGTCCTCATAAGAACAAGTATAATACTAATCAATAGATAATGAAGCAGGGAACGCCATCAACTGCTTTCTGAAGCTTTAAACAGATTATGTTTTGGTATCATCAAAGTGATGATGGACTCAATCAAGCGTTGTTAAGCCCCCAATGAGGCGCCGGTCTGGAGCGGGGCTGGACGTACCCCCCCTCCGTCTCCTCCAGCAGCTTGCTGGCGATGCGGATCAGCATGCAGTAGGCGAACGGGGACTTGAGGCCCGACTTGGTGAACTTGTTGAGCATCTTGGAGACGGCCAGCCGGTCGTTCTTCCTGAGGTGGTACAGCAGCCCCAGGGCGTGGTACTGGAGCAGGGGGGAGGAACACTCTTTAACTCTTCATCCCAACGCGCTGACATGAACTTAGGTCCGCTTGGAGGAGAGTCAGATTAATACTGCCTCGCTTTATTTGTGCTTTGCTCTGTTAGAACAACAATTATTTTTTGTTAAGCTCTAAAAATATGGACCGAAATTCAGGCTCATGATCTCTAGAGGAATCGTAATCGGTTTGTTTTTGATGCATCATTTATTTATTGGAATATAATGAGTCCAATAGCCTTTAAGCAGACAATAGTATACCTAATGTATAGGTAGTGCAGTTCTGACCCAGGTCATTAGGGACCTTACCCCAGGATGTTTACAGACACTGGGGAACCCAGTTCCCCAGTACCCCCCTGCCCACAGCTCTGTACTGGGAGTCCCCCAGTACCCCCCTGCCCACAGCTCTGTACTGGGAGTCCCCCAGTACCCAGCGCCCCCCGGCCCACAGCTCTGTACTGGGAGTTCCCCGGTACCCCCCTGCCCACAGCTCTGTACTGGGAGTCCCCCGGTACCCCCCTGCCCACAGCTCTGTACTGGGAGCCTCACCTGGACCATGATGTTGTCACTGGAGGCAGCCTCCTGGGCCTCGTTCACCCAGCGCTTCACCACGTCGTAGCTCATCTTCACCATGTGCTGCCCACAACAACAACAACAACAACACAGGGAGGGTTACCACGGAGACCACCCACACCTTCACACTGCCCCCTGGAGGGGCTCGGTTGCTCCCTCCCCCGTGAGGAGTCAGGTCTCACCAGGGAGGAGACCAGCGCTGAGCTGGACACGCTGGGCACCTTGTCCACGATGGCCTGCTTCATGTAGCGCTCGATGGCCTGCAGCATGGTGGTCTGAGGGGAGAGGGGGGGCCGTCAGGGTCAGCTACGCTCCACTGTGAGCACCAGCTACAGTAAGTTACAGTAAGGGGAAGAGCTTCATGACCCGATGGGAAGATTTGAAACACAAAGCTCATGACTACCAATGCAGCTGGAAGACAGACATCTAACTTCTTGTCCTATGAAAGACGTGCGTTGAGACTGTTTGGTGCTCTGCCCTGCGGACCCCCGGCCCCTCCCAGAGCCCTCCTTACGTCGGTGATCCTGCAGAGGGCGCGGATGGCGGGGCCCCGGTACACGTCCTCCTTGCCGGTCATGTCCTTGGTCAGGCTGTGAAACACCAGGAAACACATTCATTAGCCCCATTCCCATCAAGCTACAAACACACTGGGAAAATAGCATTAATAACCACATTTCTAGTTGGATAATATAAACTTTATTATTCCTGGATGGGAAAAGTAAGTGACGAACAATACTAATAAACTATGACTTTGAATTAAAAAACAACTATTTTAAGGAATGATTTAACTCTTCACCCTCACCATATGTACCATACAGCTATACATTGTTTACGTTGCCCTATTTCCAGCAATCACATTCATCAGGACAAAATACTGTTTATTCATTTATATTCAATTGATGAACACACAAAACCCCTGGTTGAGCTGTGATCCATCCATCCATCCATCCATCCATCCATCCATCCATCCATCCATCCATCCATCCATACATCCATCCATCCAGACGGTGTGGATGATCTGAGCAGCTCACCTGCTCGTTACAATGATGACGTCCTCGGAGATGTTGGCCATCTCCTTTATGGTCAGGTAGCACATCCTTCTCAAGGTTTGCTGAAAACCAAATCATATGTTGTCTTATAAAAATGAATAAAGGCTTATTCCACATAATAAAACATTTCCATCATCAGAGAGCCCCAATCATACATTTCCCTCAATAGCCCATAACTTACGTCATTAGACTGGAATAGTCGGGTCATGGCGAAGAAGGCTTCAGTGGCTTCTGTCGTCCCGAAGTGCTCCCCCTGCACGAACGACACACGTTGACATGTGTAGACAATGCAGATCAAGACAGACGAAGTGACTCGAGAGTCCGTCATTACATCAGGACTATCCCTTTACCTGATTAAGGAGGTAGATGATCTTGGTCAAAATGTGAAGGCATCTTCTTGGGTTGATGGGAGTCTCGTTGAAGATACGCGCCTGTCAACAATTAGCCGGGCATTGTAATAAATCGTGCACTCTTTTAATTACATCAATACATTGATCGTGTCTGGAGTGCATCCTACCTCCTGCAGGACGGCGCTCTTCTCCAGATGCTGGAAGGGGTTTGACCCGCTTCCTGAAAGAGGTCAAAACAAACGCTCCGTTTAAAACAATCCACTTGAAAGGTCCATAAAACGATGAATAAGTCCAGCATTTGACACACAGGTAACGTTACAGGTAACGTTACAGGTAAGTTACACAGGAACAGGTAACATAAACACAGCGACCCGTCTCCTCAGACTGGAGGACCGTCTCGACCTTAGACCGAGAGCGACACCCTAGACATTATCTTTATCCTAAACCTCTGACGGAGTATAATTGCATTTACATGATATCACACGAGTATAGACTCGTCACGTCAAAGCACAAGCGACAAATCATAAGATCAATACAGGTTAGCCGACGAGCTAACAGGGAGCTAGCGCTGCAATGTGGGACTAACTTCACTGTCGGCGGATTAGTTTTTACGCAGCCGTTAATATTCATGTGAGATCGCAATCTTACCAGATTCCTCATCTTTTTTGTCAAATTTCTTAATCATTGTTGCAAGATAGTTCTCCGGGATGAGGCCAGCGGACTCTCAAACATAGGAAGCTTCTTCCACGTAGCAGTACGAGTGAACACTTCCGGTCCACGTCGACGGAAGACGCGTCAGAAGGTGACCAGCGTCAGGAAGTTGCTTCGCTCGGCCAGCAGGGGCTGTTGTTGTTCCTCCGCTTGGCCAGCAGGGAATGCTGTTGTTGCTTCGCTCGGCCAGCAGGAGAGGCTGTTGTTGCTTCGCTTGGCCAGCAGGGGGTCCTGTTGTTGCTTCGCTTGGCCAGCAGGTGGTGATTTTTGTTGCTTCGCTTGGCCAGCAGGCGGTGCTGTTGTTGCTTCGCTCGGCCAGCAGGGAGTGCTGTTGGTCAGAATATATTGAGGAACGCCACCTGTAGAGAATTTGTAGCGTTTCACCTGTAGAGAATTTGTAGCGTTTCACCTGTAGAGAATTTGTAGTGTTTCATAAGATAAGAAAATGTTTGAAAATATTCAACGTCATTTCAAGTATGATATGAAAGGTTAACAAATTACATAAACACAAATTAACAAATAAATAGAATTTGAATAATCAACGTTAGACTCAATGTTAGACTGACTGAGGACAGAGCTGCCTTAAAAAAGGCAGCTCTGTCCTCAGTCCTTAAAGGGCTACAGGCCATCCTATCACACACCCTCAGAGCAAGACGGGTCGGTGGGGATGTTGGAAATCTCATAAGACAAGCCGACTAGACCAAGATCCGTAATGATACAATGGAACTGATACATCAATGCTCTGTGTATTTGCTATGTTGACCAAATTAAACACATACCTCAGTCAATGTAAGGATTGTATTCATACTGTTTGCAACCTGCATCAATACACACTCTGGTTCAAAATTGTCTCGAAAATAATCTTGTAATAGTTGGTGCTTAACAATGTGTCCTGCCTGGGTTCAATAAAGAATTTGAAAGTATATAAAGATAATTATGATCTTATCTTATCTAAAGTCCAACTGTGAAGCACCTCTACGAGAAGGTAACGTGACGGCTAATGAACTGTGGTGGAAACATGAACTTGCAGATACAATCAAGGGAGATGTGTCCCTGTGGCTCTAGGCGCATTCTGCCAGCTTGGACTAATGTATGGGTGTCTGGAACGGAGCCTTCAGCTACTAGTGCACACTTTGTGTTTCTAAGAAGAAAGTCTTGTTCTACTTTAAATATAATGATGAATAGGCTGTGGGGGGGTCAGTCATGTGATCTGGAGTTCCGAGAAAGCAAATTAAGGCCCATTCCCGATTACATTCAACCGGTTGTTATTATTATAATGGTAAAGAGACTGATCACGTAAAACCCTCTTATATCGAATGATGCAATACATATTGTGTACAGATTCACCTAGGCGTTATACATCTACTACGGCTATGACTAACGATATTAGTCTGACTCCTTTTATAGTGTTAAATATATTACATTCTGTTCTTTCATGTGTTATTAGGCTTGCATTGGATATTATTGCATCCATTTGATTTATTGCTGTATTCTACGCTGTTTAGAGAGCTCCAAAGTAAAGCAGATATTAAGATGGATGAACTATACAGACCATTCCCATTAGGCTTTAGTAATCACCTTCTGTTATTAGTAAAAATATAAATATTACCAACACAAATATGGGTTAATTATGTAGGATCAAGGGCGTAGGAACCGGGGGGGGACGGAGGGGACGTGTCCCCTCCAATATCGGAGACAGGCGCATTTGTCCCACCTAAAAATTATACCGGATCTGTCAGGTTTCCGATATGTGTCCCCCCCAATGTTAAACTCATTCCTACGCCCCTGTGTAGGATGATTATAAAGAAACATTAAAAATAATGGAAATTGGCTTATTTTCATTATGTGTCTCATGTTTGGTAAGGTTCAAGTTCACATTGATTCGTATTGCAGGTTATTTGGCAGCTGGCGAAAATGAGCACAAGAGAAAAGAAAAAAGGAAAAGAGGTGGTGGGCTACTGTTGCTCTCAATATTAATGCTATTATTTATTTTGTGTGTGGGGATGGCACCCGTCTATAGTATTTATGTCAAAGGCATCGAATAACATTATTTATGAAAGATGGTTGATGAGTATTTTTTCCCCGGGGAGGATGGTGACTCACGCCGTAGAAGTGAAGTTATAACGGCTCTGGAGGGCTCACTGAGGCCCTCTACTGGCTGCTGGCAGAACTTTTCAGAAAAGTGACCTGACCGAATCAAGTGAAACGGGCATTTCTGACTCATAACTCCAAAGAGACATTTAACAGCAACCATCCAGCGCTGCAACATCTTCAAGACATCGGCTTAAGCTACAGCTCAAGAGAAAGCCATTTTGATTGCTTAATCGTAGAGTTATTGTTCAGTTTTGTTTAGGTTAAATGGCAATTAACGATACAAAAGTAAGTTCCTTGGATACAATCGCTGCTGTTAACTAGTTAACCATCTGATGAGTTACAACATAGCAACAGCAACATTGTCCAACAGGTCTTTTACAAGCTATGTCTAGTAATAATTAATCATTTTGAGGAATTAAGCGTCGGGACACAATACCAAACAGTAAGGTCAAACATGAAACAGCGAAAATCGTGAAATGAAACAGACATCCCGGTCCCTGCGAGCCGTGTTGTTCCACCTATAGATATTTGATGAAAATAACAGGTCGTTTCTGTCATCTGCTTTATTTCAGTAAAATAATCATTTGAGTACAAAAATAACAGACATCTGATAAACGCACACACGCATGCATGTCTCAATTGTTTAATAGTGTCATTGCATGTTTGCTTTTTTTAAAATATAAATTGAAGTAATTCATATGCTAATATAGGCTTCATTCGATTTTCTCACCCCATCAAATCTTTAACATCTTTATAATAAAAATGAAATCAGCACAAGTAGTCTAACATAGCTTGACATAGGCCTACATGCAATATTTCATTTTCATAATGAAGTCTTTAAGGCCTATTTGATAAATAATGCAGACTCAGAGATTCAGAAACACCTCATCCGTTCAACGCGTTCTCTCAACTCCAACGTTTTGGAAGTAAAATTAAGTCATCAATATGGGGTTGCAACATATAACTTAATAACCGTGTTAGTCAAAATCCAACACTGCTGTCGCTTTTTCAAAAGATCTTCCCGCATCGGTGCGTTGAGTTCGTGCGGCACCGACGCCGCGCGGTCACTTGCGTCCGATCTGCGCCAAAAGGCGCGCGTTGTCCGCCGCCTTGGCGCGCATGTTCTTGGCTTTGGCGATGTCGAAAAGGATGTTCATAATGTTGGTCGGCACGTCCAACGACAGCGTGAACTTGCTCCTCCGGTCGCTCCGGCCGCTGTTCTGGAGGATCTTGCTCCGCAGCTTAGTCTGACTGAGGATCCTGTAGTTTGGCTGGCCGTTAGAGATCCTTTTCGCCCTCGAGTCGGCGGAGGAGAGGAACTCCGAGCCCCTGAAAAGAGAGCCCCATTGGTCCGCGGCGGGCAGGTAGTTTGGAGCCTGCGCGCCGCCCCGCGGGTCCCCGGAAAAGTCCTGGTTGTGCTCGCGGGCGCACAGGACGTCCGAGCCGCGGTGGGAGAGGCGCAGGCACAGGCTGCTGCTCCGCGCGCAAAGCACCGAGATGAGGAGCACGGTCCGGAGGGGCGACAGCATGCCGTCCTGTGGGGGTGGGGGGGGGGGGGGGGGGGGAGGGACACCGGACACGGGAACAAGTTAGTCACTTTGGATTCAGACATTTAACCACATATTATAAAAAACACAAAAAATATATAGGCTAGGGAATAGTGTGAACATTTCCAAAATAGATTAAATATGAAACTGTAACGCAGCCCTCAATGGGTAATTTCTCATGTGGGCAACAATATCGATGGCAAAATAGGCAGCCTTTCCTAAAGGAATTCTTAATAAATAAAAAAAAGCATAAGAACTCACCTAATTAGAGCAACCTGCAGCGAAGAATCGGCAACGATACCAACCGTGCCCTTAGGCCTATGTATAAATTTTAGAGTGCGATCAAATGTCCTTGAAGTTAAAACACATGAATCTTCCCTCCCGTCTCCGCTTGAAGTGAGCTGTGCGCGCTGTGTCTACTCGTCACGAGTTTGGTGTGTTCTGGCTTCCCAGTGGAGCCATTTAGTAGGAGACGCGCTTAACCACCACAGCCATGCGCCAGAAGCAACGTCACGTGGTTGACATTTTGGTCTGCTATATAATACGACGTGTTCTGTTGTTGGCGTGCACAGTGGATTGACACACGCACACTGACACTGACGCACACACACGACTCACACACACATACCTACTGTGGCCATATACACAAACACTCACACACACGTAAAGTACTGTTTGCGTGTGTGTAGTCTATTTCTAACATAGTTGATCATGTTTTTGTTCCAATTATAGGAAAAAAGTAGAAGCCTTAAACGTTCAAAGGGAAATTAAAAGTTAGAACAGCCAATAAAAAAGGACTATACAGTCTACCTAATGTGAAACAATAAATGAGTCATCCCGTCCATAAAACAACTGTGACAAGTGAAATAGAGTGTTCTGCTGAGGGAGATACAGTGGGACCCTCTAAAGCTCTCAAATATAGACCCAGGATTCACCGTGACACAACCCACCCCCTCCTACTGGTAGCAGGGTGTAAGGAGCTCAATGGGAAGGGGAGAAGTGGTGCGGTGGGTTGTTCAGCAGATAACGAGTGGAGGCTTAACGACCAACAGCCAACTGATCACGTTTTGACACCGCAATTTAAAGCTGGGGTGGGCGAAAAAAAATCGGTATCTGTGTCTGTTGCTGGCCTGTGATAAACCTGTCCATTCATATCATTCAGCCCGAATGCAACGATTGGATGTCCTACCTGTCCGTCTACCTACCTACCTGTCTGTCTACCTACCTACCTGTCTGTCTACCTGTCTGCCTACCTACCTACCTGTCCATCTACCTACCTACCTGTCTCTCTTCCTACCTACCTCACTACCTGTCTGTCTACCTACCTACCTGTCTGTCTACCTACCTACCTGTCTGTCTAACTATCTGTCTACCTACCTACCTGTCTGTCTGTCTACCTACCTGTCTGTCTAACTACCTGTCTATCTACCTGTCCGTCTACCTACCTACCTACCTGTCTACCTACCTATCTACCTGTGTCTACCTACCTACCTACCTGTCTACCTATCTATCTACCTGTCCGTCTACCTACCTACCTACCTGTCTACCTATCTATCTACCTGTCCGTCTACCTACCTACCTACCTGTCTACCTACCTATCTACCTGTCTGTCTACCTACCTACCCGAATGGAGGTGAGGGATCTTATCGACTGGATACTTTCAGAACCGAGCTTTCTTCGGCTGGTTTCTCCAAACTGCGTCGTCTAGCTTTAACGAGACGATCAGCCGCCGCTGGATCCCGGTCTGATGCGAGCCTTAAATAATCCCCGGGGACGTGGTGTCCTCCTACTCAGACCCCCCTCTGTAATGATCTGAGCAAATAACAGTTTCACCATCTGTGGGGACCGTCCCCTCCCTCATTAACAGAGACTGGAGATCTGTTGTCCCCCCGGCTCCCGGTCCAGTGCCAACCAAGAGGCATCGGCTCATCCAGGGTTTAAACCAAAGGCAACCTCCTTAAAACCTATGAATGAATCAACCGACCAATCAGGGGAGGTCTCCATCTCGTCAGGACGACAGAAGGGGTCGGAGAGGACCACCAACTTTGGAAGCTAGAACCATCATTATTATTATTTTGGGATTACTGGTAGTACCCACAGTCCCTAGGGGCCGTATTAAGAATAAAGCCGGTCCCTAGGGACCGTGTTAAACAGACCTGGTCTCCAGGGGCCGTATTAAACAGACCTGGTCTCCAGGTGCCGTGTTCAACAGACCTGGTCTCCAGGGGCCGTGTTCAACAGACCTGGTCTCCAGGGACCGTGTTCAACAGACCTGGTCTCCAGGGACCGTGTTCAACAGACCTGGTCTCCAGGGGCCGTGTTCAACAGACCTGGTCTCCAGGGACCGTGTTCAACAGACCTGGTCTCCAGGGACCGTGTTCAACAGACCTGGTCTCCAGGGGCCGTGTTCAACAGACCTGGTCTCCAGGGACCGTGTTCAACAGACCTGGTCTCCAGGGACCGTGTTCAACAGACCTGGTCTCCAGGGACCGTGTTCAACAGACCTGGTCTCCAGGGACCGTGTTCAACAGACCTGGTCTCCAGGGACCGTGTTAAACAGACCTGCGGGGAAAAGGCCAACACTATCGTCGTCCTTATGCTCTCTCACACACGTGGCGTTGGAACAGTTCTTGAATGTGAATCACACGGGCAGACGCTACGCCTACGCAGGAAACCCCTGCCACTTGGTGCGTCCGTCTGGTCCCGCCCCCTCTCAAAGCGCCCCCCATGCCCCTCTTTTCGTGATCCCCATGCTGGGCTCCCCTTCGGACCCTCACCTGTCTCCACAGCCGGAGGTGACAGGCGGACATATGTACC
This sequence comes from Pollachius pollachius, assembly GCF_949987615.1. Lineage (NCBI taxonomy): Eukaryota > Metazoa > Chordata > Actinopteri > Gadiformes > Gadidae > Pollachius > Pollachius pollachius. Next base: position 20,623,935 of record NC_136951.1, read on the forward strand.
AGAGGAGAGGTGATGGAGAGGCAGACAGGGGCCGTGTTCAACAGAGACTGAGACAACAGATCTCCATTAAACAGCACAAGACAAGTGTAAGGAAGGGGGAGGGAGAGGGGAGGATGAGGAGAAGGAGGAGGTGAGGAGGAGGAGGAGGAAGGGATGGAGGTCAGGGGTTCACAGCGTGGGCTGGTGGGAGTGATGGGTGGAGGAACGAGAAGACAAGACGGATTTGTAGCAATCACACGGTTGAAAAGGGCAACTATTGTGTATGGGACGTGCGTGCATCACAGAACACCCGGTCTGAATCAATGTTAATGACCAGGCAGGGGTTAGGGCAGCTTGGTCAAGGATCAGGGAACCTGTTATTCCTGGATCCCCGTCCCCTTATGTCATCGCTGTTGATCCATCAAAGAAAACTCAATTGCGCAACTGAATGTTTTTCTGAAGATTATAGTACGTGTATTTCTAAAGTGGCCAGGCTACATGGTGTTGATTGAAACCTTTTCATATCCTGGTTGAAGGTTACTAGTGCTGGCTGAGTTTTTGTTTGTCAATCACGCACTTGAACACTCCCCGTTTCCAGCAACTTGATTGGTTGAAACAATTATGAAGCGAGAGAAAGTGAAACGCCTCGTTCACCCTGATTGGAGCTTCTCTACTGTCAGACTTCAGATAGAGTCGTGGAATCCTCTGACGTCTGTTCATCACTATCACACCAACGCTCAGTCACACATTTGATTTCACAACTGTTACAATTTATTAGTTTGTAGTGTTGCAGTCCAACGCAGTGAATAGAAAACAAGTAAAGAAATTACAATATAAAACATGAAACTTCTCAGTGGTTACGCTTTACAGTAAACATCATCCCTATAAAAACATCCGTGGCATTATCCTTATTATATACAGGAGCACAATATCAGAACAAACATCAAACATCTACACCATTATGTGCAAAAAAAAGTGTCTTGTTTGGCTTCAGCCCCAGTTTTCCGGATCTGAGGGAACAGTTCAATAGATATTTTAATATTCAACTAGACATAAAAGACAAGCTAATCCGTGTGGAACGCCTTCTATCCTTTCCTATCCTCGACACAAATCGTGTCCACGTTCCCGATATAGTGCACTATTTGAGTCACCATTTCGAAGCGCCGCATGCTTAAGTGTACAATGAGCATGGAGGTTCTTTATGCAAATGAGCTGTCACTGGTTACATCTGACACGTTTCGTCTTGTTTACGTGACCATTAATCACCGATAGATTTTCAGCAGATAACTATTCCCTGCCTTAGTTTATCCCTAAATAGTGTACTATATAAACTAGTGTTCACTATGTAAGTAGTGTGGAACATGGGAACACATTTAAAAACAACGACAACTGGGTGAATACATAAAAAAATTTCCAGCCAAAGCACATGCGCCCTGATTGGCCTGTACCTTTAACATGCGACCTGATTGGCCAGTCCCTCTAACAGGCGCCCTGATTGGCCCGTACCTTTCCTCTCCTTCACGCACCACTTCTGGCACTCGCGCCGCGTGGGGAAGCGGTTCTGGTTCCCGGTGCAGCCGCCGTACACGAAGGGCCGGCAGTCGCCCGCCCCGCGGTGGAAGTACCAGAGCAGCACGTACTCCGAGCAGCCGCCCTCCAGCATGGGCTCCAGACAGCGCTCCACCCCCAGACCTGGACACACGGACGGACACACGGACGGACAGTGAGGCTGAGGTCACTGAAGGGGGTCTAGACCAGCACACAGACGGACGGACGGACGGTGGGGGGGTTGAGGGAGGCTGAGGGAGCTCATCTAGCGACGGCAGATAATGAATGGATTCAAAATCAAAAGCGAAGGTCAATCTTCATCCCAGGGTACGTATACCTGTATATGGTCATACCTTCATTCATACATTCATTTATACATTCATACATGTGGTCACTAAAACAATAAATAAGGCCACACTCTCTGGATGTAACAAATAACTGCTAACTGTCTGGATAGCAGACAGATAGCACAGAGGTCTGTGTGCACTGGCACAAATGGTTGCTAAACCTAAACTGATGGCAGCAACGCGTGGATTTCTCAATTGCTCTTTGCATATTTCTGGAACAGTGCTGGGCAAATGAATAATAAGAAGGAGAGGAGAAGGTCCAAAAGGCTGAGACGGTGACAGGACAGGACAGCGGGTTTCACACCAGAACGACCTCTCCCACTCACTCACCAGTAAACCTTCGTCCTAGTATCCTCCTCTTCGTCCTAGGCGCCCCCTCGAAACCTCCTTCTCCAACAGAATCTACAAACACAAAATAGATCCACACTGACAGAAACCGGGTGTATATCCATGCCTGACTTCAGCCATTTCCCTACGTGCTATTTTGTGTCATTGACTCAGGGTAAAGACATATCACAAATCAATTTGAAGATGAGTGACCTTCACTCAATGCCCTGATGATGAAGAGCAGAAGGTGGCAAGAAAAGCAGAAACGTGAATCGTCACTTGTGGGTGTGGATCGTTATTGCATCTTTTAATTTTCCTTTCAACAAGGATTCAGTATGGACGGTTTTTAAAAGTTGAAAGGTTTTTAAATGACCATTGTTGTTGAATCCTTCACATAGATCCAGGCCCGGGTGGCCCCTCGCTCCCTTTTGATGCAGGGAACAGTCGCCGCCCAGGGGCCCGGACGAGCCGTGTCCTGATAGTCTGGGCGGTGGGGGCTGACCCACCGCTGGGCTGGGGGCCCTCAGCAGTGAGTGTACGTGGGGCCCTCAGAGCCGGGGGGTGCTTACCAGTGCGGTTGAGGATTGGGGGGTTCATGTCGTCGGGGGTGGGGCTCCCCCCGGGTTCCTGTCCTGCTGCCCCTCCCTTCTGCGGGAGGTCCGGTGCGCCCAGAGCGTGCGCTGCCTCCAGCCGGCGGGCAGACGGCCCCGCGCCCGCGTCCGGGTCGCTGGTCCGGACGATGAGCTGGAAGCCCCTCCCTGGGGAGACGCCCCCCCAGGGAGGGGGTGTGTGTGAGGACGTGTGTTTGATGCATGCAGAGATAAAGTGTGAACCTGTGAACAGTGCACCAAGATATGCAAACACACACATGCATGCAGGCAGGAAGGCAACGCACTCACTCACACACACACAGACACACACACACACACACACCCACACACACACACACACACACAATTGCACACACACACACACACACACACACACACACGGGGGGGGCGGGGGGAGGCGAGGGGGACGGTGAGGCCGTCCTGGGAACACTGGTCTGGCGTTTGTGAATGGCCTGGTATGCTGGTCACCGTGGCGACTGTTCCGACAGAGGAACACGACAGATGGCCACACACACGGTGGCGTGCCACTGGGAGGACTACGCTCACACACACACACACACACACACACACACACACACACACACACACACAGGTGGCACTGGGAGCGCTACACTCCCACCATGGGCCCACACAGGCACGCACACACACACACACACACACACAAACACACACAGCCATAAGTTCACGTGCATGCAAGCATATACACACACACACAGACATAAGTTCATGAACACACACTCACGCGTACACATGCAACAAACGCCCACACACATATGTGCACACAACACACACAAACAGAGAAACACAAGTGCGCAATCATAGAGCAATAAACACAAGCAGACAACTATACACAAACATGGTGGAAAAAAAAAGGAGCCAGAGGACAAATCCCAACCCACTAGAATAGTGTACGCACCAGTGACCACACACCGCACACCACACACACACACACACACTCACCACACTTCCCCACCACCTCTTTGGTGACGAGATCCTTCACTTGCTCAGCCTGTTGGGAGCAGAAGACCCAGAGAACACATGAGCATCATGTTCTCAAGGAATTCATCAAATTCATTTGGGATTTAGTGTGTGTGTGTGTGTGTCTGTTATGGACTATAGCATTCTGTTGTTCTGGATTAATTATGTGCATGATTATTTTGTATTTGTGTGTTCAACCGGTGATTGACTCTGTGGTGTTGCGGTATCATCCGGAATATCATATTTGTGAGTAGCGGGGCTGCCGTCTTGATTACTGCGTGTTTATTATGAACTTTGCTTGTACAATTACACCAGAAGGACACACCAATAAGAGATTAGTGTTAATGAATGATATGGTTTTGGTTAAAACCAAACGATTTCCTTTGCCTTTGAGTGTGTGTGGGCATGTGTGTCTGCGTGTGAAAATGCATGTGTGTTTGTCCAATGTTGAGTGATGAGCACTCACAGAGAGACCGGCCTCTCCCTTATCTCCCTTGACTCCCCCGTCTCCCGTCCCTCCCTACAGGGAGAAACACATGAAGTGAAACTCACCGGAAACTAAAGTGCAATAAATTGTACACATTAGTGACAGGTGATCTAAGTATATGAATGTTGACATCGTGGACAAGGCATCAACATTGTTGACATTGTGTGTTTGTGTATATGTGTGCGTTTATATTATTTTGTGTGTTTGTGTGCATGTGTGTGTGAGTGTGTGTGTTTGTGCGTAAGCATATATTTGTGTATGTGTATTTGTATGCATGTGGCGTGTGTATGCACAGATGTATGCGACCGTGTATATATATTTGTGCATATGTGCGTGCATGCGCATGTGTGTCGTGTTTATGTGTGTGCTTCTCTACGCACATTCGTGTGTGTATTTGTGTGTGTGCGTGTGTGTGTCTTACACTGTCCCCTCTGTCTCCAGGTATCCCAGGGGGTCCAAGATCACAAGGTTTGGCTCGTCCCCTTCTGCCCCTCACCCCCTGTGGGGCAGAGGCGACACCTCACGTTAGACCAGCCTTTAACCCTCTTAATAATAATGATAATATTAATCATACCAAGTATCAAGTATCAAGTTTATTATAGCCATTTCAACAATATAGAAAATACAGTTGATAGGAATGTGTTTTGGTATGCTCACATATATCACACAGCAACAATAACAACACAACATAACAAGACAAAAAGCCAAAAACTTCACATAAATAACAAGGAGTACAACACTGAACACACATAAAAAACACACAATGCATGGTTCGCGGAGAATTGCAGCGGTAAAGTACAGTACAGTAGTGCAATAAGTGCAAAGTGAGGTAGACCATAAGACCGTAGAGTGCTGAGTGCATGTTCAGGTGGCGTAGAGCTTGTAGATAGGTACTATCCCAAAGCGTGATGTTTTACCTGTGATGCTTCTGTACCACTTCCATGATGGTAAGAGTGTGAATAAGTGGTGTGCTGGATGAGATACATTGATATGTTGTATTTGTAACACCACCAACCTCATTGTCAGGGATAATCTAAGGATGGTTGACAGTGCATTGCAACATTACAACAGACAATATGGTAATTGTATTGGGCTAAATTAAAAGTGTATCAGAGTGCCTAAAAAAAAGTTCCTCAAAGATGCTGTGGGTAAGATTTAAGAGCTATTATTTGAGTGTAACTTCCGTCAGATATCAGTGAGTCGAACGTTGCTCTCTTCAGATCTTTCCTGCTCCTTCTTTAAAACTCTCTAATCTTACTCGTGCACCTTCAAGGCCTGCTTCAAAGGATGTACAAATCATTTTTCGTAATTTTTGTCGCCTTTTCGGCCGACGATGTCTATCTCATATACTGTTTAAGAACATGCCTTAAGTAAGCATCTCAACATGGTTAACCACTGACCTCACAGCAAGAGGACCAAATCAGGGGAGATCTGTGGCCTTAAACGAGCCTGACGTGGCACTTCCATTGGTGGAGGCGGTCTGCATGTCACTCACTCGCCCCCTTAACACACTGTCCCCGTAATTACAAACACCCTTGGAAAGTCCTCATTAAATGTGGCCCCGTGCTCACGGTTTGGCATCAAGAGGCTCATAATTGTTGCTGAGAGCCATGATATGAATGAGTCGCGGAGTGAGAGCTCCAGACAGAAAGACCCCCAGCCTCCATCAGAGCTCTGCTTAATTAGAGACGAGCATCCCAGCGCTACACGGGCACGCACACACACACACACACACACACACACAGGCACGCACACACACACAGGCACACACACAGCCGCACACACACACACACACACACACAGGCACACACACACACACACACACACAGGCTCAGACACACAGGCAGACACACACACACACAGGCACACACAGGCACGCACACACACACACACACACACACACACACACACACACACACACACAGGCACGCACACACACAGGGTCTCCCTGTCGACCGACACATGGCACAGTGAGGACTGCGATCCGAAGGCCTCCTCGTCCCATCAAACAGGTCTGATGGCTCTTTACATTTGTTGGGGATAAAAAGTTTACTTGACATGTCTTTATTGTACAATTGATATTATGTCCCGTTCAAAGTTTAGTGAACATGGCGATATTAACGTGATGTAAATATACCATAAAACACCGAAAAATGCATGAACAGGAATGTGGAGTGTGTGTGGTTGATGGCTGGTCTAAGCAGCCTCACCAGGCCTGAGTCAGACTGGTCAGACCCTGGGTGCATATAGCAATCAATGCACACAGGTTAAACCAGCTATCATCACACACACACACACACACACACACACACACACACACACACACACACACACACACAGACACACACACACACACACACACACAGACACACACACACACAGACACACACACACACAGACACACACACACACACACACTAAAGGAGAGCAATGACATGTCCTGCTTGAACACCTGCTCTGCATGGAGCCAACCTTTCAGCTCTGCAATGAAATGGTTTACTCAACAGCTGCCTGTGAGTCCTGGTGGACACCAGTAAGGCTAGCTAAGTGGTGTGGCAGGGAAGACTGCCACAAGGACGCACACTAGCCCTTGACAAAATCTTAATTGTCTGTATCTTTTTTGGATAACCTTTTTGGATGCCTTAGTTTCAATAACCACGTTACGACTTTGCACTTGACGAACCACAGTTCAAAGTCCAGATAAGAGTCCATAAAATTAATTGCACCCTTTTCCATAATTTCGACTGTGCCATATCAAAATGAAATCTAACGGTCACTCACTCACAGTGTCCACCCCTGACGTCCTACAACGTCAACGGTGTTGACACCAATTGCGTGCGTCTGAAGATTCCAAGTGTGCAGGGAGGTTGAGCAGATACTCAGCTAAGAACACATCGCGTCGCACATCGTAGCTCTCCCACAACATTCCGGTCCTTCATCGCAAAGCACGTTTTCACTTCCTCCGAGCCTGAGACACATCCCCTCAGCAGGGCATGTTTTCATCATCAGGAGGCTTTGAGGTCTGGAATAATGGCCTCATCAGCCTTCCAGATGGATCAGACACTCTAATAACGAACATCTCCACAGGCCACCTCTTGGTTACTTTGACACCAAAGTGTTGTCACCACCGTTGGTTTACATTCAGCCATTTTGAGAGATCGTTTAGATCTGCCTTCTATGGAGTGCAGCTGATTGTTGTTGCTGTGTTGCAGCCAGCAGCAGATACGATGAATACCGACCAGCAGATACTTAAAAGCCATTATAGGAAATACCTGTTGGTCTCTTCCACATCTGGCTCACAAACACTTTTTTGGGGGGGCTTTTGAGTAACTTTCTATTTGTGGCCGTCACGTCATCGCTCCTCTGTCTCCTGCGGTGGAAAACTTCCAACTCCTCCGTCTCCAACCTCTTCACTGTCCACATCAACCCTCTCATCTCCTCTCCTCACCCCCCTCCCTGACGGCTCCTATGAGGCTTTGACGTCCCCTCCTTCAAAGAGAGCAGCCTGTGGGAGATACCTCGCTGTCGGTCAGAGCCGTGGGTACGTCATCAGGCTTGACGTCTCGCCAGCTAGGCCTCCAGAATACCAATGCGTGGGAAAGGAGTGAAACTAGTCAAAGCGTCAAACCCTGTTTTGAATCATCAATCCCTCTGTCCTTTACTCTGGGGTAGGCTTAGCAGCTGAAGCAGTGACGACTCAGAGGTCAATGCCATGGATAGGATAACGCCTGAGTGGTTCTCTGCTGTAAATATTGTGAGCTTCACACCACACCTCACCGTGGGAGGACACTTCCCTCCCACGGCATCAGGGTGTAGATAAGTCATCCAGAGGCTAGATAAGACATCCAACCACAGCAGCAAAACACACTAAAGGCATTTATTGTGCTTTCAAGAATTCTAAATGTGCGAGATTTTATTAACAAACAAAAAAATACCAAGAAAATCCTTAGTGGAAAGTATACACAATAGGATGCTTGATTCTCAAGTTGCTGAAGATGAAGATGGATAGATGAAGGCACACACTGCCTCCATCTTAACCTGGTTAGGACAATGCTTATATTCAATCTGGTATCATCAGAACCTCTAATCTTACTTTACTATTACAAAAAACACACATACTACAATTTAGTCATTTACTAGTTTGCCATTCAGAATTGTACGTTTGTCTTAGATTCCCTATGAGCAGGTGGGCGGTTAGGCCAATAGACCATCTTGTTTTCAGGAGACCTCTGGTAGACATTGCAGGATTTGAACCCTGACCCTTTGTCGTCGTAGAGAGACACCAGGCATCTGTCAGTGTGTGTGGTTCCTCTGACCTTAGCCCCTCTGTCTCCTCGTGATCCTGCAGCGCCAGGCAGTCCCTGATCTCCATCTCTCCCTGGGGTCCCAGATGATCCCTTGAACCCTGGGAAGCCAGGGAAGCCGTTGGCGCCCTATAGGCAGAGCACACAGTGATGACACGATAGGAAGGACTTCTTGAAAACAGCCAAGTATTTAAAGACCAAATGTGATTAGAGACATGATTAGATTAAGCCCCTCCCAGTTAGAAGTGGGAGAACGTCAGAGTGAAAACAATCTCTATAACAGTGTTCTGTCCACTTTAACTGGCTGTGCCACTGTGTGTCGAAAACGGATGTAGCTCGGCTGGCCGGGTGGGGTGAACGGGTGAACGGGTGGGGTTTGGGAGTGTTCATGGGTTAGGGAGTGTTCATGGGTTTGGGAGTGTTCATGGGTTAGGGAGTGTTCATGGGTTTGGGAGTGATGGTTTGGGAGTGTTCATGGGTTAGGGAGTGTTCAGGGGTTTGGGAGTGTTCATGGGTTTGGGAGTGTTCATGGGTTTGGGAGTGATGGTTTGGGAGTGTTCATGGGTTAGGGAGTGTTCAGGGGTTTGGCAGTGATGGTTTGGGAGTGTTCATGGGTCTGGGAGTGTTCATGGGTTAGGGAGTGTTCAGGGGTTTGGGAGTGATGGTCTGGGAGTGTTCATGGGTTTGGGAGTGTTCATGGGTTTGGGAGTGTTCATGGGTCTGGGAGTGTTCATGGGTCTGGGAGTGTTCATGGGTCTGGGAGTGATGGTTTGGGAGTGTTCATGGGTTTGGGAGTGTTGATGGTGAGATTCTTGTAATCAAACGTGCTGAGAGGTACGGACTGGCCATCATTTTTCATTTGCAGGAGTTGTCATAGGATTTGATTTAATTGATAACATTATTGAAATCACTATTGATCAGCATTGACGACAGATATGTCCTGATTATTTTAAGCTACGAGTCAGTTTAAATGTTCCACACTGCGGCTTTTAGTTGTGAACAAGTGACTTGAGAAAATAGCAACAAGAGTTATGGCAGCAATGAATCTGAAATTATCAAATATAAACAATATTTGACCCAAAGTAAAGGATCTCCTCTTATAATTAATTCTAAATAAATACTTTGCATATCTGTATATTTGTATATCATATATTGTAGACCTAGGCATCGATTAAATTGTTGCTCATAAAATACAGAGTTGATTGACGTATGTTTATATTATTTTTTCTGCCCTTACTGTTCCATACCTGGCTTTTATGTTACACTCTGTCAGCCTTTTTGCTTGACATGTCCCTGATAACCCCAGTCTAGTGTGAATAGATAGGGGACATCTATCAAACACCACAGCACAGTTATTTTCAATTACTGAAACAATACTATTATCACGCATATAAAGCCGTGCCTGGAAATATTATGTGACACATACCAGAGGAAGATTAATATAACCCCAATACAAACCTCGTGAACCAAGAGCAATACATGTAAACAAATGTAAACATTTAATTTAGTTACCTTAGCGCCTTTCAGTCCAGCAGTGCCATCAATCCCATCGATGCCTCCATCGCCCTTATCCCCCTGAGGGACCACGAAACAAAGAAATACCAATAAAAATACATAAAATGATATTGATATACGAGTATTAAATATACAATATTTATTTTATCATTGGTGAGCTGTTTGAGTTTTGTTTTTTTTATCCGTGTGTCAGTGTGAGAACGTATGTGTGTGTGTGTCTGTGTGAGTGTGCCTCCCTGTGTGTTTGAGTGTGTGCATACGTCTTTGTGTGTGTACGTCTTTGCTTACATGTCCTTGTGTGTGTGTGCCTACTGGTGTGCGTGTGCGCGCTTGTGTGTGTATGTGTGTCAGTGTTTGCGATTGTGTATGTGTGTTTGAGTGTGTGTTTGTGCGTGCGTGTGTGCATGCGTTCGTACCTTGCGCCCTTTGATACCGTTCAGTCCGGGCATTCCCGGGTTGCCGGGGGATCCCATTTCACCCTTTCACACAAGGAATGTCCACATAAACGTCAAAGCATCATGGAACCCGGAAAGTGACCCCCAACTCCCCCAGCTCCAGATCAGTTTGAACCAGTCCTCTATTATCTAAGACTGCAAAACAGCTTCTATATAGAGCTGTGACACTACTGAACCCTACCCCCACCCACACTGATACTCCCCATCTCATGCACACATTGCACTAACTATTTTTTTATACTGTTGTTTTTATATTATATATTTATATTTTATATTTATAACTGTGCAGCTGGAGGATTGCTCTAACAATATTTAGTTGTCTTGTACAATGACAACACAGATTATATATCTATCTATCTATGAAAATAGCCGAATGCGTCAGTTCCCCTTAAGGTAATCGTTCAGTAAGAACCTACCACTCCCCCGGTCAGCCCAGGACTGCCCATACGTCCCATTATCCCACGGAGACCCTGAAAGAAACCCCAGGAGAAACCAGGTGAGAAACCTCAGCGTCAGACCTCATAGCCTCCCATTCATGGTCTCAGCTTTTGACTGACACAGAGCCAATACATACAGTAGGTCTCAGCTGACATAACGAGTCAATCTGTCACTCCCCATTAAATTGCACATTACTTCCAATCTATGATTGATAATGATACAGAACATTGGATCTATGCACATCCCATACTTCAATGAACCGCTGTAAACAGAACATCTGAATATCAAGTCAACAAATCAGAAAAGTTACAAAAGGAAACACATAACGAGGCAAAACAATGGCCATGATGTTTTTTTATATATGTCCATTAGATAACTGAGTATAGTAGCATTGTATGCTACGGTACAGCTGAATATAGAGTACTTTAGAAGCTCAGTCCCAGCCTTCACCTTCTCTCCCCTCTGGCCTGTATCTCCAGATGGACCTTGTTCTCCTGCATCTCCCTGTCCAAAAGAAGAACGCCACGTTGTAAACCAAAACACGATCAGCCCTCTCTCGGGCACCTGAAAGACGCCTCTACAGAGGTGAGTGCGCTGCCCTCTTTGTGTCGTTCTCTGGTGGATGAAGACCCCCGACCAGCCCTACCTGGTCTCCTCTCTTGCCCTGCAGGCCGATCTCCCCCTTGTCTCCCTTCGTCCCGTCCACTCCGTGATCCCCGTTACGGCCCTCCAATCAGAGAACAGCACTCAGTACACACCGTGGTCAAACGACAAAACACGTGTGTGATGGTGGATGTGTGTGTGTGTCAAGGCAGGTACATGTCTGTGATTAGCCCTTAGTGGCAGTTACAGTCTCAAAGGGATTCACAGGCCACATTACACAACAACGTACGCTAACATCAAGCCCTCTTAAGGACTTAAACTCCCTTATTTATCAAGGAAGAACCCTTGAGATGGAGCAGAAGCTCAGCGTCATAATGGGCAGACATAATGGTAGCTCTGTGTGTGTGTGTGTGTGTGTGTGCGTGTGTGCGTGTGTGTTTGTGCGCTCCACCTTTTCCCCATTGATACCAGGCTCCCCAGGATCCCCCTGAAAGATAACCAACAACATATATAACATATAACTAATACAACAAATAACATACATCAATCTAAAATCAAGACACGATGCAATGAGGGTTTCCAGAAGCTCTAGTCCTCCACAGCTGGACTCTGTTAGGCTGGACTCTGTTAAGCAGGACTCTGTTAAACTGGACTCTGTTAAGCTGGACTCTGTTAAACTGGACTCTGTTAAGAGTGACTCTGTTAAGCTGGACTCTGTAAAGCTGGACTCTGTTAAGATGGACTCTGTTAAGTTGCTCTGACCTTCTGGCCCACAGGGCCCCGGGCCCCAAACGGGCCGACTCCCCCCTTGGCGCCGGCGTCTCCCTTCAGCCCCTGCAGACCAGGTGAACAGCACACCATCCATCAGCCATACTCAAAGACAGACCAGGTACTCAGGGGCGGACCTATGGGTGGGCCTGGGTGGTACAGGCCCACCCAGATTGACAGGGGGCCCACCCAATCAGAAAAAAATTCAAAAAAAAAAAAATCTTTAATTGTCTTTTCTCATACAGTATATGTCTTTTCTTGAATACATTTGAATGAGCCTATATATGTATACTTGTTTGTTTGCTACGGTACACATGGTAACATGCTCCTATGGATGGAGAATGAGCAGGGTCGCTTCCAAGGTTATGGAACTGAATTTGTTTTTTTGAAACCAGCATGTGAAATTGTCGACAACAATTTACAATCAAAGAGCTTGCTTTGCTGAACGGGAATATATAAATAAATACATTCATTAATTTAAATGTTTCATTTTTCTATTGAACCTTTATTTATGGAGGAAGGCTCATGGAGGCTCAGCACCTCTTTTGCAAGGGAGACCAGATAGTGACACAGACACAACAACATCAGACACAAACAGACCAACAACACGCACACATATGAAGAAATAGACCAGGATTAGGATTATAAAACAAGGATTCAAGCAGATAGTGAATGTCTCCGGGCCTCAGTACCTTGACTCCCGGGGGCCCGTCTTCTCCCTTCTCTCCTTTGTCTCCGTCGAACCCGGGCATTCCTCTTGTTCCCTAAACCAAATCAAGGGTTTCTGTTACTGAAGCGCTGGTCGCTCACTACAGGCACTGAGAGGCTCTGAGTAGTCCTGGTTCAAAAGGAGACGCACAGGTGAGAGACTGCAGCGTACGCCATCTCCCCCAGGTAATGAACCGTGACCAAACCTGCAAGTATTGGACATTTTGACCATAAATACACACACACACACACTTGTGTGTGTGTGTGTGTCTCTGTGTGTGTGTGTGTGTGTATGTGTGTGTGTATATGTGTGTTTGTGCATGTGTGTGTGTGTGTTATGTGTGTGTGTATGTGTTTGTGTGTACGAATTAAATGTTTTGCAACAGGTGGCTTGCACAGACCTCTGCATTTAGAACCGAAAACGTTTGCCTTCATCTGCAATGTCTCACTAAAAACAGACCTTACTTTTAAAGAGATGTGTTGGGCCTGAGAGTATTCCCGGTGATGGTGCACTGATCGCTCTGCACACAGGCCGTACGCAACACTACTGCCCCCACCCAGAGGCTCATAGTCCCCAGAATGGGGGATGTGAGCCCAGCGATTATTGTTCCTGTACACTGGTGTCATCAGAGATGGCCTTACCCACTCTCCCTTGGTCCCCTTGTATCCACGCGGCCCAACAATCTGAAGAGGACTCCCCTGTGAAAAGATGAGATCATCTAATCCACATCTTTGGCTTTAACCAGCTCATCAGATCTGGACCTGAACATTAGCTGGTACCAAGCACAGTAGCTAGAAGGTCAGATAGGATGTGTGAAATTCTGTTTTTTTGTTTTCAAGAAGTGATTAACAGTTCTCCTACTCTCTCTCCTCTGATGCCAGCTAGTCCACGGTCGCCCTAAGGAAAAATAAAAGATCAAAGGTGAATTGTTCTGGTGACGCAATGTTATGAATATCACTGTATTCTCTGTGATGAACCACATGCAAATGTAATCAAGAAATTAATGAATTCAGAAAACAGGTCTACCTTTTCCCCTTTACCGCCATTGAAGCCCTTTGAACCCTGGAAACACCAAACACATAAACACTTCCGTCTACACACTGTCACATCTTTGGAACAGGCTCATTGTAACAGCTTAGGCACTATTACCAACGACTTGATGAACTTGTGGACAGAGTATACTTCTGGGTATACTCACAAAGTGTCCAGGAGAACCTTTGCTTCCTGGGATGCCCCGTTCCCCCTGTGTGGCAGAGATCATTAACCTCAGGCGTTGGGAACAACACACTAAGGGCAGGGTCGAGTCTGGGCTAATGCTTCTTAGATCTGAGGACATTGGGGTTAAAACTCTAAACGCTTTACTAACTACCAGCACATTATGGAAAACCATTTCATTTTCCACATTAGCAACATTCCAGAAAGCGGCCAATAAAAACATCAGAATGTGGCCAAAGCGTTGTTGTATTTGTCGCAGTGTGTGTGCTTTCCTCCTCAGCGGTGGGAACCTCACGGCTCAGATACAAAGTCCGACTCACTCTTTTGCCGGAGAGGCCAGCCGTTCCTCTGGCCCCCGGCTCCCCAGGGATGCTGTCGCCCTGAGGGAACAGCACACAGGTCAGCGATGGAGGGATGGATGATCCAATCAATGGTTTAAACGATTAAAAACGGTGTAGTTACCTTCTCTCCCTTCCCACCAGGAACACCAGCAGCGCCCTATGCGGCAGAGACATTAGATCACCATTTAAGTCAGTTCACTAAGGGTGTTTACTTGTTGTAGTTAATGATGAAGGATGGCTGTGATTTGTCTGCCATTTCAAACGTCCGAGGGCATAGTTTGGTATTTGGAATCTACTTTATTATGTCATTTCTCAATTGACTAACATCATCACATTCATGCATTCCACCACTTTGTGAAAGCGTTATTCTTTCATCCAAACAGTGTTGTTATGATGTATGTTTGATATACACTGATATACACTACGGCCATGCTGTAGCCCGGGGGGGGGGCATCTTCCTACCTGCTGGCCGGGGGGGCCCTTCACTCCAGGGGTCCCTGGTGAGCCATTCTTCCCCCTTCTCCCCCGGTCTCCCTACACACACACACACACACACACACACACACACACACACAAACACAAACTTCACATTAAATTTTTTCTGGATAAATGGTTACTCATTTTTGCAGAAGAAAATTATATTTTTGGAATAATACTTCAAAGTACAGGTATTACATTTGAGATTAACAAGGATTCAAAAGGTGAATGTATTTTTGATTGTCTTTTAAGACCAAGATAAAGAAGCACTTAAACTAAAGCAGTACATTTCACTAAAATCCCAGAACTCCTGCTCTGACATTGATGAATTATCCCATGCAATCATTTTAGACGTCATCACTCGGTTGTAAAGCTACATTTGTATTGTGTGTCTATTTAAGGAGGTGCTGGCGGTGTTATTTTAGGTTTTCCCCTTTCCTCGCCTCCTATATATATCAGGAGGCTGTTTTAAAATCACATACCACAATGTGATTGATTATCCGTACCTCAAGGATTTCGTGGATGTATTTTTGTGATTGCTGCGGCCAAAAATGTTAGAATTTGCGACATCTTCTAAAAACAATTGCGATGATTTGTGCATGTTGTTTCACGCTTGAGCAGCCGGTGAAAATTACAGAAATCATTGCGACCTGTATAAAATAAAACATTCAATCAAAAACGATGTTCTTTGCAGACCATTTTACTGGTCGATCAGATAAATTTGAAATGGTTGCATATTGCATATTGTTAGCATAAAGAGGATATTCTTTACTAAACAGACATGGCGTTTCAGGTTGGAAAGTGTGACAATTGGTGTTATTTGTGGAAACATATGCCAATGAGAAATGTGTGGCGATGTCGGGGCGAACCGACATTCATTCATTATTCTAAGGCTGCGCTGCTCTCCCCCTGTATGGTTGGAGGTCCCTGGGGCCCCCGGCCAGCTCACCTCTCTCCCCGCCTCGCCCGGGTCCCCTGGTTGGCCCCTGGAGCCCAGAGAGCCCTGCAGGCCGGGGTTACCACGGATACCCTGGATACCTTGAGCACCGGGTGGTCCTGGGTCACCTGGTTCACCCTGGGCAGTGAGAGAGAGAGAGAGGGGGGGGAGAGAGAGAAAGGGAGGGAGGGGGGGGGGGACGGAGAGAGAGAGAGAGAGAGGGGGGGAGAGAGAGAGACAGACAGAGAGAAAGCGAGAGAGGGGGGAGAGAGAGGGGGGTGAGAGACAGAGAGAGATAGGGGGGGAAGAGACAGAGAGAGAGAGAGGGGGGAGAGAGAGAGAAGGGGAAGGAGGGACAGAGAGAGAGAGAGAGAGAGAGGAGGGGAGAGAGAAACAGAGAGAGAGAGAGAGAGAGAGAGAGAAGAGGGGGGGAGAGAGAGCGAGAGAGAGAGAGAGAGAGAGAGAGAGAGAGAGAGAGAGAGAGAGAGAAAGAGAGGGGGGAGAGAGAGTCAGAGAGAGACAGAGAGAGGGGGGGGGGAGAGAGAGACAGAGAGAGAGGGGGGGAGAGAGACACAGAGAGAGACAGAGAGAGAGAAGAGAGAGACAGAGAGAGAAGGGGGGAGGAGAGACAGAGCGAGAGAGACAGAGAGAGAGAGAGGGGGGAGAGAGAGACAGAGAGAGAGTGAGAGAAGAGAGAGAGAGCGACAGAGAGAGACAGAGAGAGAGGGGGGGAGGAGAGAGAGACAGAGAGAGAGGGGGGAGAGAGAGACAGAGAGGGAAGAGAGAGACAGAGAGAGAGAGAGAGTGAAAGAGAGGGAGAGAGACAGAGAGAGAGACAAAGAGAGAGAGAGAGAGAGACAGAGAGCGAGAGAGAGGGGAGAGAGACAGAGAGAGAGAGAGAGACAGAGAGAGAGAGAGAGAGGGGGAGAGAGACAGAGAGAGAGAGAGAGAGAGAGGGAAGAGAGAGACAGAGAGAGAGAGAGAGAGAGGGGGGAGAGAGTGAGACAGAGAGAGAGAGAGCGAGTGAAAGAGAGGGAGAGAGACAGAGAGAGAGAGGGGGAGAGAGAGACAGAGAGAGAGAGACAAAGAGAGAGAGAGAGAGACAGAGAGAGAAGAGAGAGGGTGAGATGAAGAGGGTGGGAAACGGAAGGAGAGAGAGACAGAGAGGTCGAGACAAAGTTATTCTAGTTGTTTTTTCGTGAGGTGCATTTGTTCATTTTTTTTTTATTTCAAATAATGACTTCCAAATAAAGTCCTTGGATTAATCATCAACTTATATGTTCGAGTACACAATTTTAAATGAGTAGGTAAGTCATTGAGGCAATTAATTATTTCCAGAATCAAAAAATTAAATGAGAAACAAAGTCAATTAAAGCAAGCATAGAAACGGGCGAGAGAGTTTGGGGATAATTGGCTTCAACGAGAACCCATTACATCAGCCACTGACCTTCCTCTGCCTACACACAAGACAAACCGTATGTATTGTAGTCTATATGTACAGACAGGATGGACCAGATAAGGTAGAGTAGGAGGGCCTGTAGTCTACTGAGTCCTGATGGATGGGTACTAACAGGTGAGGTACCTTGTGTCCTGGAGGCCCAGCCTGGCCCACCGGTCCCCTGTAGCCGACACCGGGCTCACCCTAAACACACACACATATTAGGAGCACACACAAATACGAGCACACACGCACACAGGCAGGCATGCACGCACGCAGACACTCGTGCACACGCACGCATGCACGCACCCATAGACACGCAGGCCTGCACACACACACAGACAGATGAGTGCAAACACACACACACACACACAGTGTAGACCTTGCAGGCTCACTGGTTGGATTCCCACCGGGGCCCATGCTATGATTGCACTCATAGGATAAAAGGCCCACGTTGTGATGATGTATTTATTAGGGCCGTGCCGCCGAGGGAACAGCGAGGATGAGACGTGTGGAGAACACGCCAGCGTTTACCTTTTGTCCCGGCTCCCCGATCTCTCCCTGGGGACAGAGATAACAGAGAAGATCTGTCAGAGCTTTACATAATAACCCTCACACGACACCACTGGTACCAACGCTGCTGGGGAGAAGAGAGAGAACCAAACTCAATGACGAGTCAGCAGAAAGTCTTGTGTTGCATTGATGTGGAGGAGGTGACAAAGAGAATAATTAACAGCCTGTTAACATGGGCACCGATGCAGAGAGGAGACGGAAATTGGAGGCGAAAAAATGTCACCAAAAATCTGTGACGGGATAGAGGTCGGGCACGCACACACACACACACACACACACACACAATGTTTGCTTACGTCATGTATTGACGCAGTTGGGTTCGGATGAGTAGCGATTTTACATTGTCGGTGGGCTTTGTTGTTTCTGTGTGTATGTGTGTGTGTGTGTGTGTGTGTGTGTATGTGTGTGTGTGGGGGGGGTTATTAAATAGTGAACCAGCCGTGATACATGGCTGGAAATAAATGAGGTGCAGTTTAGCACTTGCATGACACATAAACACAGCTACAACGACATATTTAGCCCCGGGATTAATAAAAAGTTTCGACATTTCATGAGGAAATGACCCAGTGTGTCGCTGGTGCCATTCGATAAAACTCTTGTGTTATTACTTTATTTCTTATTTTATTTCATGCCTTTTTTTTTGGGGGAAATTGCATCATCACCTTAGCCCCGTGATTAAGAATACTAACTTTGGACATTTCAAAACAGAAATGACCCAATGTGTCAGTAGTGCGGTCCAATACAAGCTTTGTGCTTTTGCTTTACTTATTTCATCATCACCTTTGTTCCGAGCTTCCCGTCCTCACCGGGGGCTCCCTGATGTGGGCGAAGGAAGAGAGTGTCAATTGGAAAAGAGCTTTGAAGCTGTGATGACACAGTAGTCCCCAGTGTACGACCACCGCAGACCCCTAATTGCCAATCAGTTCGCAATTACATGGAATTGCGTTACATGTTGGCGCCGCGCCGCCATTCACTCACCTTCAAAAAGAAATAGTGCGGAGGAACGGGCTGGGGCGCTCCCGTCTCCTCGTCGTACAGCCCGGCTCTCTCCCTCTCCATCTCCTCCCTCTGTCTCTCCCACTCCTCCCTCTCCCTCTCCCCCACCTCCTCCTCCGTCTCCCCCCTCTCCCGCTCTCCCACCTCCGCCTCCCTCGCCCTCTCCTTCTCCAGCTCCAGACGCTCCTTCTCCATCGCCAGCCTCTCCCTCTCTCTGTCCGCCTCCAGCTCATCGTCCTCCCTCTCTCCGTCCACGCCCTCCTCCTCCCCCCCCGGGCCCCACCCGTAGTCCCCGCTCCCCCCGGTGGGGTCGTAGTCCGGGTCGGGGACGCCCGTATCCACCGACGCCGCCTCAATCTCTTCTTCTTCCTCTACGTCCCACTCCGTCTCTTCCAGGGGACTCTCTGTGGCCGCTCTGTCTGTCCCCCGGTCGTCTGTCTGCCGCTTCCTGCGCTCGTGACTTCCCCCCCTTGAGGTGGTCCGAGGGTCTGGGCCTGCTTGATGCTCTTTCTGTGGGTGGGATTTCATAAAATGGAAAACGATGTCTTGATAAAGCAGCGCCACTATGGGTTTGACCCTCCATCATGTCATCAGCATCATGTCAATATCAACGGTCAATCTTCAGTTTTGAACATATGGGTGAAAAGGGGTTGTTTGTGGGAATCTTCCATTTGCTGCAATATTCCTCTGTATCATTAAAAGTATGTACTTTAGGATGGGCTTATAGGATGGAGCTTGATACATTACCGGTCCCCTACTAAACCACTAGGTGTGAGTGTGAGTAGCCATTACAAGCCGTTTCAAAATCTGCCCTTCCCTCTGACTTAGTGACATCACAAGTGTCCACCTAGATGTATGCTGAATAGATTAGTCTACCAGCCTACCCAGTGGACTGTAGCGAATGTTGCTTATCTATACATTATAGATCTGAGGACCCTTCCAGTGTCATTAAGGCACAGGAAAGAAGAAGAAGGCTGATTTTTTAAAGCGGCTTGTAACGGCTGATCCACACTCACACCTGGATGTTAAATAGGGGCCCTTTAATAAAGCTTTCTCTGAACCACTTTCATCCAGTATGATATAAAATACCTTTGAATATATTTACATTATTATGGAGTTAAACCCCAAATTATTTACATGTTAGGCACACTCACCATCAATGTATGAAAATGATCACTTTTCTTTGTCTTGAGTGGTTATATCCGAAATAATTTAATATTTGCGTATTCTTATTTGTGTTAAAACTACATCAAACTTGCTCTTATAATAAGCGCAAAATGGGCTAATAATGATGTTGATGTTAGAATGAAAGACGCATAGACCTTTTGGAACGATTATCAAAACATTTTTACTTGAATGTATGCACACATGCACAGAGGTTATTCGGAATGAAAAGTGATAAAAAATTCACCAGTGAAAAGATTTTTGGGATATGGCTACAATATTTTTTTGAACAGTGTTACTATATATGCTGATGATATGAGATAAAACATGGTAAAGAAGGAAACCAAAAACACAAAAAAACAAGATACATTCTTCTCTCCAATTTCAATAAATACAACTCGTCAGCTTAATACAAAGTTATAAATGCATTGAAATTGTCATAAGATTGTTTAAGAGAGTAAGAGATTCTCAATTTAGCTAATCCCGATTTGCAACGACGAGAGATCGCTGCTGGTTTAATAAATAAATAACGTGGAGTTGAGTAGAGAACGGAGAAAAGCAAAGTTTGTTCTTCCATCACTTTAACATGAGCGTCAATAGGTCTAGACAGGAATAAACAATTAACTTGCATTTACAGTGTTCCTTTTTTAAATATTTGTCTGTAGTAAAAAACAAAAACAAAGACAAAACAAAAATACGACACAAGCCATAAGTCTCGTGGGGGCGTGGCTTTGGACACGTGACATCATCACTCAGTGACACGGTGTTCCGCTTCGTGAAATGTTCGGCCGCGTTCGGGGGAAGTTGCTCCTCACAAGCGATTAACGTCACAGTTTATACACGCCTCCCCGAGTTGTGTGCGCTTATGATTTCTTACAACTCTACCTTTACATTCTCTCTCAGGATTTAGAGAGGTCCTGTTTAAAAAACAAAAATGAAACAAAAAAAAGAATAATTAAAAAGAATAACTCTGCGTTTGGCCTTTAAAGGTTTTAGTTGTTTTCCATTCAAGCGACAACACAACACTTCATGCTGAACGCATGCTGCGACAAAAACTTAATCATGGCAAACAAATGGCCAAAATATAATTGAGTCATGCTCTGATTTGATTTATATTCTTGGAGAGTTTGTTTGTTTTCGATGTTGAAGTCGGTGGTTTGATTTAAGTTAATTCACAAGAACTTGCATAAGCCTCAAACAGGTTATTTTTTGCACTGGTGACATCTTTATGTTAAAGAAGTGGAAAGGTTAGATGAGTTGTCATAGCAAGTGCTTATATCTATAGCTATTTTGGCCAAAAGTAGATGCTATCTACATGCAAAACCATTATATGATTTTGTTTCTTGACCGATTTTGAAGTCTTGCCAAACTAAATCGGATTAGGTAGCAATTAATGAAAGCATTTGGCCATCACATTCATGCATCTGGTTTTCAGTGCAAAGGAAAGCGGTTGGATTCCAAAGCATGCAAGAAACACACATGGTATCGTTGATACAGGCAACACACAACACCGAGGCATACCTGTTCTGCTACTTCTGTTGTGTTGAGAGGATTGATTGTTGGTACATCCTCCTCCTTATTTGGAGAAAAAAGAAATATTATGAAATTATGAATTGTATTTAGTTGGACAGTACAATTTCAAAATACAGTACAAAATAAATAAGAAAGTTTCAAACATTTACCTCTTCTTTAAAACCCGTCATCTGAAAGAGAGGCTCTGCTGTTGTCCACTCAATCTGAAAATATTTGTTATATTCATACATATAATTCATATAATTAGAAAAAAAGGAAAATCAATAAACAAGCAGATTGGTCTGAACTTTCAAAAACAAATCCTTATATTCTTGATATCTCCATTGACCTTAAAAAAGATCTGAAAGCGATCATGTAAATGCAACCTACCTTTTGTTCCTCAGAGAGGGGGAAGCCATCTGTGATAGGTTCTACCTGTCATGGGAAGAGAAATAAATCATTTTATGGCTACATCCTACATACGCCTACAATACACCTACTGTTTTCACTGTATGTGCAACAAGGTCCCGTGTGCTTGTATTAGTGGTTGTTCATGGACAACTAATTTATTCCAAATAACTAATGAGGGTCTTCAAGTGGGCTTGGTATTAATCAACCTGATGCAAGACCAACATTTCGTGTCCTGTTGTGAGGGATATTAAATTCCCTTCTGACGCTTGGGTTTTAATGAATGGCTAAGTCCCACTGGGCAATATTGCCTATAAATCCCCAACAGTGTGTGTTTACCGGCTGGAAATGTAGATATGTATCAATGTCTCAAACATTGCGTTTGGCAATGCATAGATGTTTACAAAATGGGTCACGCTTTGCATTACAGAGTCCTTGTTATAATGTTATTTCCCATGTTTAAGCAATATCATACCATGTATAAGTATGTTATTAGTATGCAATAACGTTACGGAAAAGCCTTATCCAAACCCTAGTGTGGAACTTGCTTTTTTACCTTTTCCTAATGTTAACCCCCAACCTTAACCCAACTGTGTGGTTGCATGCTCTTCCATAACGTTATGACCTATAAAGTACATGCTGTTACAGTGTTATCACACAGTACCTGTGCGATAACACTGTAATAAGGAAACTCATGTAAAGCGTATTCCAGAAATGTTATAGTTGAAAAGACTAGCATCAATAAAATAGACAAGCCATCTTGTAAAATCGAAATGGCTTACCTCGTACTCAAAAGCGTACTCTTCACCATTATAGTACTCCTCCTCCTCCTCCTCCTCCTCCCCTTGCTCGCTGGCCTGGAGAGAAAATACATGTCACTGCTTTGCCGATGATAAGGGTTGGTAATAGACACATCCTTTATCTTGGTAACACATCATAAACAGAGTTCATCACTGAGCATCAATACAACATGGCATAAGTTAATAGCACAAAAACGGACAAGATGACAAAAGCGACATAAACGGCATTGCTCATATTGTTTCAACACACCAATAAGCGTAGGAATGTTAGTGCATGCTTGATTTTAAACGTCCCAGCCTCACTACACACTGTTTTATTATTCAACACATTTCAAACGTAGGTGTTATTACAATGTCCGAGTTCCACAGACCTTTCAGACTAAAGAAGTTATGAGTTAATGTCATGCGGTACGCAGCGTTAATGTGTGTTTAGTCTGGCCGGTGTGAGGAGACTTCATTAGTGGGTTGGCGCTCTCAGATGGCCTGAGGTCAAACAGGAGTTAATTGGAGTTAATGTTTGGTTGGTGGTTGGATTCATTTATTTCTTGTTGTTTTTGAACCCAGCTTCAAGGGCATTTACCAGGCGGTGTCTCTGCCTCTTATGTCGTCCTTTGTTCCCTCTGCCCTGTTCCACGGGTTCACAGTCAGAAAGAAAACAACAGTTGTGCTAAAATAAGACACGATGGGAGTAGACATGGAGTGGATTCCACAGTTGGGGGGAGAAAGTAAGTGGAGGACACAGCTTATTTCATGTTAGGTTAAGTTGTTTGTGAGTGATTATTAAAAAGACTGATTGCTAGCGTTGTTATCTCTACCAAAATAGATGCTTTAGGCATGTTGATTATTTAGAACTATTGTCATGAAGTGAAATACTCTATTATCTGAAATGGTTACCCTAACCTCCATGCAGAAAGAATTCCATTAAGGTGATATATTCCTGGTGGTTGTGCCGTACTTGCTCCCGTGCTGCATGGTTCCCAGAATCCTTTGCGAGGAGGCAGCTCCAGCAGCCTTACCTTCCCGCGTTCCTTGTTCTTCTTCTTCTCTGCCGAACCCTTCTTTTCAGCCTCCTCCTGTGTGACAACCACCGTCTCCATGGCGACCTCTGGCAGGCGGGAGAGCTTCTGGAACACATACAGCCAGAGGGCATGTCAGTCACACGCGGTCCACAGTGCAAAGGCCCTTCAGAACGGTCTCAGGATTTGTGACAACACCCTACGTGTATTTGTAACAAATTCAAATGTTCGCAGAGAGTTCTAGTTTTACTCTTTTACGGTCAATGGGTAACTTGAATGTCAAATGCTTTTTGCCCGTATTTATGTTACTACTCATTTCAGTGATACCACATGTTTTAATTGTTTTCTTTGGTAACCTTGCACCCATCTTCCAGTTTCTGTTAAATGTAGTAACCTGTGTGTGCAACATCATGCTGCTGTCTTGGCCAGGTCTCTCTTGCAAAATAAATGATTAATCTCAATGACACCAATCTGGTTCAATAAAAGTCTGCTTTTAAGGAGCTCAAGGTGATGTTCTGATGTTGTGGAGCGGGTAGGTGTTCTAAACTATCCGCCCTCCTGATATTGTCCTGCCCCACCTCCTTGGATGTACTGTCGTTGGAGGGAGCGTTGACCAGGGTCAGGTTCATCTGGAGCCGGGGGGTTTCAGCGCTGGCGTTGCCGTCCAGCGCCCCCTGCAGCCCGGGGCCGTCGGGCCGGCTCTGGGTGACGTTGGGCTCCGGGACCCCGTCCGACCCCGACAGCTCCCATGATGCACTTTGGCCCACCGTGGTTCCGTTAAGCACGTCCTGCCCAGAGAAAGGCACCACAGGTTTCAAATTGCATAGAACTATATGTGTGAATAAATGTAAATATGGTCTAAATTTCATGGTCAAAATGTATTAAATATAACCATTGTATAAGAAGATATAAAATGTCCACAAAATCCAGCAGAAATGTTTTAACTAGCCTCATAGATTATCCTACATACATAAGAGACATAAAAACACGACTTAAGGTTATCCACGTGGACTATGAGGACCAGGTCCTCCTCCCAGGTGTGGAGGTGTGTGTGTCTGTCAGGGAGTGGGGGAGGGTCTCACAGCAGAGGGGGGCGGGGGCGTCTGTCCGCCAACAGCAGGCGGGTACACTTCCTCCGTCAGGGGCTGGCTGCTCAGCTCGTACTCCAGAGAGTTCTGATCCAACGACAGCAGGGGGTTCTTTTGTTTGGTTGTTTGTTGTTTGTTTGTGAGTTCTGACGCGGAGAGCTTTTGAATCGAACTTTATACTTTTATCAGAAGTTTGAGGAAAATATTTTAAAAAGTAAAAAGTATCAGACTTTATTTCCAAAATGCAATTAGAATTTTAATTTGTGTGCATAATTTAAATCTGTGTTTATGAGTAACATCGGTGTTCTATAAATCAATCACATAAAAAACGACCACACAATTATTAATACATAAGTTGTTTGTATGTCGACGGTCTATGTGTTCTATAAAGGGACATACTGTGTATTCCGGGATGGCGTTGGAGCCGTGCACCTCCTTGACCTCCTGGAGTCTCTTGGAGGAGCTGAGCACGTGCAGCAGCTCCTCCACTCCATCCTGCAGCAGGTGGTCCACCAGGGCCTTGAGCAGGGGCAGCTGGGAAACGGAGTTTAGCTCATCGTGAACGGAACGCAATTGACCTCGATTTAAGTCAACACTTATTGGCGTTATTTTTTCTGTTCCATTTGGGTGTAAAAATGACTTATAGAAAGTACAGTGGAAAGTAAAGTGCATGGCCAGCAGATAATGTCAGCAGTCTGTTGTAGAGTGCGATGTTCTCACCCTGATTCCATAGGCTTCGAACATGGCTTCAATGTCCTGTGGAAGAGGAAAAGGACCCCGGTCAATTGATGTTTTAAAAAACAAGACTAACAAGTCACTAATACCAATGTCTAAAGAAGTTGTGGTTCTCAACTGCTGGGTGGAGAACCACAAGAAGCCATGAATTTACTAATGTTTTAATATTGTTAATTCATGTTTCAATGGCTTACTATTTGATTGAGTTCAGCACCAATTGTTGAGGCTTTTTGTTTGCTCCATATTTTTTAACCCTACATTTTCGATCACTCTAATATCTGTAAATAAATGTGTCACTCTTTTGGGTGGTAACTTAATGAGGAATGACCCCTGTGAGTCCTGAGGCTGGACCAGCCCAGACTGGTCTAATGAATGCATATTGTAGGAACCCAGTTAAACACGTTACCTTCATCTGAATGTCCTTGCCGGGGGGCCCCACATCACCCTGTCACCACACGACAAGGCAAGTAGTATAAAGAGAGCAGGTTGTCATTTCAATGTCGTCTCCTTGGTAACAGAAATACAAACATGGAGGTAAAGACAACATATTTACCCGGTCTCCTTTCAAACCTTGCACCCCTGTTTCGCCCTGTGGAAACAAAATACTTGCTGTAAACTCCATAAGGTCAACAATGCATTCATGTCGTTGTTCATCGTTTAACTTTTCTTTGCATTAAAAATTTCGCCCGTCATAGTAATTACCTTAATTCCCGGTGCACCCTAGAAACACACACACACACACGAAGGCAAAGAAGCCTGCATTAGAGAATGCAACGAAGCAAAGGACGAAGCAAAACACCAAATTGGGGACTCACAACATTGAACATTGGAGTGCGTCGCCAGAAATGCGTTTTCAGTGTTTGAAAAGAGCTCCAAAGTTCTCTTTTTAAACACAAAAAGGAGTCAGATGTCACTCTGTGCAAGCAAGCAAATATGACACATACATTTTTTACATGCCGTAGCCAAGATGATGGGCCTTATCCACCTAGC
Organism: Pollachius pollachius; assembly: GCF_949987615.1. Lineage (NCBI taxonomy): Eukaryota > Metazoa > Chordata > Actinopteri > Gadiformes > Gadidae > Pollachius > Pollachius pollachius. The sequence goes on from NC_136951.1 coordinate 20,650,694, forward strand.
GGCCATCTTTTATTTAAACTTAATTGAAACAGGTCTCATTCTGATTAATAACCAGGTTTTCAAGAGACCTGGCCAAGAAGCAGCATCAAACAACATACAACAACGTTGTGGTTGTCAACAGGCTGCCATCTTGGCTCTGTGCTACAGCTGGGCAGGGGAGCCGAGATGGCCGCTGGGTGAGTAAAGAGAGGGGGGTCTGGGTGAGTAAAGAGAGGGGGTTCTGGGTGGAGACAACGTGAAGGCAGGGAGAGAGAGGCAGGCAGTCGGCCCCCGGACGCGGTAACCCACAGTGACTCCGGGGGGACCCATCGGCATCGGGAATGCTTGGCGGATCTCTTCAACGGTGGCACCCTGACAAAACATCACATCAAATCATTACAATATTGATTATTAACCATGTATTGACTTTGAATAAATAACGTTTTTAATCAGCACGTATAAGAACACATCGATCAGGGATACATTTTGCAAGAGTAAGTTATGAAATTTATGACATTGGGCATACCTTGTCACAGAAATGAATTTTAGTAAAAAGCCATGAGTGCAGGACAAATGGAGGAAGAAAGGGATTTTAGCCTCTGGGATTTAGTTGATTCCTCGACAAAACACAGTTGTTGTGATATGATTGGTGGAGATTCCGAGCCAGATGGCGGGCCACAGCGTGACCACGAGCTAGGCTGATTCAATTAGGATGTAAACTAACCCCTACACAGCGCCAGCAGCTAAACTTAGTTGAAGAGGATAATTATCTTCCAATATTCCAGCAGTGATAAAACGGTACAGAAGGAGGTACATTCAGGTCCTATCTAGAATCGGTAGGGTTAGGGTTAGGCCCGCGCTACCTCTGGAGTGACCAGGACTTTGGTTCCTGGTAATCCTGGAGCGCCCAGTTCCCCTTTGCTGCCGTCTTTACCCTGGGGGGCGGGGGGGAAACAACACGTTGTGTTACCCTCTTCAAGCTCGTGGCACAATTTCATGGCAAGCTAGGACTGCTTCCTCACTGCTACTTACATTGGCCCCAGACTGTCCCTTCTCCCCCTGTGAGGCAGAGTACATTGGTAATGTGATTACTGCACACAGTCGACGTGTATCTGGACAATTAACCAGTCTTTTTCTAAGTCTGTTATGTATCTGAAAAACAAGAACTCACCGTGTTGCCAGTTTCTCCTTTGGTTCCTTTTTCCCCCTGTCAAAAAAAAATCTTTTCAATTCATATTGACCCCTCAAAATACTAACTATAGGCATCGATTCAACATGTCCCTAGCCATGGAAGGTATAAATCCATTTCAAACAGGTAAACTTAACAGTACACTCACGTCTTTTCCTGCCATGCCTCTCTTCCCATCAATGCCAGCCTTCCCCTGCAAACAGGGACGAAGAGAAACGAGTGGCAAAGCAGATCAAGACGTTCTTATTTCATGAGAAATAACGTGAAATACAGGAAACTGGTGACAGATAAACAGATGCTGAGCAATGCAGAGAGGCTGCCACCGGATGAAGAGCTTTGATGGCAACACAGGCACACGTCCTGAGATGGACATATTCCATACTGAAAAGCACTCATTAAAAATATTTTAATGAATTTTCGAATTAAAATTCTACATTTAAAAAAAAAAAATAGAATGTATTGAAGCATCACACTCACTGGTGTTCCAGGCAAACCAGGTACACCAGCAATCCCAACACGGCCTTGATCTCCTCTGTCCCCTTTCTGTGACACACACAGTATGCACACACACACACACGGCTCACAACAAACGTCTTTGTCTTTCTTAAAAGTATTATTTTGTGGTCCTTAAAATTGTAACCAAAGCATTTCAACAGCAGTACAACTAAAGAGCGGTGGAAGAGCTCCACAGTAGAACACTCACCGTCCCCATCTCCCCCCTCTTCCCCTGTTCACCCTGCAGCAGGAGAGATGAATGAGCTACTGGTCAAATAATACTGATGACAGTGAGGACATTCAAACTGAAGGATAACTGTAATGAGGAGAATTCCCTAGGTTTTGAACTATTTAGTTGTCATATGAAGGGCTGAAGACCTTTGCTGGCTGTCTCAAACCAGGCAGCATTAGTGGACCAATCACAAGCCAACATCGAGGGGTCTGAGGAAGGTGTGGACATGGAGTGTGTGTGGGCCTGACTCCAGGCTCCGCCGGCGTGTGGTGAACATTTTCTAATGGTGTTGACCCTTCACTCACCTCAGTCTGAAGGCTCAGCGTCTGAATAAATCTCAATTAAATATTTCTTGCTCCAAAAGCAAAAATAAATCCTTAAACCTGATCGCAAAAGGTTCTCTTTCTTAAGCATCAGGGCCCTTGAGAGTTGTTATATCTTTGTTTACGGTTCCCACCTTGGCTCCTGCTACGCCCGGAACAGCTTCCAGTTGGAGGTCGGTCCCACCCTGGGAAACAACAGGAAACGGTCACATTGGAATGTACAGTCCAGGGGGTCAGAGGGTGGGGTCAATAGGACCATGAGGTGGAGGTCAGAGGATGGGGTCAATAGGACCATGAGGAGGAAGTCAGGAGGTCAGAGGATGGAGTCAATAGGACCATGAGGTGGAGGTCAGAGGGTGGGGTCAATAGGACCATGAGGTGGAGGTCAGAGGGTGGGGTCAGTAGGACCATGAGGTGGAGGTCAGAGGATGGGGTCAATAGGACCATGAGGTGGAGGTCAGGAGGTCAGAGGATGGGGTCAATAGGACCATGAGGAGGAGGTCAGGAGGTCAGAGGACGGGGTCAATAGGACCATGAGGTGGAGGTCAGGAGGTCAGAGGATGGGGTCAATAGGACCATGAGGAGGAGGTCAGAGGATGGGGTCAATAGGACCATGAGGAGGAGGTCAGGAGGTCAGAGGATGGAGTCAATAGGACCATGAGGTGGAGGTCAGAGGGTGGGGTCAATAGGACCATGAGGTGGAGGTCAGAGGATGGGGTCTGTCGTGGCAATTTCTCTATCAGATATTGCATCTAAGACAGGTGAGATATTTAGATGCAAAAAGCACACAATACTTGTAGGCAATTGCTGGACACATATATTTGTAATAAAAGTATGAACAAAGATACATCTCAATATGCATCAACAAATAATAAAACAGGCATACAATACAATAATCTGAGGCCTCAGATGGGAGTTCGCCCTGCGTCTTACTTCATTCTCTAAAGGTACGCCAGGAGAAGTCCACCGAGTGTTCCAAGTAATGAGTTCTTATTCACTTTGGATGGTTTCTGGAGGAGGGTCTGTGCCCCAATAAACCAAAAGGCTTTGTTTTACCAGATGGTAATCTCTACAATCGAAGCTCCCCAGGATGCCATTAAAGGGGTTCGCGGCCGTGCCATGTAACCTTTTGTTTCCTCAACGCTAGCCAGGGGGTCAAGGAACAGGCCCACACATCAAAGGATTGCATGGAAACAGATCACATCATAAAGAAGACATACGAAGAGGCAGGCAATAAAATGCATCACACGAAACTCAAAGGTTCACACTTTAGATGACCCCCAATGAGTATAGAAGGCAGGCAATGTATACATATATATATCACACAAAATAGTAACAAAACTTAAGTTCATAGATAGACAAAAGAAAACAATACAACATGTGGATTTTCCATCAAAGGTCAATAGGACCATGAGGTGGAGGTCAGAGGGTGGGGTCAATAGGACCATGAGGTGGAGGTCAGGAGGTCAGAGGACTGACCTGAGAGGTGCCTGGTGGGCCGGGCTTCCCCTCTGGACCCTGCAGAGAGAGGACCACCATGGAAGAGATCATAATGGATGAAACACACTGAGCAAGGCTCAAAGTGTTCATTCCCTGATCACTAAACACTATATAGTAGACCGTTTAGTGAAAAAGTAAGACAGGAAATAGGGGGCACTTATTATGTCCCTGAAATCAATCGCATGACGTTTATTGGACACTTAACAGGTCATTTGCATAAATAAACATTTGCCGCCCATCTCTACTGGATGAATAGATTAAAGAAAACCGCTATGCATCATGGGATATGGTGCGGAAATAAAGAGGATCATGGGATATGGTGCGGAAAAAAGTGGACATCAGCTGTATATTTTTTATACGGTGCATCATGGGTAATAAGTAGTGCACTATATAGAGCAGGGGAGGACCCATTCAAACAAGGCACTGGTTTAATGTTTGACTGGAGGATGAAGCCCTTACCCTTGGGCCAGGCATTCCTGTCTCTCCCGTGGGCCCTTGATCACCAGGCTCCCCCTGAACGGGAACAGCATAGAATTCAATAGAATAGAATAGAATGGAGAAAAATAGAATGACTGAAAGAATAGACTTCCTTAATGTTTGGTTTATGCTACCGTTTAGCTACCTTAATCACCCGGGTCAGTATGTTGTTGTCCGACGTTACCTGGTTGAAGGAAATAAAAGACAGAGGGTTTAATTCTTAGCCTGGCTAACGTCAGACCTCTTCTCAATCTACATTGAGAAGATGTCTGGGAACCACATTCATTTCCTTGTGTTTGAGGCGTGGCGCTACGAATGTCTATCATATGAGTCAGTACGTAGCTCAAAGCCAATCGTATCAATTATACCAGGTGACGTATGTAGAGCGACAGAAATTCGATGAGGAAGAAGACGACGGGTTTGTCGCATAGACGTCGTCATCGTCTTGCCGTCCCTCCCCGTTCTCTGATTGGTTCCCTATCTCAGGCGAAAATCGGATCCATGGAATCCAGGCTTCCTAGCAGCGCGAAATTAAATCGCGCGCAAGGCAGCATGGGTATACCCAGGCTATTTAATTCTAGCAGTTTTGATTGAATTGAGTCATGCGACAAACTCCAAATCAGGTGTCTAAAGGCCTTATGAGAGATGGAGTTTTTGAGTGTTGTCTGGATGTGGGAGAGATTGATTAAAATGTTTAAATGGTTATAAAGGTATTTACATGTGCTGTTCCTGGAGGTCCAGGTTTTCCCTGAGGAGTGGCAGCCGAAGGAACAACAAATGAATACAAATAAACAACAACAAACAAGTAGATAACAACAAAAGATGTGACGCCACAGAATTGTAAACACTCTAATCAGATACAAAAAACATACAAATAATAAATGTATTCATGACCCACAAAAGGGTTATTTTCAATGTCTGACGCATCGGTGCCAAACATCAGACTGAAAGACGGCAAAGGAAGAAAAAGAGACAGGTGGCTCAAAAAGTTTCCAGACCAAAGGATAAGATGGACACAAAGAGCAGGAAGTCAACGAGAGCGAACAATGTTTCATAATAACAGAGGATCTCCAATACAAACATACGCTGTCTCCTTTGTCCCCCTTCTTGCCGTCTGCGCCCTGAAAGAGAGAAGATAAGGTTAATCTCACTACTCCCCTGCACCTTGCCTAATGAATGAATGAATGTATGAATTCATATTCAGCTCAGTAACAACACGCTGATGCAATCTCTCTTGGCTCTCGTTTTAATTGACAACTGTGGTGACATCGCAGTCACTGTGACGCAACATCCTGAGAACACGTCAGATGTTTGTGTGTGTGTGTGTGTCTGTGTGTGTGTGTGTGTGTGTGTGTGTGTGTGTGTGTGTGTGTGTGTGTGTCTGTGTGTGTGTGTCTGTGTGTGCGTGTGTGTGTGTGTGTGTGTCTGTGTGTGTGTGTGTCTGTGTCTGTGTGTGTGTGTGTGTGTGTGTGTGTGTGTGTGTGTGTGTGTGTGTCTGTGTGTGTGTTCCTTACCGGCAGGCCGTGCTTGCCTCCTTCTCCTTTGCCCCCTGGGTCGCCTGGTCGGCCCGGCAGGCCTAGTGGCCCCTGGGAGACATGGGTTCATAAAACCAACACACACATTAGAAATTGGAACAATTAGGAAAAAACGACAGAAATTAGAAATTAGAAAACCAAAATCACCCTAACTCCTCGATCCCCGGGCTGTCCTCCTTGTCCCAGTTCACCCTTCAGGAATGAGAGAAAACACTTTAGAGTCAATAACATATTAAAAACATTTCATATTTCACCAAACAGATTCTAAACAGACCAAACGTCAGTAAGTCTTCAAGATCATGAGTCTTAAACTTGGTGGTGTTTTATTCGACATGCTGAGGGATTGAAATGTACCCACAAATAGATCAAACACATGACTTACCGGTGTACCGCGTTCTCCTTTAGCTCCCGCTTCACCCTACATATACGCACCAGAGTAGAGACTATCATCTACTTTGTCAAGTGTCAATCAGTGAACACAACCAGACAAACATTCTGCCTGAGTGAACTCACCACGCTTTGTACACGGTCAAATGGTGTTGAATCCATATTGATGGAAGAACAGACAGCGGTTGAAGTTCTGCTTTATTGCCAAATCACTCTTCAAACCAATTGAGACTATGGGGGGAGACCTCTCTACAGCATTCTATTGGAACAGTATTTCTTAGAGGTTCTAATTGGATATCGTATAATAAACCAAGAGTCAAGTTTGGAATTGGTGGATTACATACCATGCCATGAATAGCAGTGAACAATATATCATTGTAACGTAGCTTACATGCTACTGAAACCATACATTTCTTCACAACTGCAGACAGACTTAATGGTTCTCAAAAATATCCTAAAAAGGAGAATATCTAAAAGGGTAGGGTCATTTAGGTACGAGGATGGGGCTTGTATCAACAGTCGCTAATCAACAACCACATTGGATTTACTTACATCTTTACCTCTTAATCCCGGAGCTCCAGGATTTCCAGGGAGCCCAAGACCTCCATGTTCACCCTTTGAGCCATCTTGCCCCTGGAGGGAAAGTGATCCTCAACATGAACCATGTCTCTTTATTTCTGTACTCAAACTTTTCTTTCATCTTCACAGAATTCTTTTTGTTACCTTTTGCCCTGGCTTCCCCGATAGACCAACATTTCCCTGAGGAGGAGAAAGTACATTCACAAATTGTGGTTTGTCTGCATCAGGGTTATGCAAGCACACACACACACCAACACACATGCACAGACGCACATCACACACCCACACGTCACAAAATATTGTTTTCGTGTGACTCACTCTTTCCCCGTTCTCTCCCTTGGGTCCCTGCAGTCCTGGAACACCGAAACCGGGACTGCCCTGCAAAGCGTCATCATCATCATCATCATCATCATCAACACCACCACCACCCATAACGTCTTAACGCTAAACATTAAAACAGACCTCAGACGGTGAGACCCCCATGCCGCAGAGTTGTGTTGTGTGTTAGCGTTCAAACCTTTTCTCCCTTGATACCCTGCAGTCCTTTGACCCCCTGCTGGCCGAGCGGGCCTACCGGGCCTACGTCCCCCTGAGAAACGGACACACACACACAGCGCTCAGCGTACGTGCCCACGTAGGCGGCATCAGCCCCGCTGAGGAACACCTCACACAACAGGGTGGGATGAAGGACGAGGAGGGGGGAGATATATGTTCACCACGCTAAATAATACTCAGTAGACTGATGGACTGTAGGACTTCAGAGGAAGTAGTTACAGCGCGTTAACCAAGCATGATACGTCTTGAGGGCTGACACGGCTCCCGTCGGGTCCTGGGAGCGCTTTGATGTTCCGGCGCTTGGGAAGTCTGGGAGGGCTTGTTTAACAAACTGGGCCTCAAGAGGAAGACAGAGTTGGTGTGCTATCCCTTCCCTGCTCCGCCTCGTACTCAGGTCTCTTTGAGACCATCCAGACAATAAGACAGCCACACACGGTTTGGATGAGAGTTAGATAAATCCAGTGTGGGGGGGCTATATAAACACAAACAGACGACTCACCCTGGCTCCTTTCTTCCCCGTCGGGCCGAGGATCTGTCATGAAAAAGAGACAGGGGCCTCATCACTGTGTCCTAACCTCCTCAGAATGCGTAATGATACTCATAATAATGATCTGCTGCTGCTGTGGTCCTTACACCCTTAGCGGGGTCTCCAGGCGACCCCCGGAGCCCCTCATCTCCTTTGTGTCCGTGGTCTCCTTTCTGCCCCTGGGGAAGGAGACAGGGTGACAGTGGGCCATAACGGTGATGAGTGTGACGCAGCGAAGGCCATCAGCGCTCGATGACAAGAGGAGGGTGAAGGTCCGCTCCTGTGGTTAAGTGGAGGTGGAAGTGGTATTGAACCCTATACTATAAGGTGTACGTGGTATTGGACCCTATACTATAAGGTGTACGTGGTATTGGACCCTATACTATAAGGTGTAAGGGGTATTGGACCCTATACTATAAGGTGTACGGGGTATTGGACCCTATACTATAAGGTGTACATGGTATTGGACCCTGTACTATAAGGTGTAAGAGGTATTGGACCCTATACTATATGGTGTAAGTTGTATTGGACCCTATACTATAAGGTGGAAGAGGTATTGGACCCTATACTATATGGTGTAAGTTGTATTGGACTCTATACTATAAGGTGTAAGAGGTATTGGACAATGTACTATAAGGTGTGAGAGGTATTGGACCCTATACTATAAGGTGTAAGAGGTGTTGGACAATGTACTATAAGGTGTAAGAGGTATTGGACAATGCACTATAAGGTGTGAGAGGTATTGGAACCTGTACTATGAAGGGAGAGTACCAAAGCACATGCACATGGTGATAACATTTCCTTGCTTCATGTTGAGGACTGAAATCATTTTGTTATTAGAAATCCGGTTATCGTTGGTATTTGGTTCCCTGAATCGTTCAAACACCTTCCAAAATGTTCAGGTAGGAAAGAAAAATGTTTGAATTATTTTGTGGTGAAACTTTATATCACCGTATGCGAGTTTAGCCACAGCGTTATGTAACAAAAATATGACGATAATGATATTTTACCACAAAATTAAACGAGGGCGTGGGTGGAGATAATTAGCTCCCCTCCAGAGCCCCTGAGATTAAAAGCCAGCCACGTGGAGCCCAGCGCGGTCACTCACAGAGGTGTGAGCCTGTGGGGCTCACATCACCATGCAGGCCTTATCCGCCCTAATCAGCAACTGAAGCTCATCCACAGGGAGAAGCATCCACTCTGCCTCGTGCTGACCGTCGCTGGGCGGGATAAGAAGGCCCTCCTTCTGAGGTTTTTTACCTTGTTTGGTTCGTGGACATTTAGAAGAACAACAGAGAGCGCATCGCTGACCTGAGGCAGCTGGTTGAATGTGAGGATATGAACGGAACGTGTGGCTGATGAGTGGTCTGCGATTGCATGAGTTTGACCAAGGGCTTCACCATATATCACCAGATACGACAGATATGTTTTTCTTGGGGAGGAATGCTTCTTTTCGGGGTGATACAAAAGTCAAGCTCACCAACAGAAGATCTAAGTCATACCAGCGACAAGCAGAAAAACATCCAACAGAATATGGATTGTATTCATATTCATATGAATGTCTGGCACAATTTCTGAAATTCGAATTTACACTAGAGTCCAGCAAAACTACAAGCAAACTGGTTTGAAATCCGTTTCCTGCATTTCTGCAGCCCTGTGCTCCAGCAAAAGCACGACGATGGAAATAACATCACTGTGAAATACAAATCATTGTTGTTGCCATGGTAATGGTCGTAAAAGCAGACACTACTTTTCCTTTTCATCAAAAAGTGGTGAATCAATGGGATAATTCTACAAATGTCAATGCACATTTTTCTCACTCTAACTACTGTCAATTTCAACGTGCGTCACCCATATGTTCTCGTTAATGGTGGTCGTTAAAGCACATCAGCAGGTGACAGAATTTAAAGAAACAATATCATGAGTCAAGGATGGATTTGTCAGAAGTTTTTTGTGAGGGGTTGAAGCATTTAAGAAGCTTTTCTTAGCTGGAAGAAGTGAATGGCAAAAGTCCTTCCAGAACTACCTGTACATCTGGAATCTTGGAGGTGCAGTACGGTAGAAAGGAAAGTCACATAAAGTCATTGATATAATTTCCTCAGTTGTCAATAAGAGAGGACTAATGTAATACTCACGAGAGGCCCCTGTGGACCCACCAGCCCTCTCTCGCCTCCGTCCCCCTGGGAAACACAATCACGCTTCAGCCGTTGGACAGAACACTGCTCAATAATCCCATTTCAGTGGGCTGTCACGGTCGGCCCACGCAGTCATTCTGCACCTTTGTTGAGCTACCGGTTAAAACTGTGTGTTTATCGCTCTGATGATTGAACCCATCATTTATAACTTTTCAAAAAGGATTATGATGCTGATGAAAAACACACACACGCACCCAGATTACGCCACAGACACTCATACGCATACACACACAATCACACACTTAATGCAACACACACACACACACACACACACACACACACAAAAACACACAGGCCAAGCCAATCCCATCCGTTTGATGACTCACTCACACTAAAACAATATGTAACTGAAAACCCAACACTCGGGACAGAGGTCGAGAGGGAGGAGAGATGATGGAGGACCTCACCTTTTCACCCTGCTCTCCTTTGAACCCCTTTTTCCCCTGCAGACGGGAAGAGAAGAGCGCTCTATAATCATGGTGCTACGAGGCTACGGAGAGGCTAGTGCGTCACGCGCTGCATAGATATATGTGTATATATGGGGAGATTGAAGGGGATGGTGTGTACCCGAAGACCGGTGACTCCTTGGATGCCCTGGTCGCCGGTGGCCCCCTTTAACACACACACACACACACACACACACACACACACACACACACACACACACACACACACACACACTTAATGTAAAAGAAAAGATAAGAGAAATAAAATATTGTTTTTTGTTACTATTTGGCTGAATATGACAATACCTTGGGGCCAATTGGTCCTGAAAATCCGATGTTACCCTGCAAAAAAAGTGAATTCATGAAAATGAAATGGTAGTCAGAGTGTATCGGAGGACTTCTAAGAGAAATCCAGCAGGTCCAGCAAGACACAACAAATGAGGTCATTCTATCACATGAGCTGTTTTCATGGTTGTTGTTCTAATCTTCTCTGAGCGACATTTGCGATCAGTCAGTCACGTTGTGGTGGAGGTTGTGTGGGAACAGACTACGCTTATGAACACTGATTGACAGATCAACATTCAAACAGCCCCAGCCTTTGAACAGAGTACCTTTTCTCCTGCAAATCCGCGCAGACCTTGTGCTCCTTGTATTCCAATTCCTTGGTCACCCTGACAAGACAAAGCCCAAAACATCCCCCGGCCTTAGAGCAACACATTAACAGTCACAACGCCATTTTGTCCAACATCCCGCTGGCTCAGAAACAGCCCTACCTTTTGCCCCTTGTCCCCAGGGGACCCAGGCACCCCGTCTATCCCGATCGGACCGGGCAGACCAGCCGTTCCCTGGTCGGCGTGGGTATGTATGTTTCAGAGAGAGGAGGGAAGCATACAAACACATTCTGAACCCACTGTTCAGTGAGCCTAGCGGTAGGAACCGTGGGCCTCTGCTGACCACTGACAATGCCCATTCAATTGAGTGATAAGGTTAGAAACAGGTGGATATATTTGTAGTAGTAGTGTAGCGTTTTCAGTAACTAATCAGAACTTACATCTCTTCCCTGATCTCCTGGGTCTCCTTTCTGCCCAGTCTTCCCTCGCAGACCCTTCACAAAACAATTCCTGGTACATTAAGATGATCCCAGTCCAAAACAAGACACAAGAGAATCCTGCAGTACTTTATTGAAACCTTCCAGAGATCAAGTGTGATTTACAGACCACAGTCCCACATCTCTGTTCCCTCTGTCTAGTGTCTATATAGACCCAAATCATCTGGCAGGCAAATTGGTTAGCTGGGTGGGAAAACCTTTCATAATCTTTGGAAACCATGACAACACAACTTGTTCTTTTTAATTCTGTATTCCTGTTCCCACCCAGGTAGCTTGGAAATGTATTTTGCCAGCGATATATTGTTTCACTTTTTTTTGACAAATGTACTTATTATAAGTCGCTTTGGATAAAGCGTCTGCTAAATGCTCTGAATGTAAATGTCATTTTGATGTAGTTGTTATGGTTTCCCCACCCGTTAACCAACGTGGCCACTAGGTGGATAGAGTCCACTATAGATTAATGAATGTGTGTTAATAGAGCAGATGAATGAATAAACAGCTTCTATACTTACTTTCGCCCCAGGCTCTCCTGTGTCACCCTGCAAATACAAATAATTCTAAACAATCAAAACGATATGAAGGATGCAAATAAAATCATTGCATTCATATATTTTTCTGATATCACACACTATATTTTCGTATTAACGAAAGGTTCTTGGTCTACAAAGAATTATTTTTGATTTTATTTTCTAACAAGTTGGGACTCTTTGAAGTGTGAATAGTTTTTTCCAGGTAAATATATACATACATACATACATAAAAGCCTGACAGATAGCATTAGGCCAACACACTCCTCACCGTGACTCACTGTAGACCCATAGTACAATGCCACTGAACAATTTAGTCATTTGATTTAAATCTGTCCTGTGGAATAAGCCTTTATCAGGATTTGAAAGGCAAACTTTTTAATGAAACGTTAATAAAAAGTTAGTTTGGTTTGAGTTGCTGACAGCTTGTGTGGAGTCGGCTGAGTTACATGAGAACATGAATACATGATGAAGTGAAGTACCACGTGGTGTATTCCAACCAAAGACACACGTCACACGCTTTAGAACATCTACTTTAGAGGAGCTTATCCAAGGTGTCCATGACATAGCCTGAGGAACCCCGATCACCAGGGGCCACGGTACCTTGATGGATATCCCCGGGGGCCCGGCTGGGCCCTCCTGTCCCGGCAGGCCTGGGGCTCCAGACACCCCCGGTACCCCCGAAGGCCCCTGAGGGCCCTGGGATATAGAGGCAGAGGTGTGCGGTGATCAACGTCACATCAACATGATAAGTGGGATTCATGTCAGTAGCATGTAGACGGTGTCCACGCCATGCAGAGACCCAAGAATGGAGTTGCCATGTTTCTATATTGTAAATATCAGGATGAGTGTTGATCCTCATGTAAGTCACATAAGTCACTTAAACCAGGCGTAAGTCACATGGAGTCAAAATCACATCAAGTAACCATCATTTAAACATCAACCTGCATTGCATCACCATTGAGTAAACGTGAAGGACATTTAAAGCAAACGTCAAGTAAACGAGTGATTGTGGTTCTCCTGGGGATTACTTACAGAGGAACCTGGTTCTCCTTTCCGTCCCGGGACGTACCCGGCCTCCGTGCCCCCGATCACGTACCCCGGGTCGCCCTGCGAGGCAGAGAGGGTCGAAGGTCAACCAGCGTGTGGACTCAACGGCTTCTACCGTACAACGGGTGTCAGGGTGGTGGGTGTTGGACATGTTTGAGAGGTCTGAGAAGGCTGCTGGTTCCACTCACCCTCTCTCCCCTCTGGCCCTTGGACCCTGTGTTTCCAGGAGGGCCCTGAAAAGAAAAGCCCCATATTTCATTCTGAAGCGCTCTAGTATCGGTAAATACAGTAAAGCCATCCAGTACTTATTTTTGAAGAGAGCAATACAAAACAGTGTCTGTTCTGCTTTGATTGTGTTTATTACTGTGATTCAATTGTGTTTGTGGAAATAACATCAATGAAGGGATGTGGGAGTTGCTGTGCTGTCTGAGGATGTTTATGAACACAACACTCCTCTTCAGATGGATTTACGACCAACAAGGTGTGATTGTGTGGAGACGTTTAACATAATTTACAACAAGGTGTATGAACCCGAAAAGAGGGCATAGTTCACTGGAACGGCGGAGAGCTTATGATGGCGACTGACAACTTGACGGAAAGAAAACATTGACAACTGATCAACCCCCTGCATTATACTCCTATATCCTGTACTCCAACTTGGTCGACTAAATATAAAATAAGGTTATGCTTAATAAATAAAGGTTTTTGTTCATTAATACTATTTATTCACTTTTAGAAACATACCATGTCACCGGGAACACCTTGGCCACCCTGTGAAAAAGCATCAGCGTTAGTCCAAGACGAAACACGAATAAACCCCAGACACAACATCTGCTCACGCCTCCATTAGGCTCCTCGTTACCCGCTGGCCAGCAGAACCGGGAGGTCCAGACCTCCCCGGTCTCCCCGGCAACCCAGGAATACCGTCTGTTCCGGATGGTCCCTGTCGAGGGGAGGGAAAGTATGCAATGTAATACCGCCGTAAACCAAAAGCTGAGACAGACTAGTGACCCCCGAGGCACTAAGGCCCTGACCAGAGAAGGGATATAGGGAGAGGTGAAGACAAGTCCTCTACGGGGGCCAGTTGTTTCGGGGGGCCAGTTGTTTCGAGGGGCCATAAGACAACCTTTATGTACCATTCAAGCAACGTGGTTATTTCGCTAGGGGTCAAGCATTTTCTCCCCCCCCCACCGGTACTGGTGAAGAAGGCAAATGGAATAACAGTAGTTTCCGGTTTTTTTCAAGAAAGACAGAAAATAGAAGACATCTTCACAGAGCAGTGTACCAGTAAATCACTGAGCCGCTTGTCGACGTGCGTCATTACAGAGTGCTAACGTGGAGCAGCATTACCAACGGAAAACACATCGATGTCACCAACCATGTTGTTCTTCTGATGACTTAGTGCAAAGACAACGTATTGCAGCGATTCTGCTGGTACAATAACATGTAGTTATCGGAAAACGGTTGATTTCGTCGTCATTCAGTCATTTGTCAGTAATGAATATGGAAGTCTGTACTCAACCTACTTGCTGTAGGTCATAGGAAACACATACGACTTGAAGACATAAGTAGAGAAAAGACAAAAGTACAACGTGATTCCTTTTAAACTTCATGGAAAACTATGATGAAATGGAATATGCAAGTCATTAAAGTGATGTCTTTTAATATAGAGTGTGGTTGGTTATTCTTCCCAGACAGAACCCATTTGATGTCTAGCCATAATGGAAGGTATTTGTCCCCATTAGTTTTCATATATCGACCACATTCGCTTTTTTAATAAATTGATGTAACAGAATCCGTTTTATTACATCATTTGGCTCAGTAATTTAGAAGTTAAACAAAAGATAAATGCTGGTGGTTGTTAAAACATTTGATATCACCCAAATGAAACGTGATAATGATAACATTTAATTGTGTGTAGCCGACACTTAGCTTCACCTTTCCACTTCTGATGTTATTCCCAGATAACCGGTCAGAACCAGAGGGTCATATCCTCTTCCTGACACTCTGCACACATAGGGCTTACTATTAAATATCCACCACCAAATCTGTGATTAAGGCCTTTATTAATAAACAAAGCAATTAATTACAGTCACAGATTTGAAGACCGAATTTAATGTTTTAGTGTTTAAACTGAAGACTTACATAGCGGACGGATACTACTGCCAGATGAAGGAAGCAGAACGGAGCTCCTGTAACTATTGACTATTACATAAAACCGGCTGGTTATAATGGTTATAATTAACCAAATAACTCCCAGCTGTGTGGTGTATATCCCCAGTCTGCTCTCGGTATTTGCTTTCAGCTGACGCACTAAATATACTAACACACTGTTGCCACTTCGCACAGAGAGATGCATGGATCCAAAGCAATGAAGCCCAGATGAAGGGTGATCGAAATTGACCAATGTTTAATGATGAGAGCATTTTAACATTTAACATTCAACGTTTTACTTATATTGGTTCTGAAAGTGGTGCCGATATATTCTTGTTTATCTATGCATCAATATACAGAAACTTAATTGGGTTCCTAACATGCATGCACTGTGAAAATGTGTGTGTTGGTGTTGCTGTGGAAAGTACATCCCTTAAACTCTTCCAAGATAACAGGGCAGGAAACCACCGAATAAAATTGAAGGCCAATATTTAGAACTTCAAAAAAAGGAATACAGAAGCCAAGCTGGTCTGCAGAACAACAACTTCCTTTTCCAGTTTCGGCCAACAGTTTTTATAACCTCACTTCTGTGATTCCTCCCATGATAACAAGCCAGGGGTGTTATCAAACAATGTCAATACCTGGCTTTAACGCCAACTAACTTCTGTTTCTTCCTCTGTTAAAGGTCTTCAAGTTCAACTGGGTGAAAGGCCACAAACCTTTCACCCAGTTTCCCCTCATCCTTTAACCTTGCCTCGTCAAGGAACACCGAGTTCCCCTCTGTCCTAGCCTTCCACATCCATTCCATTGACAACACTTTTTAGGTTGTCCCGACCTCATCAGAAGAAATCTATTGTACAAGGAATATTAGTACATAATGATGGCAGAGAACATCGGATGATCTTCTTTAAGAGATCAAAGTCTCTTCAGGAGACTCACCAATGACTCTCTTTTCCACGCTTATCTCATTCATATAGCATATAAGGCAAGATATTAATCATAATCCTTCAAAGGATGTAGTCAAATTCTCCCTCAGTGTGTGTGTGCGTGCGTGCGTGGTGGTTCTGAATTACCTTCTCCCCTCTTTCCCCTTTGGATGGCGCAAAGGGATCTGGCTTTCCAGGGGTTTGTTGAAATCTCTGCAAATGGACAGACAGACAGACAGACAGACAGAACAATGAAAGAAAACCGATGCTTCAAACTATGAAATTATTGAATAAGAATAATTTGTAGAGGAATCAATGGTGAAGACCTTGCATTGCACCCAGTAAATACAAAATAATTTTCATCTTCACAACTCACCAATCCTCCAAGACCAGAGCCAGTCCCCTACAGAGAAGAAATGTTTATTAAACTATTTCAGCGAAGAATTCCAGGTTAAATCCTAAAGTTATGTCATAAATAATCACAATAATTTTAAAAGGTTAATTCAACTCACCTTTTCACCTTTCTGTCCCTGAAAGTGGATATTGACATAAGGTTATGAAAAAGCACAGGCTCAAGATTTTTATAAAAGCAATCTGTGTAAAAAACATTTGCATTGATTATTTTTCCCAAAAAAACAGATGTGTTGTTGTAGACTGCGCTCAAAGGGGTGACATTATGCCACCAGGGATATTCTGGATAGATCAGTCTACCAGCTTACCACTTGGCCTGTAGCAAGTGTTGCTCATCTATCCATCAGACATCAGAGACTATGTGTGAACCTGTTAGTGACAGGGCTGTGGAACAGTGACCTCAGAGACCATGTGTGAACCTGTTAGTGACAGGGCTGTGGAACAGTGACCTCAGAGACCATGTGTGAACCTGTTAGTGACAGGGCTGTGGAACAGTGACCTCAGAGACCATGTGTGAACCTGTTGGTGACAGGGCTGTGGAACAGTGACCTCAGAGACCATGTGTGAACCTGTTGGTGACAGGGCTGTGGAACAGTGACCTCAGAGACCATGTGTGAACCTGTTAGTGACAGGGCTGTGGAACAGTGACCTCAGAGACCATGTGTGAACCTGTTAGTGACAGGGCTGTGGAACAGTGACCTCAGAGACCATGTGTGAACCTGTTAGTGACAGGGCTGTGGAACAGTGACCTCAGAGACCATGTGTGAACCTGTTGGTGACAGGGCTGTGGAACAGTGACCTCAGAGACCATGTGTGAACCTGTTAGTGACAGGGCTGTGGAACAGTGACCTCAGAGACCATGTGTGAACCTGTTAGTGACAGGGCTGTGGAACAGTGACCTCAGAGACCATGTGTGAACCTGTTAGTGACAGGGCTGTGGAACAGTGACCTCAGAGACCATGTGTGAACCTGTTAGTGACAGGGCTGTGGAACAGTGACCTCAGAGACCATGTGTGAACCTGTGGATCACCTTCATACACTTGGAGAGACATGAAGGTCCCTCTGGTTCCTTCAGCTCCTCGGCGTCCCCAGTGGGAGGGTCCAGCTGGGAAGACTGGGAACACAACCACAACACAGCCATAGGTGCATGCATTAAACCATATCACATCCTTAAGTACAATAATAATAGAAACGGCACCTCAGTCCCTCTGTACGTCTTCTCTTTGAAATTTGTTTGAAAGTACGGCTAAACCTGCGCTGTAGCTCTTTTCACTGCTCTCTTTCATTTAAAGCTAGGGTGGGTAATTTGGGAGAAAACAGCCGTTGAGATTCCGTTGTGTTCTCTCTGGTCCCTCCCTGCCACGCGCTACCTGCTGTAGCTCCTCCCTCCGGACGTCAGTTAAGCGCGTTCATGTGAATTCAGTTACATTGACAGGAAGACGAAACACCATGTCAGATTCTCCTGCGCTTATTGTCCAATCACAACAGTGATTGGACAATAAAGAAAAACATTATAGGAATTAAAAAAAAATATATATATTTGTTAAAATGACACAGAAAGCCAGATTACACACAAGGAAACCGTCACTTTAAAGCGATCACGAAATTTAGCAAGGCTGCTGCTAGCTTGCAACAACGTTATAACAATACATGGAATATCATATGCTACACTTCCCTCGGTGAGCTTATCTTGGCAGTTGTGTCAAAGTAGCTTTTACACAAACGTAACTCGGACATTATCCACAGTTGCTGTGAGGCCTAGGCGACATTTGAGCACAATCTCTGTGTTATTCCGACAGTTTAGTGTGACCATAACTAACACATAAAACGGACCGGAAAAGAACCATGAGCCGACGCAAGACATCCTACGAAACCGTATTGAAACGGTTACGTTACAGAACCGTAATGTAACAGTTATCGTGGCTCTGCCTAGTAAAAAACCATACCAGCCGACACTTTACATATTCTTCACAATATACCATGGAGAGATATCACTATTCCTTACCCGTCTATAAGAAATGTAGCCATCTCAGCGTCCGATTTTACGTTTCTCAGGTCACGTAACTCTCTCCATCGCTCATAAGCCACGCCAATGTTTACTCTGGTTTTATTTCGAGCTCTCTCCGCCTCCCTTTTAGTAGCTGTCCTTTCAACAAGTGTCTTTCCTCTTTTTGTCGCTGTCTTAGCGGTGTTAGTTGTTGGTATCCGGGGAATGGGAAATTTAGGGGCCGTTGATGAAGACATTGGTATTCATTTGTTGTCGCCGTAGTAGTGCAAAACTGTCAGACTGCTAGGCTCGTGAACGCTCACGCAGGGACGCACCAACGTCGTTGCTAAGGTGAACGGACAGTCCCACAGCCAATAAGAACGGAGAATCAGAGCCTCGCTCTGATTGGTCAAAGTGTACATGAGCGGTGGCAATTTTTGGGGGCGGCACACAGAGGCAGAGGAGAGCAGAGTAACGGGAAGATATTCTCAGAGCACTTCACCAACATATAGCTGACTGGCTATTATGACAGTTTTGCCAAATATTACAGTAAAGAAATGACCCACCCTAGCTTTAAGACGAAACTGTGTTGATTAAATGTAATACTCAATCAATATTTTATATTGATAATCTACATAGTTCTCAACAGAGCAAACTGATTCAGAGAGTAAAGGTAGGACATTATAAATAATATAGTCAAAATTGTATATCACATCATTTTAAAGAATATCAATGAAAAAGCAGTAAGAACTCGTCTGAATATTATATTCTCAACATCTCTTCTGTGTCCCCCCCAGCCTCACCTGGTCAGCCAGCTTGTACTCAGACAGCAGCGCCTCACTGCACAGGCTGTGGATGAACTCCCGCTCCACAGAGGGAAAGTCCTCAAAGGTGGGGGAGAAGAAGATATTCTTGTAGCTGGTGGGGGCGGCGATCAGCTTCAGCTCCTCTAGGTCTGCATTAGCAACCCCCACCGCCAGAATACTGACGCCTGATGGACAGACAGAGACCTGTCTTGCTACACATTGACCTTTCATTCATATTTGACCTATATTATTTAAATGCTAATGTTGCATTTCCCAGCCCCCACTTGAGGTCACCTGATGATGTATACAGAATCACAGAAGATGTCTGACATGTAAGCCTTTTCGACTTTTTATGATACATTTGCAAAAAAAAATACAGCGAATTTCAAAAAGGTTGCATAAATGGTGTTTTCATACAAATAGACTGCTTCATGATTCATAGCACAAAAGCAAACTACTGCCAATCATTTCGCTCACTGGGTAATCTGTATCATGCGGCGATGTTGATTTGGTCAAATTTCTTTAATTTTGCGATAATAAGTAATTGGGTCGGAGGCAAAGCAAAGGCTGAGTATCAGCAATTCTGTTTATCAAAAATAAGGGCTTGACTAAGACATTACTAGGACTACCAGGGAGCGGCCTGCGTGTGTGCGTCCGTGCGTGCATGTGTGCGGTTGTGCAGTCGTGCAGTTGTGCAGTCGTGCGGGCGTGCGTGTGTGTGTGCGTCCATGCGGGCGTGTGTATGGTCTTGCAGTCATGCAGGCATGCGTGTGTGCGTGCGTGCGCGCGCATGCGTGTGTGTGCGCACGGGCGTGGTGCGGGCGTGCGTGGTGCGGGCGTGCGTGGTGCGGGCGTGCGTGGTGCGTGCAGGCGTGGTGCGGGCGTGCGTGGTGCGGGCGTGCGTGGTGCGGGCGTGCGTGGTGCGTGCAGGCGTGGTGCGGGCGTGCGTGGTGCGGGCGTGCGTGGTGCGGGCGTGCGTGGTGCGGGCGTGCGTGGTGCGGGCGTGCGTGGTGCGGGCGTGCGTGGTGCGTGCGTGCCTGGTGCGTGCGTGCGTGGTGCGGGCGTGCGTGGTGCGGGCGTGTGTGGTGCGTGCAGGCGTGGTGCGGGCGTGCGTGGTGCGGGCGTGCGTGGTGCGGGCGTGCGTGGTGCGGGCGTGCGTGGTGCGGGCGTGCGTGGTGCGTGCAGGCGTGGTGCGGGCGTGCGTGGTGCGGGCGTGCGTGGTGCGGGCGTGCGTGGTGCGGGCGTGCGTGGTGCGGGCGTGCGTGGTGCGGGCGTGCGTGGTGCGTGCAGGCGTGGTGCGGGCGTGCGTGGTGCGGGCATGCGTGGTGCGGGCGTGCGTGGTGCGGGCGTGCGTGGTGCGTGCAGGCGTGGTGCGGGCGTGCGTGGTGCGGGCGTGCGTGGTGCGGGCGTGCGTGGTGCGGGCGTGCGTGGTGCGTGCGTGCGTGGTGCGGGCGTGCGTGGTGCGGGCGTGCGTGGTGCGGGCGTGCGTGGTGCGGGCGTGCGTGGTGCGGGCGTGCGTGGTGCGGGCGTGCGTTGTGCGGGCGTGCGTGGTGCGGGCGTGCGTGGTGCGGGCGTGCGTGGTGCGGGCGTGCGTGGTGCGGGCGTGCGTGGTGCGGGCGTGCGTGGTGCGTGCAGGCGTGGTGCGGGCGTGCGTGGTGCGGGCGTGCGTGGTGCGGGCGTGCGTGGTGCGGGCGTGCGTGGTGCGTGCAGGCGTGGTGCGGGCATGCGTGGTTCATGCGTGGTGCGTGTGTGCATGTGTGCGTGCGTGCGTGCGTGGTGCGTGGTGCGTGGTGCGAGCGTACCCAGAGCGCGTGCCATCCTGGAGGGGGGCAGCACATCGTCCTGGGCCCGGCCGTCCGTGATCAGCACCAGGACGTGGGCCACATCCTGCCTCATCCCCTGGGCCTCCTGGAACATGTCCTCCAGCACGAAGCCGATGCTCTGCCCTACGGTGGAGGTAGAAGGTTAAAGATACGTGAAGGTAAACCTAGCATAAGCCTGTGCAGAGTGTGTGTGGATGGTGGCTGGTTGAAGCAGCCTCACCTGGACCGAGTCAGACTGACTGGACTCTGGGGCCGGTGAGGCAGCCATCCCCACACACTCATCTGCAGCATGGAACACCAGCTCAGGCCTCCATGTCAATCAACCTCTACAATAAACCGGTTTTCCACCATCCCCATCCTGTGCCCCTGTCTGGAGGAACCCAGTAGAAGTCACCTAGACAGAGGGTGGGAGCCACCTAGTTGGCATGTAGCATGGACCGTGCTACAGCCTGCTTTTACATGATGTTGGACATTATCTATAGGTCATACATGACCTATAGATGCATTTAGGTCTCGTGGTTTGGGCGTCCTGGTTCAACGCGATGTAGGCAGTCTACCTGTTTGAGTTCTGGAGCTAGATGCCTAACCACTAACCTGCTAACCCCTAACCTGCTCATGAATAAAAGCTCAATGGTTAATAGTTTTGCTGCACTATGATGTCATTGTGGAAGTAGTGTCACATTCACCAAAGTTTTCATGGCTCACAACCTGTCTAATATCACATGTCAGTGTCTGAGAGGGGGTATTTTAAGGCCCTTTCACACCTCGTCAATTCAAATCAATTTCTGCTGAACATTGGAGCATCTCTGCCTTTCATTCGAGATCCGGTGCACACCAAACACTCAACAAAGGTGCAACTTCAAATCCCAAATCAGATTTTATTTGACCAAACTATAGGTGGGGGAAAAGAGCAATCAAAGATGAAGGCCCATAATCTGAGACCGAGCTCAGCTTTTGTTCATGGTCTTAAGTTATGTCATGTCAACGTGTGTGTTTGGTGTGTTTCAGAGACCTGTTCTGGTGTTTCCTCCACCGTAGCGCAGTGCTCTGATGGCTCTGAGCAGAGAGTTTCGGTCCTTGAAGGCGTTCAGACGGAATTCTATCCGCGGCTCGTTGCTAAAGGGAACCAAGGCAAACTGAGATAGAGAGAAAATGATGAGGGAAACTGTTTAGTATCAGAAAAATAAAAACATACACAGTCTGTCTCTACAAACCAATACTACTAATTTTGCAAAGATTCAACATGCAAATCATTACGACATTAGGCTAACATCCCCCGCTCGTTGCTGATTGGCTGACCTGAGTGCCCTGAGGACCAATGATTGGGAAGTACGTGGCTGCTCTGAAGAGGAAGTCCTTGATTTTGTCAAAGTTGTTTGCGCTGATGCTGGACGACTCATCCACCAAGAACACAATGTCGGCTTTGACCTTACTGCACGCTGTCAATAAGGAGAGCAAAATAAATGAAACAGTAACAGCACAAAACACTCCCCCGCCCCACGCACACACACACACACACACACACACACACACACACACACAAACAGGCACAGATGAGCAAACCCAAAAAGTAAAATCTTATAATAATCAGTTTCCCCAGCTCATTAACTGTCTACATTGACGATGGAGTTCATCAACATGTATATCTAATAGGTAATAACGTCTCTCTGGTCTAAACCTTACCTGGCCCAGCAGAGGGCGTGGTCTCTGCTTTGGGTACTGGGGTGGGGGTGGTGGGAGTGACTGCTGCCATGGTAACCACGCTGGCTAGGCCAGGGGGCTTCTTGGTGGTCAGGGTCTTGGCGGGGGTGGGGGTGCTCTTGGGGGTACCTCCATCCCCCGCAGGTACGGCGACGGCGACGGGAGGGGAGGCGGGGTCGAGGGGAGATGAGGGCGGAGCTACTGGCTTGACTGGCACCAGGGGAGGAGCTATTGGCCGGACTGGTACCAGGGGAGGAGCTACTGGCTGGACTGGTACCAGGGGAGGTTCCGGAGCCACTGGGGAGGAGGAACACCCAGTATTAGTTTACGACTGCACGCTAACTGTATAACCTTAAAGTAAACTAAAGTACAGACACTTTATATCTTACTTCCCTGTTAAGCCCAAAATATAGGGATCACAAATTGGGCCTCAAGTTTGAAGCGTGACACAAATTAGATCAAGAATCAAATTTTTCCAACAGCTATAACACAGAGTGTTTCAAATCATAGGCATATGACGGTCCCCTGACTTCCCATTGGTTGACGACCGGTGGCGTCGGAGCAAAGGGCGGGACTTGCCGCTTCCGCGAGTTCAGTCTAAACTCTAGATGACAACCTATCTCTCGTCAATCTAGCCTGAAAGTAGTATACACCACCACTGGAGGCGGTTTCTACGTAGGAAGTTGTCTACATCTCTCGTAGAACCATTCGCTTTAGACCAAGAAAGTCTTCACGATCTCACAGGCGTTTCACCTGAGCAGATTCTGAAGAGTGTCTTATGTTAACAAGGCCAGAGTGTCTATTGTTAACGAGGCCAGAGTGCCTTATGTTAACGAGGCCAGAGTGTCTTATGTTAACGAGGCAAGAGTGTCTTATGTTAACAAGGCCAGAGTGTCTTATCTTAACGAGGCCAGAGTGTCTTATCTTAACGAGGCCAGAGTGTCTTATGTTAACGAGGCCAGAGTGTCTTATGTTATCGAGGCAAGAGTGTCTTATGCTAACGAGGCCAGAGTGCCTTATGTTAACGAGGCCAGAGTGTCTTATGTTAACGAGGCCAGAGTGTCTTATCTTAATGAGGCCAGAGTGTCTTATCTTAACGAGGCCAGAGTGTCTTATGTTAACGAGGCCAGATTGTCTTATGTTAACGAGGCCAGAGTGTCTCATCTTAACGAGGCCAGAGTGTCTTATGTTAACGAGGCCAGAGTGTCTCATCTTAACGAGGCCAGAGTGTCTTATGTTAACGAGGCCAGAGTGTCTTATCTTAACGAGGCCAGAGTGTCTTATGTTAACGAGGCAAGAGTGTCTTATGTTAACAAGGCCAGAGTGTCTTATCTTAACGAGGCCAGAGTGTCTTATGTTCACCAGGCCAGAGTGTCTTATCTTAACGAGGCCAGAGTGTCTTATGCTAACGAGGCCAGAGTGTCTTATGTTAACGAGGCCAGAGTGTCTTATGTTAACGAGGCCAGAGTGTCTTATGTTAACGAGGCCAGAGTGTCTTATCTTAACAAGGCCAGAGTGTCTTATGTTAACGAGGCCAGAGCGTCTTATCTTAACGAGGCCAGAGTGTCTTATGTTCACGAGGCCAGAGTGTCTTATGTTCACGAGGCCAGAGTGTCTTATGTTAACGAGGCCAGAGTGTCTTATCTTAACGAGGCCAGAGTGTCTTATGCTAACGACGCCAGAGTGTTATATGTTAACGAGGCCAGAGTGTCTTATCTTAACGAGGCCAGAGTGTCTTATGTTAACGAGGCCAGAGTGTCTTATGTTAACGAGGCCAGAGTGTCTTATGTTAACGAGGCCAGAGTGTCTTATGTTAACGAGGCCAGAGTGTCTTATG
This sequence comes from Pollachius pollachius, assembly GCF_949987615.1. Classification (NCBI taxonomy): domain Eukaryota; kingdom Metazoa; phylum Chordata; class Actinopteri; order Gadiformes; family Gadidae; genus Pollachius; species Pollachius pollachius. Next base: position 20,675,442 of record NC_136951.1, read on the forward strand.
TTAACGAGGCCAGAGTGTCTTATCTTAACAAGGCCAGAGTGTCTTATGTTAACGAGGCCAGAGCGTCTTATCTTAACGAGGCCAGAGTGTCTTATGTTCACGAGGCCAGAGTGTCTTATGTTAACGAGGCCAGAGCGTCTTATTTTAACGAGGCCAGAGTGTCTTATGTTCACGAGGCCAGAGCGTCTTATGTTCACGAGGCCAGAGTGTCTTATGTTAACGAGGCCAGAGTGTCTTATGTTAACGAGGCCAGAGTGTCTTATGTTAACGAGGCCAGAGTGTCTTATCTTAACGAGGCCAGAGTGTCTTATGTTAACGAGGCCAGAGCGGGCTGTGCTTACGTATCCTCTGGTAGACGGTGCTGATGGGGCCCTCCACCTCCCCGTACAGGGGTCTGATGGTGAAGATGTAGGTCCGGCCGTACAGAAGATCCAGCACCTTGTAGGAGGAGGCCAGGCCCAGAGTCTCCGTCTTAGTGTCCAGCTCTATGGGTGAGGTAGAGTGAGTGAGTGAGAGAGAGATGGATAATGTAGAACCTGTTTTCCCTAAGTTAATAAACTACGTTATTCAAAAGTCATGAGTGCCTCAGAAGGTCTCCTGCTCCGGTCAAACTGACATGCTTCGGAAGCCGCAACGTTCCCAGTCAATCCTCCTGGGATAAACAGGGTGCGAGCTGAGGTCCCAGGAATGAGATGGAGATGTGTAGGAGGGGGGAGGGTGTGGCGGTAAGGTGACCTCTGACCTGAGATGTGCCTCCAGGACAGCAGGTAACCCGAGGCCCCAGCCACCCTGGACCAGCTGAGCAGCGTGCCGCTGTCCGTGGTGTTGAGCGCTGTGAAGCCGTTCACCTTGGGGAGGTCCACTGGGACAGAGAGCAGACGCACTCTACATTATTTTATTATTAATATTTGTAATAAAACTCCTTGAGTACATTATCATTCTTGTGTTTATATGTTTTTATATTTATACATTCGATTTTTAATAGAATAAGTACAGTTTAATAAGCTGCAATATAAAATGTATTTACATCAATATTGATAAATGACAACATAATATTCACTAAACATGACGATGCATTCTTTCTTAGGTCCAAGATGAGTTAATGAACAGCAAATAAAATAGAAAAACACAATGAAAAGTTTATGTCAAACAAATATTTTCACTTTCCTGCAAAAGACACGTCAGCAACATCTAAGGACCACAACGTTTGTCCTCCAGGGTTGGACTCACGTGTGCGAGCGGTGACCAGTGCCGGGCTCCCCTCCCTGCTGCCCAACATGGAGGACACCTGGACCTTATAGGCCGAGCTCCCCTGCAGGTTGGGGATGGTGAAGGTGGTGGCAGGGGCCGGCACGAGCTGGGACTTCACACCGCCCCCTAGAGGCGGGCCGGGCACATTACAAGGTTCAGTCAATACGCAGGTCAGAGTTTAGAATACTGAGATATAGTCCCATCTGGGCGACCGTGGCGTTCCTCTTGCTTTGCTTCATATTTGTTTAGACGGATGATGTTTCTGGATCCTGAATCAGTGATTGGCTATAAACAGCGAACACAAACTCGACGCGCTCTATTAAACAGCAGAGACGTGTGTGTAAGGTTTAAATTCAACACAGTGTAGACCGACCACTTCAGATAATGAAAACCCTTCTGAAATTCGTAACGGGAAACAAGAAGCTTGGGGAACGTTAGAAATGGAACATTGTGCGCTGGAACCAGAGCTGCCCAGATGATATCAGACCATCCTCAGTGATCCACGCCTGGACCATTACGAGGCAGATAAAGATGGATTGATTGATCGATTTAGAGTGAAAAAAGGAAAGATCTGAATCAAATATCAAAAATATGCAGAAAGTAGACCATGACTTGTGCTGAGTGGTGGGCGGGGGGTGATCCTACCCTGGAAGTGGCTCCAGGAGACCTTGTAGGCCGTCACCCCGTGGGTGGCCCTCCAGGACAGGCTGATGGAGTTGACCTCGATGTCCACCACCTTCACCTCCCTCACCGTCTGGATCAGCTCCGACCCGGAGACGGCCGCTAGGAGAACACAGTGTTTCAGTGCCACCCCTCCGGAGGGAACACTAGGGGCATAACCTCCAACACGTCGGGGCTTGAACACAAAATGGATTTGACTCCGATCTGGATGGAACTTAATTTCAGGGAATTGAATTTGGTCTCGATTTCAATTTGTGAAAATGTGTGACCTGACTTTTAGCCAATGCCATGATATCCTGTGGTTAGGGAGTTCGATTCCCAGCCAGTGTTCAGGGCTCGATGCCCAATGTCTGCATCCTGACCTGTAGGCATCCACGAGGAAGAAGCCCTAAAGCTAACCTCTACCAGCTCCTTAATGACCTTCATCTGGATCAATGCAAGCTGCGTCGGATGAAACAAACATTGCCGAAAATGACAACATAGTTAATAGTTAAATGCTCCTGTAAAGCTGGGGACAGGCCTGTCGTCTCTCCCTGCCGTACCGACCGGTGTTCTCCGGGAACACGTCATATCTGCTCTCCTCTCAGCCCGAAGCCTGTGTACTTAATGAAGAGAGTTCCTCACATTTTATTTTGGTTTTCTTTCGCAGTTAAAGATAAACCGCCCTACCCCCCCCCCCCCTCAAACAGCTGGGACAGTGATAGGCTGATGAGGGGGTGTCCGACGAGGTGCCGGGGACGTCCGCTGAGGTTAAAACGGGAACAACAAAACACACGACGCGTCCATCAGGCGGCGGCGGGAGACACGGCGGGGAGAGACAGACCGCAGGGCTCTCCCGCCCCTCCCTCGCCCCTACCTCGTCCATCTCTCGCCCATCTCTCGCCCGTCTCTCGCCCCTCCCTCGTCTCTCTCTCCCCCCTCCCTCCCCCCTCCCTCGCCCGTCTCTTGTCCGTCTCTCGTCCCTCCCTTGCTCGTCTCTCGCCCCTCTCTCACCCCTCCCTCACCCTTCTCTCGCCCTTCTCTCGTCCCTCCCTTGTCCCTCTCTCACTCCTCCCTCACCCGTCTCTCGCCCGTCTCTCGCCCCCTATCTCGCCCCTCTCTCGCCCCTCCCTCGCCCGTCTCTCGCCCGTCTCTCGCCCCCTATCTCGCCCCTCCCTCGCCCCTCTCTCACCACCCTCTTAATTACCATATCGAGGCGTTCGCCGTGGAGCTATTCAGGTCCTCAGTCTGGCTATCATGCTGGAACGTTACATGACATGCAGACACGGACGTGCACGTATACAGACACATGAGTGTGCACATACACACATTCGTGTTTACACAGTGGTGCACACAGAGATGCAGGCACAAACACATACACACACACGCAGACGCTCACACATGTATGAATATACACACACGTACGATTTAAGAATGGGGGAGTTACACCCTCCATACAATGAGGATGATAGATAGGTAGGAGTAAAAGTAAGTGTAAGTATGGGGTGTGAGAAAATGACAAACGTTCAGAATGAGAGAGAGTGAGAGTGAGAGAGAGATAGAGCAAGAGATATTATAATATAACTGGGGGGAGGAAAATGACTGCTACTAATTATAGACTATATATATAATTATTATATCTTGAGTGTATATTCTGAGATATATAAAACTTTTGTTGTTAAAACAGCATTGCCTCATATACCTGTGAATTGGGACAGGGATATCTCTGGCCCCTCCGTGTTGCCATAGACGGCGTGGATGCTGACTGTGTAGGCCGTCCGGGGCTCCAGGCCTTCGATGTGGTGGAACAGGACGCTCTTCTCCAGGTACCGAGACTGGGGGCTGGTCCCTTCATCTACACGCACACGCACACGCACACACACACACACACGATAACGAGCCAACAGAACACACTTTATGGATATCAGGATCTCTGCCTTTTAAACACTGGTTTCAAAAACCCACCAGAAATCGATAACGAAAGATAAAGAGAGTTATGTAATGATCGAGCTATGCTTGAATAAACAATGCCCTTTACCTGTCTTCCAGGTGACTTTATACTCAGTGGCGCCCACGATGGGACTCCACTCCACGTCGATGGAGGTGCTGGTGTAGGAGACCACCTCGAAGTTGGACACGTAGCCGAGGGGGGCTGGAAGGATAGTGGAGGGGCCTTATTCACCCAGCGGCCATTTTGGTTCATCTTGGTTCTACATGCTCGCGCTTAGGGCCAAGATGGCTGCTACTTTAATAAGGCCTCATATCTTCATTAGTTAGTACAGCTCAGCTATATACATATATATATATTATTTAGCGTTATACTTTGACACTGATACATGCCGTTATACACTGTTACATGCTGTTATACACTGTTATACACTATTACATACTGTGATTCACTGTTACATACTGTTATACACTGTTATACACTGTTACATACTGTGATTCACTGTTACATGCTGTGATTCACTGTTACATGCTGTGATTCACTGTTACATACTATGATTCACTGTTACATGCTGTGATTCACTGTTACATACTATGATTCACTATTACATGCTGTTATACACTGTTACATACTGTGATTCACTGTTACATACTGTGATTCACTGTTACATACTGTGATTCACTGTTACATGCTGTTATACACTGTTACATGCTGTGATTCACTGTTACATGCTGTTATACACTGTTAAATACTGTGATTCACTGTTACATACTGTGATTCACTGTTACATACTGTGATTCACTGTTACATGCTGTTATACACTGTTGCATACTGTTATACACTGTTACATACTGTGATTCACTGTTACACTGTGATTCACTGTTACATACTGTGATTCACTGTTACATACTGTGATTCACTGTTACATACTGTGATTCACTGTTACATACTGTGATTCACTGTTACATGCTGTTATACACTGTAACATGCTGTTAAACACTGTTACACACTGTTCACTGGTCGGCTTAGCTCAGGAGGTAGAGCAGTTGTCTTGTGTGCTCCCTGAGCGAGACTCTTAACCCTAACTGCTCCTGACGAGCTGGCTGTCGCCCTGCATGGTCGACTCTGCCGTCAGCGGTCAATGTGTGTATTAACCCATGTAAGTCGCTTTGGATAAAAGCGTCTGCTAAATGCCCTAATTGTAATTGTAATTAAACCCACTGTCAAACACTGTAAAGCGGCGGGACACTCACAGGTGCGGAAGGTGGCGGTGATGCCGGGTCCCACCACGGTGCCAAACAGCACGTAGAGGGACAGGACGTACTCAGTGTCGTACACCACGTTCCTCAGGTGGTACTCGGTGGTGCTGCTGTTCAGCGCCAGCTGCCTGGGCCGGTCCCGACCCACGAACTCTGGAGGAACCAGACGTTACGCTTTTAGCATTATCTGATGACCAGACGATTACCCAGACCTCCTGTCTGGGATCAGTACCATCTTGTCTGTTATTATCTTATCAGTGTTTAGACAAGCTATTACATGTTGACTTTAGCTATAGGTCGTCGGGCTATAGCCGACCTTTAGGCCGACGGCGTATAGGTCGTCGGCAAAGGAATGGGTTTGTTTTCTCAATAAAGGCCTAAAATATTGAATGAATTTAGGATATGAAGATGGGTGAAATTTTGTGAATAGAATAGTCAGGTTTTCATAGAATTAGCAACAGAGATACACACATCATTAAAATGAGACAACAAGGGACAGTGATGAGTGGAGAATTCAAAAATAACTGGTGTTAACATGTGACGACGGTCGCCACACTGAAGTTGATTGATGCAAATCGTTAAATAATAAATGTTGTGGACAATGATTTGAAATGACTCACCCAAGTCAGACCAGCCAATTCAGAACAAATAAACAGGAGATAAGAGAAACTAAATAATTATCCTCTGCAGGTTTGTGCGTGGAGGTTTGTGTGTGGATGTGTGTGTGTATATCCCCAGGCCAGTCTGCACTCTGTGAGTGTGTGTTTGTGTGTGAGTGAGTTAGTGTGTGTCCCCCAGGCAAGTCTGTAGCCTATGTGTGTGTGTGTGTGTGTGTGTGTGTGTGTGTGTGTGTGTGTGTGTGTGTGTGTGTGTGTGTGTGTGTACCGTGTGTGGGCCCCCAGGCCAGTCTGTAGCCCGTGGCCCCGGGGACTCTGTTCCATGACACCACAGCACTGTTGGTGTTCACTGCTGCCACCTTCAGGGACTGGACAGCCCCGCTCTCCACTGGGGGGGGGAGAGAGTGACATAATTCTCACATTCATACCAACAGGCCACATATGCCCTTACCAATTAGAGAGGCTCCTCTCTCATTCTAGGGAGGGATCCGGAGCCTAGGGAAGCGTCCGGCTCATACAGGAAGCCATTCATCAGGTCTCTAGAGATACGAGCGGCCCAGGTGTTGGAGAGACCCAGACGCTCAAGGCCACAAAAGAGAGAGGGACAGGGAGAGAGAGAGAGAGAGAGAGAGAGAGAGAGAGAGAGAGAGAGAGAGAGAGAGAGAGAGAGAGGGGGAGGGAGGGAGGGAGAGAGAGAGAGAGAGAGAGAGAGAGAGAGAGAGAGAGAGAGAGAGAGGGGGAGGGAGGGAGGGAGCGAGAGAGAGAGAGAGGGAGGGAGGGAGGGAGGGAGAGGGAGAGAGAGAGAGAGAGAGAGAGAGAGAGAGAGAGAGAGAGAGAGAGAGAGAAGGAGGGAGGGAGAGGGAGAGAGAGAGAGAGAGAGAGAGATTAAAAGAATCAAAGATAGAGAGAGCATCCAATCCTGTACTCAGCCGACTCTGGCTGCAGCAGCAGGAAGCTGTGTGTGCGGTGTTGTGCTCACGTGTGTGTGTGTGTGTGTGTGTGTGTGTGTGTGTTGTTGGGAAAAACGGTCTGTCTAGTTACTGGACCAGATGAAATGAGACGGAGAGGTAATAAAGTCTATCGGCACGAGGACCTTGGATTTATTAAGTAAAGTGGCAACGGTTATACAGAGTCATAAGCGTGAGAAATCGAATATGTCTAAGTCCCTAATCAGCGCTGATGGTTCGTCCGGAGCTTCGCCTCCGTGGAAGGTCTGCTTCGGAAGAAGGTGAAGAGTCTCAGAGTGATACAGTTTTATGCTGTATCTCCTCGTGATGAGGTGTGTGCGTTTGAGATGTGTGTGGTTCTGTGTGTTTTTACTTGACCTTGGTTCCCAGGCACTAGTGTATGCATGTATATCTTCTTGTGTTCCTCCTTACGGGGGAGAGCTTCAGAGCATTCATCCGTTGTGGTCCTCCCGTCCTTGAGGATGACTGGTGCATTGTCTGAGTGTCTACTATCTGCCGGGAGGAGATATGGGGCCCTGGCTCCGGCCCTGACCTGACTATATTCTCATGTATGTGTTATGTGTTAAAAGTTGACTATATTATAAGGTGACTGCCATGTGATGTGCTCATTAAGCTAGGGTAGGAGTTAGCTATATTTATAATGTACATGTGATGTGCTCAGCAGGTTATTTTGCCCCAACAGTGTGTGTGTGTGTGTGTGTGTGTGTGTGTGTGTGTGTGTGTGTGTGTGTGTGGGGTGCTGTGCTCACGTGTCTTGGCCTTGCTGCTGGTGACGGGGCCCTCTATGTCTACGAAGATGGGGTTGATGGTGACGATGTACTCTGAGGCCGTCTGGAGCCCCTGGATCATGTAGAATCTGTAGTTCTCTGCCAGGTTGATGTTCTCTATGTCGTCATCTGAAAGACAAACCCAGTTTAGTTGCTCTTTATGATAATAAAGAGAAGATACAATTATAAAGAGAGATACAATTAATGATGGGGAGAGAGAGAGAGAGAGAGAGAGAGATGAACAGACAGACAGACAGACAGACAGACAGACAGACAGACAGACAGACAGACAGACAGACAGACAGACAGAGGAGAGAGAGACAGGCAGCCCAGCCCGGGGCCTACCTGCGGACACCCAGGTGAGCCGGTACCCGGTGGCCCCTTTCACCGCCGTCCAACGGGCCTGCAGCGTGTCCGTCGTGGCGTTCTGAACCAGCAGCTGCTCAACGGAAACCAGTTTCACTGCAAACACACGCAGTTACTAACATTAATGAGCTGTACAGCATCATGTTGAATAAGTACTCTACGCAGTCATTAGCAATTAATTCACTCTAAACTTTAGAGTGGCTACCGTGGCTTTAGACTCTGAAGCCACGGTAGCCTCGGGTAGCTAAGGAAACAAGACCACTTACAATGTCGCCTGAAGGCAGCACACGAGTACCTTGATTGGTGTTGAGTGCTATTTTAGCCAGCAGGACACGATAACATGTTGATTTATTTATTGTATGTCAGTGATTTATTCAGGCCCATTGTCCGTACGTACCGCCAGTTTGAGTCTATTACCGTCTTACCTGTTTCCAACTGACCACTTTCCGTGGTCGGACATGACAAAAATTACGTTACCAATCTATCGGATATTGTGTGGAACTAGACTTTGTGTATGTTGTTGAACATATTTGCCAGACATACAAAATATTTAGTGGAAAACAAAAAACTATAAAGCCATATTCAACGTTCGAATGTGTAGGCCTGTATTTTTTTACTTCAGCCATTTCTCAGCGGTCAAGCAAAGCACAACGATGCAGCCGTTTCCTATTTCGTTACCTATACATCAGCGCCCTCGTATGGTAATACTATAGTATTACATTTGGACACGTTTTCTCTGAAGAATTGATGCTCCACTCTCGACATGACGCCGCAGCGGTCTTATCATGTTTAATTTGGTTTAGTTGATTCGTTTATTTAACAGGTAGCATTCACGCCAGAGGGTGCTGTATAATACATGTAAAAAAAAAAAAAACCTAAACATTTATCACCTTATTCTTTTCATTTATAGGGGTTCAATCTGTGGATGTTTTCAATACATCCCTCCGTAGACATTTGTTCTCATTGAATTCATTCTATATTAAGATTCAGGCTCTAACACGAACATTAACAGTCTATCTGAGGAGGTGTTTCCTGCTAACCAAACATCCGGAACCAAACCGTTGGCGGAGCTTACGCGTTTGGCCCACTATGGAGACTGGTTCGCTGGGGCCCTCGGGGTACACAGCATAAATAGTGATGGTGTACTTTTTATCTTCTTCCAAGCTGTCAATCACATGGGTGGAGGCGTCGCCAGGGAGAAGGCTCTCATAGGTCAGGCCCGGTCGGTTGGCTGGAACACACACACACACACACACACACACACACACACACACACACACACACACACACACACACACACACCAGGAGGAACAATGCGTTAACGAGGGCAATTGTACTCTATGAGTGTTTATACAGTGTGTGTGTGCATATGCGTTTGAGTTTGTGTGTGTGTGTGTGTGTGTGTGTGTGTGCGCGCGTGTGCGTGTGCATGCGTGTTTGTGTCAAGATAGTAATGAGAGACAAAAATAACACTTTAAAGATGTGCGTTTGGTTCCCATGAGGTATGCGGGAAGACTTTAAATACATCAAACTTCCAACAATTCGGGGGATTCAAATAAGTTGTCGAAATGTTTCTCTTTGCTTGGTATATTTTTGTTGAAAAACTACCAAGATGGTGGGCTTGAACTTTAAACATTTTCAGGAACTTCAGATCACATGACCGAAACCGTCCAATGAACCGACGTAGCATCTGTCGGAGGGCTGATTGATCTGCTCTGTCTTCCAGAAGCACCTTGCTAAGTCCCCGGTCTCTCTCTCTGTGGGGGTCTCTCTCTCTGTGTTGGTCTCTCTCTCTGTGGGGGTCTCTCTCTCTCTCTGTGGGGGTCTCTCTCCCTCTCTTTGTGGGGGTCGTTCTCTCTCTGGGGGGGTCGTTCTCTCTGTGTTGGTCTCTCTCTCTGTGGGTTCTCTCTCTCTGTTGGGGTCCCTCTCTCTGGGTCTCTCTCTCTGTGGGGTCTCTCTCTGTGGGTCTCTCTCTCTGGGGGTCTCTCTCTCTCTGTTGGGGTTTCTCTCTTTGGGTCTCTCTCTCTCTGGGGGTCGTTCTCTCTCTGGGGGTCTCTCTCTCTCTGGGGGTCTCTCTCTCTTTGGGTCTCTCTCTCTGGGGGGGTCTCTCTCTCTCTGGGGGTCTCTCTCTGTTAGGGTCTCTCTCTCTCTCTGGGGGTCTCTCTCTCTCTGGGGGTCGTTCTCTGACGCTGACTCCGATGACGAGACGAGAGCAACGTGAGGAAGATGAGGACGGTGAGGAACATACTCCTGGGGATGAAGATCTTGAAGCCGCTGAGCTTCCCCAGAGGGGGCGTCCAGGCGGTCCGCAGGGAGAACAGACCCTCGTCGATCACCCGGAAGTTTAACACCTGGGGGAGAGCGGCTGGAGAACACACACACACACACACACACACACACACACACACACACACACACACACACACACACAATATGTGCATTCACAGATGAAAATTGCCGTACCTTGATTATTAAAAATGTGGTTCTATAAAACTGTGTTTATTTAGCACATAAACATATGTGCTTACTACAGGTGGACTATTGTATGCAAATGTGTTTTGAATAAAAGCACATATGCATAGAATTGTCTGTGTTTGTGCATGCGTGTGCGTGCGTGTGCGTGCGCGTGTGTGCGTGTGTGCGTGCGTGAGGCCCTACGCGTCTGTACGGTGACCTCGGCGCTGTCTCCGGGCAGGTTAGGGTAGACAGCGTACAGGGTCAGGGCGTAGTCCTTCTTAGGACCCAGCTCGGTCACCATCACCGTAGTAACGTCGCCCTTCAGGTCGATCTGCAGGCATCCCATAATTAGTAGAGCACAGACAGTGAGCAAAAGGGGACACACACACCCACCCGGGCTTGCCCCTCACCTGTCTCTGCTGGGAGGGGTCCTGCAGGCCCTTGGGGGTGACGGGGGTGACCAGGAGGCGGTACCCCGTCACGTCCCCGGTGGCAGAGCCCCACGTCAGCCGCAGGGAGCTGTAGGCCAGCTCACTGACATGGAGGTCCCTGGGTCCAACCACCCGCTGCTCCTCTGGAGGGGGGGGGGGTGAAAGAGTGACAAAGAGAGTCAGAGAGAAAGAGGTTGAGTAGGAGAGGTTAAGGGAGAGCGAGCGAGAGAGAGAGACAGAGAGAGAGAGAGAGACAGAGAGAGAGAGAGAGAGACAGAGAGAGAGAGAGAGTCAGAGAGAGAGAGAGACAGAGAGAGACAGAGAGAGAGAGAGAGAGACAGAGAGAGAGAGAGAGGGAGAGAGACAGAGAGAGAGAGAGAGAGAGAGAGAGAGAGAGAGTGTGGATGAGATGAATTCCAATGAGGCTATGAATGGGAGGGGTTGAGATGAGAAGTGGAAACAGTACAGACAGCAGAATATACTAGTAGGGCCAGGGTCTGCCCTGCTCCTCCTCACCAGCGGGGGCGCTGCGCAGCGGCCGGGGCGGTTCCGACGCGGTGACACAGAGCCGGCGGCTCAGCTTGGGCAGCAGGGCCTCCAGGGAGGAGAAGTCTGCGGCCATCAGGAGGTGCTCCTCCCACGGCTCAGTCACGATCCTCCTCAGCTGGGATTGGTCTGCCGCCCGGACACCTGACACCACGGGGGAACCAATCGGTGATGGTCAATAAAGAGGTGAATAAATTCAGTACACTAAACGTTGCTTACGGCTGTAGGATTAGAGAGCAGAAGAGAGACGACTCTGAAACTAAACAATCCAAAGCCGTTCCCTCCCTCTCTGCCGTAGTTTACACGCTAATACAAGTTACAACAAGTTACACGCTAATAATAGCTCTTAAATCTTACCTACTGCACTTCTGTATTGCTTTTAAGAAGGCCGCTAGAGTGTTGTTTTGTCTATAAAAGCATTGAGAGTGAATTCTGAATGGTAAAGGGAGAACTTTAAACTTTGAACTGTGATTGAAACTGAGGTAATTGTAACAGTAAATGCCTCAAAGGTATTTTTTCCTCACAGCTTCAATGATTCAATATGTAGAAGAATGTTTTCCTCTGTGGCGTTTTATGTGCTTTATTAGTGGCCACTCTCGTTAAAGAGAAGTTTAGTCTCATTGAGACTAGTTTAGTCTCATTGAGACCAACCTGGTTTCAATACAAACTAAATGTGAGAGAGTGCAGGGCGCTGTTTTCAGTAGCAGTGACCCTGTTTAAATAGCTGTAAAATATCACCCACAGAGAATACATTAATGTAATAGACTCCATTTATCGAATTTGTAATAACATAAATAGAATAAAAAACTCTTTAAGCCCATTAGCTGACGGTTCATATTGGTGATTGATGCGGAACACAGTCACTAATGGTTGCTAATTGCCCAAGTGGGAGAGACCATTAATTGACAAAGGATTAATGGATACACACAGACACACACACACAGACATGCACCCACAACCCCCCCCCACACACACACACACACACGCATGTTCCCCGCTGCGTGGCGTTCTATTTTTCATCTTGTTGCGGGGGCTGTTGATCTGTTAACTGCCTCCGCTCCTCTGGAGCATTTTGGGTGATTTACCAGGAAGACGTAAATGGAACTGTGTGTGTTGTGTGTGTGTGTGTGCGTTTGTGTGTTTGTGTTCTTGTGTGTGAGTCTGTGTGTTTGTGCCGGTATGTCCCTATGTTAGAGTGTTTGTATGTGTGTTTGTGTACATCTCTTTGTTTGAGTGTCTGTGTGTGCATCTGCGTGTGTATGTCTGTATGTTTACGCCTGTGTTTGGACTGTACGTATCTGTGCATGTATCAATGCATGTGTGTATGTGTGTGTGTCTGGGTGTGTGTGAGCCAGTCTGGCTCTAGTCCATCTGTCTGTCATGAGGCGACGAGCTTAGCCACAGTGCAGCAGATGTAGCGTGGCTACAGTCTGTGTGAGGGGAGGCAGCTTTGGTATCAGCAGGTATGGGGGGGTCAGGCCCAGAGGAAGGATGGGGGCTGTGCCTACCGAGATGCCTGATGAAAAATCACCACAATTAGCCCACCACTGGCAAACGAGCGCTAATTACTGCAGAGCTCTGGGCCGGGGAGAAGTGTTAACGTCTGCACGTCTGTGTGTGTGTGTGTGTGTGTGTGTGTGTGTGTGTGTGTGTGTGTGTGTGTATTTGTATGTATGTGTGTGTGTGTGTTTGTGTGTGTGTGTGATTGTGTGTATGTGTATATGTATGAGTGTACGTCTGTTTGTGTATTTGTATGGGTGTATATGTGTCTGTGTGTGTATGTGTGTGTGTGTGCGTGTTTGTGTGTGAGTGTGCATGAGTGTGCATGATCGTCTGTTTATGTTTTTGTGTTTGTGTGTGCGTGCGTGTATACATGTGTGTATATGTGTGTGTGTATTTGTGTGTGTTATTGTGAATATATATGTATATGTGTTTGTTTTGTGTGTGTGTGTGTGTGTGTGTGTGTGTGTGTGTGTGTGTGTGTGTGTGTGTGTGTGTGTGTGTATGTGTGTGTGTGTGTGGGTGTACTGCGTAGATACAATATGTATTCATGAGCAGAGGGCAAGATGTTGGCTAGCACTACAGATTCATGCAGCATGCGGTAACTGGAGTGAGCAACAGAATACGTCCACACAAGCAGGGACAATAACACACACTCTTACCAACACACTGTTTAGCACCACACACACACACACACACACACACACACACACACACACGCAAACCCACACACACACTCCATTACAATATTTTTAAATAACCAAATAGGTAGACAAAAAGACAAATACATTCATACACGCAATCACTCACATAAACAACTACACACAGGAACACCCCCACACAGCAGAAACAATCACATACAAATATTACAAGCCAAGAAGTACACGACCACACAATGCATTTACACAGATAAATAGACACACACACACACACACACACACTTCTGAGTTAATCCAATGTATCCGATCCATATGTCAGGAATTTGAAACTGCAGACACTGCAGATAAGTAAGTGTGGCCCAGGACAGAAATCAATGATGGGTCGTTGAAGCTGAGATGCGCACAGAATGTTCAATCATCAGTGTTCCAGAACATACTGGAGATTTACACACACACTGAAAATACAGTTCCACACTCACCCATGGCAGTTAGAGTTCAACACTGACCCATGGCAGTTAGAGTTCAACCCTCACTCAATTCAATTAGAGTTCAACCCTCACTCAATGCAATTAGAGTTCAACCCTCACTCAATGCAATTAGAGTTCAACCCTCACTCAATGCAATTAGAGTTCAACCCTCACTCAATGCAATTAGAGTTCAACACTGACCCATGGCAATTAGAGTTCAACCCTCACTCAATGCAATTAGAGTTCAACACTGACCCATGGCAATTAGAGTTCAACCCTCACTCAATGCAATTAGAGTTCAACCCTCACTCAATGCAATTAGAGTTCAACCCTCACTCAATGCAATTAGAGTTCAACCCTCACTCAATGCAATTAGAGTTCAACAGTAACCCATGGCAATTAGAGTTCAACATTCACTCAATGCAATTAGAGTTCCACACTCAACCACTGTAAAAAGAGTTGCACACTCACCCACTGCAACTTTAGTTCAACCCTCCCCCAGTGTTATAGAGTCCCCCCCCCCCCAGTGTCGATGGACCCCCCTCACCCAGTGTTATAGAGTCCCCCCCCCCCCAGTGTCGATGGACCCCCCTCACCCAGTGTTATAGAGTCCCCCCCCCCCAGTGTCGACGGACCCCCCCTCACCCAGTGTTATAGAGTCCCCCCCCCCCAGTGTCGATGGACCCCCCTCACCCAGTGTTATAGAGTCCCCCCCCCCCCAGTGTAGATGGACCCCCCTCCCCCAGTGTTATAGAGTCCCCCCCCCCCCAGTGTCGACGGACCCCCCTCACCCAGTGTTATAGAGTCCCCCCCCCCCCAGTGTAGACGGACCCCCCTCCCCCAGTGTTATAGAGTCCCCCCCCCCCAGTGTCGACGGACCCCCCTCACCCAGTGTTATAGAGTCCCCCCCCCCCAGTGTAGATGGACCCCCCTCACCCAGTGTTATAGAGTCCCCCCCCCCCAGTGTAGACGGACCCCCCTCACCCAGTGTTATAGAGTCCCCCCCCCCCCCAGTGTCGACGGACCCCCCTCACCCAGTGTTATAGAGTCCCCCCCCCC